>NC_143185.1:19026166-19336333 GCF_047325235.1 Durio zibethinus
TAATTTTAGATCGAATAATATAAGATATAATTTATATAATATTGAATTAGATCGGATCAAATTAAAATATAAAAAAAATAAAAAAACTTTTGAATTAGATCAAATTTAAATTTTATAAAACTAAAATTAGATCAAATTCAAAGTGAACAAAAATTTATCTCAACTTGACCTATTGTTAACCTTAAATAAAATGATTACATTTTTGTTGAGAAAAATTATTCAAATTTAATTTTTTTAAAAATGATGATTTTAAAAAAGTTGAACTCAAAGTTGAACTTGGGTGAAATGGTGGCAGGCCCAAAGTTGAACCCCGGAGCGGGTTTGATTGACCCATTTTACGCTCAAGAATGAGCCAGAGGTGTCAGAATTGGACCCACAAAAGTTGAAATATCACGTTCTGCCGAAGCTAACTGACAAACGTCCGAATTGATACGAGCAGAGCAAATAGTAATAAGTAAAATGGTGTTACTGTACCAATAAGTAATTGACTCATTGGTCCAAGATTTTTTTTTTTTTTTTAAGATTTTGAGTTTAAATTTTATTGATAGTTATTTGTTAAAATTATTTTAAATATATAATTTATAAATATTTATTTTAAATTATTAGTTACTATACATTTTATTTTGACATTGAGCAAGTTATATACTTACGAATCTTTCTTAAAGAAAATATAGTGCTTCTGCTTACCCTAGACATATGTTTCTGAGACGACAATTCACTTATACACAGTAATATTTCCAGTTTACAGAATTGGTAAACTTTTCTTGCTGGATTTCTGTTTTGTTTCTTCCTTTTTTTATAGGTTAATTGTTCGATTAAGTGCTTTTGCTGTGTTTAGTTGTTTTTGAGAACATGTAATTATGATGGACTGATTACAAACAGAGTTGACCTGTGAAGAAAACCTGCAGTTTAGAATTTATAGATATTTGAAGCAAAATTTAGAGCAACTTTAGATTATGATCATTTTTTTAAGAATGCCGTTCATAGAATATAATCCAGTTGAAAAATGTTGACACCGTGAACTAATTGAACTTGGCTAGCTTAGGAAAAGCTCACTTGTTAAAACTCAAGACTTAGAATTTGAATGAGTTTCCTTTTAGTTGCCACCATTTTGGATGAATGAGACAATGACTTTTACCCCTAAATATAAATTATAAACCCATGTTTTGATCCATTCTCTCCTTGATGAGAATGGCTATGCAGTTATACTTCATATTCTAATTTTCTTTATATAGACATTTTGTAACCAACTCTGTTGTGTTCATGGGATGGAGTTTCAAAAGGTCTTTTTTTTAGCAGTTTAATAACTTCCAAATTGTTTATTTTTAGTGCTAGGTATCATGACTCTTGTGGGAGGCATGAGGCTCTTCCAAACTCCACAGTACTAGCATGGTTTTCTAAGGTCAATCTTACAACATCCTGCAGAATGTGTGTTTTGGCCTTCATTTTTTTGCTCCTCTTTTTGTGCTGGCACAAGATTTCGTATGAATTATTTTCTATTAAATGTTGAGATTGCTTTTCGCTGCAGGCTGCCATTGATGAAATATTTTCGTAATCTTTCAGGCCAAGGTTCAAAAGTCTTGTCAAGAGAAGTGTAATTTTGTGGTTTGGCTAAACCAGTTGAAAATGATGATTATCTTCTGGAATTTTTTTTTTTTTTTGCCTTTTTATGTTTATTATGGGCATTTTTGCAATGTGATGTTTATTGATTAATGTTGTCATATTCTTGTTGTGCTAAATTTCTACTGTCACAAACCAATGATAGTTACCAAGGATGTTCTTAAGTGTGTTGAGATATAATTTACCATTTGATCAATACCTGAGCTTTGTTATTTTTGGGTTCTACTAACTCAGGGATCTCTTCCATGTTGCCTTGCCTTGCCATGTTTTAAACTTGAGGTCAACCCATGTTCAAAAACTTGACATGGTTGGGAAGTTTATGCGATTGCACGCCCTAAATTTGGATTTTTGTACTTCGCTCACTACTTTGCAAAAGGACTGCTTTCCTTGCATACCAAAACTGATGTGTCTATCAATGTGTGAGAGAAGAGTTGCTAATCTCTGGACGACAACAGTTCTAGCAAAACTTGCTTCTTTGTTGAAATTACGGTTCCAAGATTGTTTGTGTTGCAAGGATACTGGACCATGCCAGTCGTCATCTAGCAAGAAAGAAAAGCCTGAGAACAAGTGGCCTCGTTCAAATGTGGTAAATATCTGTTCATAAAGTGAGGAACTTTCTGTTGTTACGGAATGTGATTCATTGCAAACAAACTTCTCTTGCTGATGAGACATCTTTCTCTCCAAGAATCATTTATGGTACCTGAAGTTGACAGAGCAACTGATGATATATCAGAAGTTGATGAAGCCAAACTTTCAGGTTACCTTCAAAACCTATTGGAAGCATCGCCCCTTCCCCTTCCTAATTTGTTTCAACAGTCGAAACAGAAAAATGATGTGAGAAGTGCAGATTTCTTCATAATTGTAGTCTGCATAACAGGTTTCTTGTGGCAAATTGCAGATACAGGACAATGACGAACATCCTTTACATGTGCAGAAGCAGCCTTGGAAGAATGTTTCTGGTACATTGATTAAAGATATTTGGCATCATCCTTCACCCAAGTGCTTTGACAGACAGTATTGCTTCCTTGCCTCATTTAGAAGTATTAGATAATCCGATTTAAAAGACAATTTTTCAGTCATGTTCAGTGTCTTTGGCCTCTTCTTGGCAGCCTCTCTACGGCCAACTTCGAAGCAGATCATCAAGGTTGTAGTTCTTGTATGACCGGCTTTTCCAATCGTTGACTATAGTAAAGTTCATTAAGATTTTGCTTATCATTGGGCTCTTCTGGAGGTCAGTCTGCTTGCTTCTAGTCACTATGCTGATGAATCTTCTCATGGTCTTCATCCTTCCTGTGATCTTGCAGGTTGATCTTTGGATTGGATCTGTTGAAGTGTACCACGTACATGATTATTAGTCCTCAACCTAAAGAAAACGTACATTATCATGTATATCTAATTATGTCTGGTCATGATTTTAACGAGTGATGTGTGTTAAGATCATTGTAGCTCTAATTCTACTTGTTAGGTCAAAATATTTTAATCTAATCACATCAATAGAAGCGAAATTAAATAATCAATCAATCACACAAAAAATAACAATTTAATATGATTTGATCCAATCGATATATATTCACAAATGAAAAACAAGATCTACTACTTATAAAGAATTACAAATATACAATTAAATCAATCTCACTCAATTAATACTTATAGATCATCTCAATCTCTTTTAATCTTATGAAATATTCTCAATCCAAATAAACATATAACAATATACACTCATGTACCTATACTTATGTGGACTCTCATAATCTACTTTAATTCAATCACAAATATTCAAATATACACACTTATAAGACGTAAATCTCTAATAGTCTTATGGGTGTCTATTTCATAAAATCCTATAACTTTCTTACATCTTTTTTTCATATATAACTCTGTAGAAATTCTATCTATTTATAAGCATATAAGTTTGCCTATTAAAAATATTTTTTCTCTTAAAATTCTTCTTCTGTAAGTCAAACTTACCTATTAAAAAAAAATTTTCTCTTAAAATTTTTTTTTACAAGTCTTCTTATTAATCAAGTAATATTTAGTAAATCCCAAATAAATCTCTTATGGGATTTGAATCACTATTTCTAACCATTTTCACATTGACTCAAATTTCATTAAATCATATATTTTCATGCTAGATATGCTTGACTCCATCTACAATGAAAGTCTTGTGACAATTTTTTTATGTGTTTTCACGCTTCATGCAAATCGATTTATCAAAACATGAACTCGAATTTTTCACTTGAATCGAGCTTTTCTGAACTATCATTTTTTCATATCTCGAATATTTAACTTTTTTCACGTCTTAAACATTCACCTTTAATATCACTTGTTATGATTACTATAGTTTTGATATCACTTGTTAAGCCAAAAGGACCCAATATAATCATACCAATCGAAGTAAAATTAATCAATCAAACAAGAGACAATAATTTAATATAATTCGATCCAATCGACTTACATTAACGGATGAAAAATAAGATCCATTAGTTGTAAAAAATTATAAATATACAATCAAATCAATCTCATTCATATCTTCTAGTTCTATAGAGTATTTTCAACTTAAACAAATACATACCCATATACACTTATGCACCAATATTTATATGAATCCTCTTAATCTTTTTTAATCCACTCATAAACATTTAAATATATACACTTATAAGACATAAATCTCTAATAATCTTATGAGATGTCTATTGTATAAAATTTTATAACTCTTTTAGATTTTTTTTTCATACCAAATCTTATAAAAATTTTATCTATTTATAAGTATACAAGTTTATCTATTAAAAGTTTTTTTTCTCTTAAATTTTTTTTCTGCAAGTTAAATTTATCTATTAAAAATTTTTCTCTTAAAATTTTTCTTTCGTAAATTTTTTTATTCATCAAATAATATTTAATCAATTCTAAATAAAATTTTTATAAAATTTAAGTTATTATTTTTAACAATACAAAGCAAAAAAATAAAATTATTGTTGACTACGCAGAAAAAGTTTTGAACCTTTGCTTTGTAATATATGATTTATATATAGCAAGTGCTATTTGTGCATTCATTACTGTAGTTTTATCTGACTTCCGAGCCTGAGTCCAATTCAGAAGCAATCAGCACAAATTAATTATTATTCAAAGCACATGCAGTTTGCTATGTTGAAGATAAACTTTGGGTAAGTGGAGAAAACCAAAGTTCAAACCCCACCAATTATATCCTCATAACTTGACAGCTAAGTTCTAGTGGTTATAATTTGATTTCTTTTATAATTAATCGGGTATCATTCAAGCTTTTGTTTTGCTGTGCCTAGAGATAAACATAGGAGTACTGGTCGGAATTCGACACTATGAAAAGATTGCATTAATACAAGTACACGGATGATATTTATTTTTTATCAAATTCGTTTAAAATATAAAAATTATAAAATTATAATTTATATCATTAAATTAAATATAAAATTTATTTTTCTTAATTTTTCTCATATTTATTTATAATTTTTTTCGGTTTTAAATTATATCATTTTTTATATTATTTTTATGTTAAATCTAAAATTACTGGGTCATGAACTTGATAATGTAATGTGAAGGGTAAGTATAACGTCCCGTTAATAACCTAACAATGATGCATAATTGGAGATAAATTAATTAAGGTCGTTTTCATTAATTAATTATATTTCTTCAAGCAAATAAATGACTGAGATTCTGAAAGCCAGCTGGTTGTAGGGTAGCTACTAGCTAGTTGTTTCGAGGTCATACCTTGGAGAGTGCATAAATTTCTATCCAACAGCTCCAAGTCAAGTCAAAAGTGATAGACTTGTTGACAAACCTTTCATTATTTATCAGTGCCTTCCTTCACCCTTTCCGGGAGACAGTTGCTTCATCGTGCATTGAGGTGACAACCCATTACCAAACCTTAAGGAGATCAGAACATGGAAGATATACAAGTTAGACAAGATTCGACACAGCCTGTTGTTTTCCAGTATGATATTTACTTCTTTTTGTGGTCTTTCATGTATATGTAGTTTTTTCATATATTTCTTCCCTGGATATATATATAATTTCTCAAGCTGGATACAAAAAAATTAGTGCAAATTGGGCCAGTTGATAAAGTTGAACAGCCTGGAATCCTCAAAGAACACATTGTTATTGATGGGCTGTTGACTTAGTCCAACAACTGTTCAAATGGGTTTAATGCATGCATGATTGGAAAAACCATTGATGACTTGCTAATTACCACTCATAGTCACAATTTGTCTTTGAAATGTACATGAACATGCATAAATTCATATATTATCAGAAACAAATACATATGTCAATGTTCCTGTTATTTACAAAGATGAACAAAATGTATTTTATATTGAAATGTTGGTATTATTTTCTTTTGGGAATACTAGTAGTGTTATGGTGATAATTTTATCATATTTTGTAGTGATTTTCTTTCCAGCAGTTGCAACTGGGGAATCTGCGAGAGAACTAGTAAGTAACTACGGAATCTGCAATTTCTAGATGGTACAATATTAAACCTGGCTGTGGCTGCTGGCTGGACAAACACAAAATCTTCAACCTTTGACCTCAGCTGATAATGCCTCATGCCTGATCAAAATAAGGACTAGCCTTCCAGTCTGTACCAAAGCTGTACACACGCGCATTTCCCTTCCTTCTTTTTTTTTTTTTAAATTCTTTTTTAAATATGTTCTTTTCTTTCCATCACTCAGAAGTCAGAAATGACTAAAAGCCTCTCTGTCTTTCTATAAATACCTTTGCAAAATCTCACAAATCCGTCAGCACTCAGCATTTCGAGCTCCAGGACCTCTTTAGCTACCCCTTTTCCATCCAGACCAAGCCACATACATTCACATTATTTTGGTGTTTTTCTCTACCTTGCACTTTGCTACCATCCCTCTCTCTCTCTCTCACACTCACACCCAAAAAAAAATAAAAAATGAAGCTTTTATTTCCAACTTTGTTGTTCGTTTCCCTGGTATTGAGCTCATCATTTGTCCAACTCTCCTTTGCCCGACCTATAGAACCCCTTCCCACACCTGCTTCACCTGCTCCACCTGCTTCTCTTCGTATAGAACCCTTTCCCACGTCTGCTTCACCTGCTCCACCTGTTTCTCTTCCTCCACCAGGTAATGTTCTTTTTTAATTAATTACTAGTCTTTTACTATGCATGCATGCATTAATATATATATATATATATATATTTATAAAAAAAGGTTAGCATGCCAATAGGACGGACGTAAATATAAATAGTTAAACTAATGTTATCTTTTAAAACTAATTGTATAAACATTTTGATTCATTTTAACATTAATATATTGTCATGTGTACTAAAGACTAGTGTAGTACAAAATAAAAATTCATATTTTTTTGGGGTCCCATTCTAAGAATGAAATTAATTGATTTTTTTTTTGTGTGACAAAATTAGGTTTCTGTGATAGCAAGTGTGAGGACAGGTGTTCCAACGCTGGAGAGAAAGACCGGTGCTTGAAGTATTGTGGGATATGCTGCCAAGAATGTAACTGTGTTCCTTCAGGGACGTATGGCAACAAGTCCGAATGCCCTTGCTATCAAGACAAGTTGAACTCCAAGGGCCAGCCCAAGTGCCCTTAACTATTCATCAAAATATTGCATGCACCGTCATCTGCTACATTTGCCTGTATCACTTCAGTTTATGTCTTCATTTTCTTTCATTGTCTGCCTTCCAAGAGTTCTGATGCTCTCGCTCACTTCTTGGGAAGGCATATTTATTTATAATTCCTTAAAATAAATGTGCCTTGACTTTGTTCATTCAACAATATAATAATATAGTCTATTCATGAAAACAAAATGTCTATTTCTTAGATTTGTTTGGTTACTATTTTTGTCATTTTTCCAATCAAAATATAAAAACAAAAGAATATTTTAAAGTATTAAAAATTTATTGCTTGATATTTTAAAATATACTAATTATATTTAAAAAAAAAAAAAACTTGTGATCTCAATGCAGCTGCAGTGGCCCAGTCAAGATCATATAGCAATACGAAAAAATGTTGATGTCATCGGTTTCACACAAAATTATAATTTACAAACCCAGCGTCCGTGGTCGCTGAGTTAATTTATTTAGCACTTTAATCAAATATTAAAATTATATATTATAATTCGTGTCAAAATTAAATATAAAATATATATTTAAAATTTTATTAAATTTATATATAATTTTTATTAAAATATTAAATTCAATCATTTTTATATTTTTTTATCACATTATTATATTATATTTAAAATTATTCTTATGGCATCTACAAATTCTACATATACATATTGTTAACCCAAGAAGTCAACTACCGGCACATTTTATCTCATTTCTGAAACTACATTGGATTTCATTTCCCCCCCCCCCCTTTTTTTTTGGTTAAATCTCACTAGTAGATTATACAATTAAACCAATCATTTTTGCTTAATAAACTCGACCCTTAACTCTTCAAATCTAAATGTGAAAATTTTAAATGGATTGAGACTCGATCGGATAGCACATCACCAAATTAAACAAAGTAATATCCCCACACTGAATGTCATGTACTTTGAACAACGCACTGAACAACTATGTTGCCGTCAGGCTTGAAACATGAAACAAGAAGACAGGAGAAATAGAAACTGAGCATGTACGTAGATATATAATTAGAGCTTGAAGTTTACCACTGCTCCTCCACAGGTTGTTCTGTAAAGATACAAAAACCCCAACTTAATAAATTTAGCTAACCTGAGGATCTCCGACTCCATCTACGTGAGCCTGGTTTTCGTTTCCCCCTCTTCCTTTTGTTATTAGGACCCTTTGACTTGAAAGTTAGAGATAATTTCACATTTGGTTGAACGCAAGGGTTTCTAGGGAGGTCATCTCCAGGAGCAAGAACAGTAAAAGCAGTCTTAGGCTTTTTAATTGGTATCTGCGGGTCCTTTGCCTGCAGAGTTAAACCACTTCGAATATTATGCAACTCTTCCTTGGCAGCCTGGTTGTGTATCAAAATATCATCCTCAGTCTGCAGATATAATGAAAGTCACTTGCATTATAAATGAAAAAAACAGAATCCTGATTACAGAAAAACAGGGATCGTAGAATAGTGTGAACTATTAACCAAACAAGTCAAGAGGGAATAACAAGAAAAGAAGGCAAAGGCAAGGAGAATATTTTTCTCATTTCATATTAGATGTGCAAGCAAAAAACATTCTTTCGTAGGCATTTGTCATGGATAAACAAAACTAATATTTTAGCAAGATCAGCATTAGTAGAAGCAAATAATAAAACAAAAAATCTAATTACAAGTAAAATCCTTTGTTATCCTCCAATATGGTGTTGGTAGTTTAGAATGTGGTGTATCCCACATTGAGTAAAAAGATCATTTATAAATGATTTAAAAGAAATTACTTATATTATTTAAATAATTGAGCTAAGTGTTGGAGTGGGCCAAGTCATTTAGACTTGTTAGGAGTTTTCATAGTGGATTGGACAATTTTAAACATAAAAAATGGGCTTACTATGCATTGTACTAGGCCAGATATAGCTTTTGCTATTTGCAAGTTATCGAGATATACAAGTAAGCCTAGTATAAGTCATTGGAAAGCCATAGGAAGAGTTCTAGATTACCTTAAAAGAACTAAAGATTTTGGCTTATTTTATTCTAGAGATCCGACTGTTTTGGAAGGATATTCAGATGTAAGTTGGATCACTAGTATAAGTGACAATAAATCCACTTCAGGATGGATGTTTACCCTTGGAGGTGGTGTAATTAATTGGGCATCCAAAAAACAAACTTGCATTTCACATTCAATTATGGAATTTGAATTTATAGCTTTAGCTGCAGCAAGCAAGAAAACTGAATGGCTAAGAAATTTATTAATGGATATAGAGTTGTGGCCACAACCAATGACAGCCATTTCCTTGTATTGTGATAGTGAAGCTACTATGTCTAAAGCTGATAGTGAAATTTATAATGAAAAATCTAGACATATTAGTTTAAGACATGATTATATCAGAGAATTGATAAAAAATTGGATAATTACCATCATATATATTAAATCTGCTAAAAACTTAGCAGATCCTCTTACCAAGGCGTTACCTAAAAATTTGGTAAGAAGCATCACAACTGAAATGGGTTTAAAATTTCTTTTAGACACCAATAATGGGAACCTAACTTTGAATTAGTAACCTCTAATTGCAAAGTTTAATAGGTAATAACAAATTTTTGTTATGTGTCTGTCAACCCATTCTATATATTTGAAATACTAGTGTAAGCCATTGTGTAAATGGATGATGAGATTGAACTCTTAATGGAGTTAATAATTAAATGTTTATAGCAATGGAGACATAAATAAGAAACTTCACATATATAAACATAGAAGTTGTGTTGTTTCAACAAGAAATTTGAAAACTTTCTTGTAAATGTTTATGAATAAAGATAAGCACATGGTCATAATAGTGTTAAAGTGATTATAAACCTCTGACAGAATATTAAATAAATATTATGTGTATTATATCTTCAATTTTAACATTAGGAGTTGAGGTTTAATCTGCGGATACCATCAATTTTATTAGAATTCTAAGTTATATATGCTAATTGAAGGTTTAAATCAAAAGATACTTTCTTGTATTCATAATATTTATTTGTGTAAAAGGTTAAAGATTAAGCGCCAACATTCCAAGCTAGTGAGGAATTGTTGGTAGTTTAGAATGTGGTGTATCTCACAATGAGTAGAAAGATCACTTATAAATGATTTAAAAGAAATTACTTATATTATTTAAGTAATAGAGCTAAGTGTTGGAGTGGATCAAGGTATTTGGGCTTGCTAGAAGTTTTCCTAATGGGTTGAACAATTTTAAAAGTCAAAGATGGGCACTTGGGACACTTAGATTTGTTTGACAAATAAATTTAATTTTTAAATCTTTATTATTATTATTATTTATTTTAGAATATTATTGATTTCGAATAAATATGCTTAAATAGTAAATGACATAATTGTTTAAATAAAATTTATTTAAACAATAAAATATGACTATACAAAATGTCATGACTTTTTAAATTTATTTGACTAATGACTGTTCATTTATTATAAATAGATTTTTGTGCTTGACCAATTTCACTACTTCTAATTTAGAGAGTTTTAAGATTTTATTATATCTTCTAGGTATAATTACCTTTAACACAGTGTTATTCACGTTTCAAAGTCATATTTTCTTCTTTTTTATTATTTATGTTTTTCTTAAATCTACAAACATATGCCATAAGCAAGACCGAAGGATTAAAGTGTAAAACTTAAAAGAAGATAAAAATTGTTAGCAATAGAAAATGATGGAAGAGAAAAACTTAAAAGATCAAGAAGAAGAAGAAAATGTCAAAACAAAAAAAATGGAAAACTCACATTTTCATAAGAAATCCCAGCAAGATGCTGACCTGTGCCCTCAATCATATTAGGAAAAGACGTCATCTCTCCATGACTTGAAACTGCAGTTCCAGGCATAAAAATATCTCGCATGTTACACTCAGATAGATGCTGGGATGAAATATATTGAGATTTAACAGGGATTCTATCTCCATTCACCGGTTATGCATTGCATGGCACAGGTGAACTCAACATATTAATTGAAGCAAACTTTCGAGGACTTTATAAATAGATTTCTGAAAATGAAGGTCAGAAATTGGAATGTGGAATGTGGCTCGACGGTTTGATACATTTAAGCGCGGTTAAAGGACGCGCCGCTGAGGAAGGTGGAGCTGGTCCATTTAGTTTTTTGAAAAATTGCCAACGGATCTCGAGGTTATAAACAAATAGACAAAAAGAAATCTGATGCCAAAATATTAGAGGGACAGCGAAAAATGACTCAATCGAAGTCAATAATTACAATCCGTGTATTTTTTATACATAAAACTCTCATAATTTAGTTTTATTCGATTAATTGATTAATTATTAAATTAATTTTAATTAATTATCAAATAGTTTTAATTTTTTTAATTTTGATTAATTTAATTAAAAATTAAATTAATTAAAATATTATATAATTTATATATATAATTATTCATTTCATTTTAAATTATTAAAATTTTTAATTTAATATTTGAATATTTTTATTAAATAATTTTATTTCATCTGTTTCAAAAAAAATTAATTTAATATATTTTATTATTTGATTAATCAAAAAATTAATAAAATTTATTGAATTAATTTCAATTGATTAATTTTTAAAATTAAAAAATTTAATTTGAAATTGATCAAATTGAGCGAATGAACATTTTTAATCGAATTCATTATTAATCGGTTTTATAACTTATATTTATATAAATTATTGAATTTTTTTTGGAAAAAAAAAATTACAGAGTGGAGCAGAGACAATCAAGAGCGTGCAGAAGATAATTGGAGGATTGGCATTGGGATGGGCAACCATTGCTTTGATCTTCACATTTGATGATTTACTATTTATTTATTTTACTTCAATTTTTTTCCTTTTAAATTCTACTTGCATAATGATGTGGTTTCTCATCCATTGGGATTTTACCACATTTGCTTTTTTAATTCTTTGGGAAAAGTTTGAAAGGGGGGAGATTGTTTTTTTTTTTTTTTTGGTCTAATTCCGCTACTTTATTCCTTTTTGGACTATTTGTTTTTTAGGATATGCTTTTCTTTCCTATCCTTTGATTCCTTTCTTCCATTCCTATTTAGTAATTTTCTTTTTCTTTTTGGTCCTTAGCTTTACTATTGATTTATTCTTTCGTTATATTTCTAATAAATCACAATTTGTTTAGTATGTTTTATCGTCATTCTAATTATTGTGGACGGCTTGTTTTTTATAATTTAAGTGAATTTATAATTTCAACTCGGGTTCAAGTTAAAATTAATTAATTGTAAATGAAAAGATTTAATTTATAATTTAAAATCAATTGATTGTAAGTGAAAAAATTTAATTTGAATGTAAAATTAAAAAATTTATATATTTATTAAACATAAAATAACATCATTTTAATATGTTTTTATTTTGTGTAGATGAAGATGAAAAAATATGTTATGAAATAGATTTAGAAATGATAATCGAAAAAAAAATTTCATGTAAGTGGGCAACAAAAAAAAAAATCTTGGTTCTCTATATAACATGTAAGTAAATATAAAAAAAATTTAATCGCATAACAAATTAAAAAAAATTAATAAAAAAATTTTAAATCTGATATCATATTAAATATTTTATTTAAAATCAATTAATTATAAATGAAAAAGCTTACCTTGAATATAAAACCCAATCTAAATAAAAAATTATAAAACTTAAAATATTTATTAAATATAAAATAACGTCACTTTAATATACCCATCAAGCATTTGTGTGTTTATTAACATACCCAATGAGTTGGCTTACGTTTCTTCTTCGATTTCATCTCAAAAAATCCTTATTCTTCGCTTCTTATCTTTAAAACAAAGAAAAAAAAAAAAGGAAAAGAAAAGAAAGAAAAATCCTGCAGTTTGAATTGAAAAAGTATAGGGAAGTTGGTATTACCCTGGGGTAAGCATTCATTTACGATAGTTAACCAACTCATGAGATGCAGCCTAAATTACGTTGACAGCTCGGCACTAAAGTCTCTCCACCTATTCGTTAAAGAAGGATCATTGTCCTTCTTGTCATTGAATAAATTCTTTAAGAAAATAAAGTTTCCGACTAACGTACTCCACAGGCATTTCCTGCTTCAGAAGCTTTTTTTTTTTGTCTAGAATTCATCCACTTTTTTTGTTTTTGGGTTTGGGTGGTCGATACTAAGGTCTCTCCACAGCCATTATCGATTATCAACCAATGGTGAAAAACAAAGTCATTCTTTTCTGCAAACAAGTAGTTGCGGTACTGTTTATCAAGTGCCTAAAAAAGTGATTTTATGCTTCCTGCGACTGCAAAATAAATGGTACTACTTTTTACTTGATATATAAGTCCATATTATTCGAAGATGCTTTCACTTTTAGAGAACCATTCTCGAAAAGATTTGATAAAATGATTACATTTTTATTGAGAAAAATTATTCAAATTTAATTTTTTAAACATGATGATTTAAAAAATGTTGAACCCAAAGTTGAACTTAGGTGAAATGGCAGGCCCAAAGTTGAACCCAGGAGCGGTTCTGATTGACCCATTTTACGCCCAAGAATGAGCCAGAGACGTCAGAATTGGACCCACAAAAGTTGAAATATCACGTTCTGCCGAACCTAACTGACAAACGTCCGAATCGATGCGAACAGAGCAAATAGTAGTAACATGGTTTTACCGTATTAATAAGTGATTGAATCAATTAATTCAGATTAATTTTTATTAATTTTTATTGATAAAAAATTTTAGATTTGAATTTTATTGATAATTATTTATTAAAATTATTTTAAATATAAAATTTATAATTATTTATTTTAAATTATCAAATATAATATATTTTATCTTTAAAATTGAACAAATCCTTTACGTTGGATCTTTCTTATAAAAAAAAAAAAAAATCGGTGCTTCTGCTTACCCTAGACATATGTTTCTGAGACAACAATTCACTTATACACAGTGATATTTCCAGTTTACTGATTTGGTAAACTTTTCTTGCTGGATTTCTGTTTTCTTTCTTCTTTTTTTTTTTCCAGGTTAATTGTTCAATTAATTGCTTTTGCTGTGTTTAGTTGTTTTTGAGAACATGTAATTATGATGGACTGATTAAAAACAGAGTTGACCTGTGAAGAAAGCCTGCAGTTAGAATTTATAGATAGTTGAAGCAAAATTTAGAGCAACTTTAGATTATGATCATTTTTTTAAGAATGCCGTTCATAGGATTTAATCCAGTTGAAAAATGTTGACACTGTAAACTAATTGAACTTGGCTAGATTAGGAAAAGCTCACTTGTTAAAACTCAGACTTAGAATTTGAACGAGTTTCCTTTTAGTTGTCACTAGAGTCGGCAACTTAATCCGTCTTTAGTGGGTTTCGATTCGATCCAATCCAATAAAATTAAATTTTTTTAAATTGGATTTTGGATTAGATCAAATACGATATTATTAAGAAAAAGTTGAGGTTGAGTTCGGGTTCGGGTTTTAAGCAAAATTGACACGACCCGATATTTATATAAAAATTAATATTTTATTTATATATATTTATATAATTATATATTTAAATATTTATATTTAAAAAATAATATTTTATTAATTTTGAATCGAATCAAATTGAGTACGATTTATATAATATCGGATCAAATCGAAGTTTGATATAAAAAATTTTTTTTAAAAATTTCGAGTCGGATCGAGTTTAGGTCGAGCAAAAACCTGCCCCGACCCTAGTTGCCACCATTTTGGATGGGTGAGACAATGACTTTTACCCCTAAATATAAATTATAAACCCATGTTATGATCCATTCTCTCCTTGATGAGAATGGTTATGCAGTTATACTTCATATTCCAATTTTCTTTATATAGACATTTTGTAGCCAACTCTGTTGTGTTCATGCGATGGAGTTTCGAAAGGTCCTTTTTTTTAGCACTTTAATAACTTCCAAATTGTTTATTTTTGGTGCTAGGTATCATGACTCTTGTGGGAGGCATGAGGCTCTTCCAAACACAGTACTAGCATGGTTTTCTAAGGTCAATCTTCCAACATCCTGCAGAATGTGTGTGTTTTGGCCTTCATTTTTTGCTCCTCTTTTTGTGCTGGTACAAGATTTCGTATGAATTATTTTCTATTAAATGTTGAGATTGCTTTTCGCTGCAGGCTGCCATTGATGGAATATTTTCGTAATCTTTCAGGCCAAGGTTCAAAAGTCTTGTCAAGGGAAGTGTAATTTTGTGGTTTGGCTAAACCAGTTGAAAATGATGATTATCCTGTGGATTTTTTTTTTTTTTTGCCCTTTTATGTTTATTATGGACATTTTTGCAATGTGATGTTTATTGATTAATGTTGTCATATTCTTGTTGTGCTAAATTTCTACTGTCACAAACCAATGATGGTTACCAAGGATGTTCTTAAGTGTGTTGAGATATAATTTACCATTTGATCAATACTTGAACTTTATTATTTTTGGGCTCTACTAACTCAGGGATCTCTTCCACGTTGTCTTGCCTTGCCATGTCTTAAACTTGAGGTCAACCCATGTTCGAAAACTTGACATGGTTGGGAAGTTATGCGATTGCACACCCTAAATTTGGATTTTTGTACTTCACTCACTACTTTGCAAAAGGACTGCTTTCCTTGCATACCAAAACTGATGTGTCTATCAATGTGAGAGAAGAGTTGATAATCTCTGGACGACAATAGTTCTAGCAAAACTTGCTTCTTTGTTGGAATTAAAGTTCCAAGATTGTTTGTGTTGCAAGGGTACTGGACCATGCCAGTCGTCATCTAGCAAGAAAGAAAAGCCTGAGAACAAGTGGCCTCGTTCAAATGTGGTAAATATCTGTTTAAAGTGAGGAACTCTCCGTTGTTACGGAATGTGATTCATTGCAAACAAACTTCTCTTGCTGATGAGACATCCTTTCTCTCCAAGAATCATTTATGGTACCTGAAGTTGACAGAGCAACTGATGATTCATCAGAAGTTGATGAAGCCAAACTTTCAGGTTACCTTCAAAACCTATTGGAAGCATCGCCCCTTCCCCTTCCTAATTTGTTTCAACAGTCGAAACAGAAAAATGATGTGAGAAGTGCAGATTTCTTCATAATTGTAGTCTGCATAACTGGTTTCTTCTGGCAAATTGCAGATACAGGACAATGACGAACATCCTTACATGTGCAGAAGTCCTTCGAAGAATGTTTCTGGTAACTTGAATAAAGATATTTGGCATCATCCTTCGCCCATGTGCTTTGACAGACAGTGTTGCTTCCTTGCCTCATTTAGAAGTATTAGATAATCAGATTTAAAAGCCAATTTTTTAATCATGTTCAGTGTCTTTGGCCTCTTCTTGGCAGCCTCTCTGCGGCCAACTTCAAAGCAGATCATCAAGGTTGTAGTTCTTGTTTGACCTGCTTTTCCAGTCGATGACTATACTAAAGTTCATTAAGATTTTGCTTATCATTGGGCTTTTTTGTGGGTCAACCTGCTTGCTTCTAGTCACTGTGCTGATGAATCTTCTCAGGGTCTTCATCCTTCCTCTGATCTTGAAGGTTGATCTTTGGATTGGATCTATTAAAGTGTTCCACGTACATGATTATCAGTCCTCAACCCAAAGAAAACGTACATTATCATGTATATCTAATTATGTCTGTCATGATTTTAACAAGTGATGTGAGGCAAAAAAATAAAATTGTTGTTGTCTATGCAGAAAAAGTTTTCACCCTTTGTTTTGTAAATATACGATTTATATAGAGCAAGTACTCTCTGTGTATTCATTAGTGTAGTTTTATCTGACTTCCGAGCCTGAGTCCAATTCAGAAGTAATCAGCACAAATTAATTATTATTCAAAGCACATGCAGTTTGCTATGTTGAAGATAAACTTTGTGTAAGTGGAGAAAACCAAAGTTCAAACCCCACCAATTATATCCTCATAACTTGACAGCTAAGTTCTAGTGGTTATAATTTGATTTCTTTTATAATTAATCGGGTAGCATTCAAGTTTTTGTTTTTGAACATATGAGCAGTGGTCAGAATCTGACACTCTGAAAAGATTGTATGAAATTGTAGTCATGATGTCGATAATACGTATAAATGTGTGATGTGTTATTTTATCAAATTTGTTTAAAATATAAAAATTATTATATTATAAATTTTAACAATAAGTTAAACATGAAATTTATTTTTTTTATTTTTTATTATATATAATTTTTGTCGGTTTTAAATTATATCATTTTTTATATATTTTTCATATTATTTTTATGTTATATCTAAACTTCCTGGGTCATGAACTGATAATGTAATGTGAAGGATAAGTATAACATCTAGTTAATAACCTAACAATGATGCATAATTGGAGATAAATTAATTAAGGTCGTTTTAATTAATTAATTATGTTTCTTCGAACTAATTAATGACTGAGATTCTGGGTATAGGGTAGCTACTAGCTAGTTGCTCCGAGGCCATAACCGGGAGTGTGCATAAATTTATATCCAACAGCGCCAAGTCAAGTCAAAAGTGATACACTTGTTGACAAAGCTTTCATCATTTATCAGTGCCTTCACCTTTCCGGGAGACAGTTGCTTCATTGGGCATTGAGGTGACAACACATTACCAAACCTTAATCAAGAGATCAAAACATGGAAAATGTACAAGTTAGATAAGATTCGACACAGCCTGTTGTTTTCCACTTTAATAGTTACTTCTTTTTGTGGTCTTTCATGTATCTGTAGTTTCTTCAGATATTTCTTCCCTGGATATATATAATTTCTCAAGCTGGATACAAAAAAAATTAGTGCAAATTGGGCCAGTTGATAAAGTCGAACAGCCTGGAATCCTCGAAGAACACATTGTTATTGATGGGGTATTGACTTAGTCGAAGAACTGTTCAAATGGGTTTAATGCATGCATGGTTAGAAAAACCATTGATGGCTTGCTAATTACTACTCATAGTCACAATTTGCCTTTGAAATGTACATGTACATGCAGAAATTCATATATTATGAGAAACAAATACATATTTCAATGTTCCAGTTGTTTACAAAGATGAACAAAATGTATTTTATATTGAAATGTTGGTATTGTTTTCTTTTGGAAATACTAGTAGTGTTATGGTGATAATTTTATCATATTTTGTAATGATTTTCTTTCCAGCAGTTGTAACTGGGGAATCTGCAAGAGAACTAGTAGTAATTAGGGAATCTGCAATTTCTAGCTAGTACAATATTAAACCTGGCTGTGGCTGCTGGCTGGACAAACACAAAATCTTCAACCTTTGACCTCAGCTGATAAATGCCTCATGCATTATCAAAATAAGGACTAGCCTTCCAGTCTGTACCAAAGCTGTACACAAGCGCATTTCCCTTCCTTTTTTTTTTAAATTCTTTTTTAAATATGTTCTCTTCTTTCCGTCACTCAGAAGTCAGAAATGACAAAAAGCCTCTCTGTCTTTCTATAAATACTTTGCAAAATCGCACAAATCTGTCAGCACTCAGCATTTCCAGCTCCAGGACCTCTTTAGCTACCCCTTTTCCATCCAGAGCAAGCCACATACATTCACATTATTTTAGTGTTTTTCTCTACCTTGCACTTTGCTACCATCCCTCTCTCTCACACACACACACACACACCAAAAAAAAAAAAAATGAAGCTTTTATTTTCAACTTTGTTGTTCGTTTCCCTGGTTTTGAGCTCATCATTTGTCCAACTCTCCTTTGCCCGACCTATAGAACCCTTTCCCACGGCCGCTTCACCTGCTCCACCCGCTTCTCTTCCTCCACCAGGTGATGTTCTTTATTAATTAATTACTAGTCTTTTACTATAAATGCATGCATTAATATATATATTTTTTTATAAAAAAATTAACGATTAGTGATGACAACAGGTCGAGTCAAGACGAATTTTTATTCTTTCCGAATTCGATCCGACTTTTAAACATATAAAATCTGTACCCGTACCGGATCCGCTAAATTTTTTATTTTTAACACCTAAACTCGATCCGATCCGATATTATATAAAATCAAATCCGATCCGACTCTATCTAAAATTAATAAAATATTATTTTAAATATAAATATAAAATTAAATATATATAAAAGATATAAAAATTAAAAAAATAATTAAAAAAATAAATTTTTTTATATATATCGGATCGGATAGGATCGAGTTTATCTAAAATCCGACCTCGACCTGAACTCGAAATTTTTTTATGCTACACGACCCTACCCGACCCGATACTTGATTTAAAAAAAAAAAAAAAAAACCGACCTTAAGGAGTAGGGTCGGATCAAAACCCGTAAGTTTTGAGTATTTTTACCTTCTCTAGTTAGCATGCCAATAGGATGGACGTAAATATAAATATTTAAACGAATTTTGTCTTTTAAAAATAATTGTATAAATATTTTGATTCATTTTTAACATTAATATATTGTCATATGTACTAAAGCCTAATGTAGTACAAAATAAAAATTCATATGTTTTTTGGGGTCCCATTCTAATAATGAAATTAATTGGTTTTTTTTTTTTTTGTGTGACAAAATTAGGTTTCTGTGATAGCAAGTGTGAGGACAGGTGTTCCCAGGCTGGAGAGAAAGACCGGTGCTTGAAGTATTGTGGGAAATGCTGCCAAGAATGTAACTGTGTTCCTTCAGGGACGTATGGCAACAAGTCCGAATGCCCTTGCTATCAAGACAAGTTGAACTCCAAGGGCCAGCCCAAGTGCCCTTAACTATTCATCAAAATGTTGCATGGACCGTCATCTGCTACATTTGCCTGTATCAATTCAGTTTATGTCTTCATTTTTCTTTCATTGTCTGCCTTCCCATAGTTCTGATGCTCTCGCTCACTTCTTGGGAAGGCATATTTATTTATAATTCCTTAAAATAAATGTGCCATGACTTTGTTCATTCAACAATATAATAATATAATCTATTCATGAAAACAAAATGTCTATTTTTCTAATAAAAATACAAAAGCAAAAAAATATTTGTTTGGTTACTATTTTTGTCATTGTTCTAATCAAAATACAAAAACAAAAGAATATTTTAAAGAATTAGAAATTGATTGCATGATATTTTAAAATATACTAATTATAGTTAAAAAAAAATTTGTGATCTCAATGCTTGCCCCGGTGGCCCAGTCAAGCTCATATAGCAATATAAAAAACATGATGATGTACTCGGTTTTATTTAAAATTGTAATTTTACGATCACGAGAATTTATGCATTCGAGTTAATTTATTTAGTATGTTAGTCAAATATAAAAATTATATATTATATTTTGCATTAAAATATTCAATACAAAACAAAATTTTTAAATTTTATCAAATTTATATATAATTTTTATTAAAATATTAAATCTGATCATTTTCATCTTTTTATCATATTTAAAATTATTGTTATGACATCTACACATTCTATATATGCATATTGTTAACCCGATAAGTCAACTCATTTCTGAAACTATATTGAATTTCATTTTCCCTTTTTTTTTTTTTTAAATCTCACTGCTAGACTATACAATTAAACCAATCACTTTGCTTAATAAACTCGACCCTTCGCTCTTCAAATCTAAATGTGAAAATTTTAAATGGATTGAGACTCGATCGGATGGTACATCACCAAATTAAACAAAGTAATAACTCCATACTGAATGTCATGTACTTTGAACAATGCAAAGCTTCTAAACTGAACAACCATGTTGCCATCAGGCTTGAAACATGAAACAATAAGATAGGAGAATAGACGCTGAGCATGTACATGGATATAATTAGAGCTGGAAAAGTTTACTACTGCTCTTCCACAAGTTGTTCTGTACAGATACAAAGACCCAACTTAAAAAATTTGGCTAACCTGAGGATCTCCGACTCCATCTACGTGAGCCTGGTTTTCGTTTCCCCCTCTTCCTTTTGTTATTAGGACCCTTTGACTTGGAAGTTAGAGATAACTTCACATTTGGTTGAACAAAAGGGTTTCTAGGGAGGTCATCTCCAGGAGCAAGAACAGTAGAAACAGTCTCAGGCTTTTTAATCGGTAT
This sequence comes from Durio zibethinus, assembly GCF_047325235.1. Classification (NCBI taxonomy): domain Eukaryota; kingdom Viridiplantae; phylum Streptophyta; class Magnoliopsida; order Malvales; family Malvaceae; genus Durio; species Durio zibethinus. The sequence goes on from NC_143185.1 coordinate 19,047,381, forward strand.
CTGCGGCTCCTTTGCCTGCTGAGTTAAACCACTTCGAAACTTATGCAGCTCTTCCTTGGCAGCCTGGTTGTGTATCAAAATATCATCCTCAGTCTGACAGATATAGTGAAGGTCAGTTGCATTATAAATGAAAAAAACAGAATCCTGATTACAGAAAAACAGGGATCATAGAATTGCGTGAAATATTAACCAAATGCGTCAAGAGGGGATAACAAGAAAAGACGGCAAAGGCAAGGAGATTATTTTTCTCATTTCATATTAGATGTGCAAGCAAAAAACCGTCTTTCATAGTCATTAGTCATAGATAAACAAAACTATCACTTTAGCAAGATCATTTTAATAGAAGCAAATAATAAAACAAAAAGTCTATAATCCTTTGTTATCCTCCAATATGGCCATAAGCAATAGCAAAGGATTAAAGTGTAAAACTTAAAAGAAGAGAAAAATAGTTAGCGATAGAAAATGATGGAAGAGAAAAACTTAAAAGATCAAGAAGAAGAAAATGTCAAAAAAGAGGAAAACTCACATTTTCATAAGAAATCCCAGCAAGATGCTGACCTGTGCCCTCAATCATATTAGGAAAACGCATCACCTCTCCACGACTTGAAGCTGCAGTTCCAGGCATAAAAATATCTCCCATGTTAAACTCAGATAGATGCTGGGATGAAATATATTGAGATTTAACTGGGATTCTATCAGCACTTACCGGTTAATGCATTGCAGGGCACAGGTGAACTCAACATATTAATGGAAGCAAACTTTCGAGGACTGTCATTCACCACCTTGTCAACTCGGGTCTTTAGTTTGCGAGCTTGTGCCTGAACCAGATCAATCTTTCTAAGGATCTGATCTGACCATGCATCACTGTCTCTGAATTCAAGACATGAAAACCCATCATTAAACTCAAAGTCGTCATTGCTGTTGACCTGTTTGGTTCCTGCAGAAATTATCACATAAGAAAATGGATAAAATATCAAGTAGTGGAAGGAGAGAGTCATTTTTTCAAGCACACATCACAAAGGGCAATTTGTTGAACCTTGTTCTATTACCTACAAGCAACATAATCACCACAGCTGAGTCAAATATAATTCTTCTTACCTAAATTACCATTATCATCATCCAAAGCAGAAGTAGCAGCAACAGATTTCTTACTTTCTGGAAGCAAAGAAAATATACTTATCAGATTTGAACTTGGCAAATACATATTCCATGAACAATGATCATTAACATCATACCATAATACGAGAACAGGTTATGATATGTCACATAAGATACTAAATCAGCAGTATCTTCAACTCTTTTTCTTTTTCTCCTCTTCATTACTTTCTTTCTTTGAATTTGACTAGGAAAAGGTTGTGACTTCACATCAAGTCCTTCAAATGTGAACTTTTCATATTCAAACTTCTTTCTCTGATCATATTCTGCAACTTCTCTATCATACGTCAATGCCTGAGACTTAAATTCCTTAAGCTGCAGCTCTAACCATTTACACCGCCACATTAGGGGACGTATAAACCTCCTCCAATGATCTGTCAACTTTCTCTTCCTGGAAAATTTAGGAAAGAGAAAACAAACTAAATAATGCAACATGTAGTTGGACATCAAATTGAGTAAAAACATACACTTCACAAAATGGTAAAATGGTAAAATAGTAACAGAGTTTATTGGTTACCATTACTTTGCCAGCCAAAACAGTGGAAACAATAATTCTATCAGCAAGCATCAATATGATTTTAAGTAGTACATTTGTAGCGAAATTTTAGAAACCACCAAATTGAAAATTTTTCATTAAATATCAGTAAAATAAAATGCAAATGAGTCCTGAAAATTTTTCAAAATGAAAACTATTCTTCACATATAACCTCAGCAATTTCAAATTCCTTAAAGTAATTCTAGATTTTCAAAAAACAGGCAGAAAACTTAATAGTTGGCAATGTGGTGGAAGGATTAAGGATTAATCATCATTTATCACCAGCCAATCTACCCAGATACGTATATAAACACAAAAATAAATAGTTCAAACGACAAAAAAAAGCACCTCATTTGAAACAATCCATCATACACTGATCCCAACGGATTCCCACCACATAATGCCGATTCAACTTCAGCATCACTTATTGCTGAATTATTCTCACGCCCTGACACCGTGCCACCAAAAGAACTCGAATTCTCAGTCGCATCCAGACATTCAGCAACAGCCAACCTATCCCCACCAGAATTTGTGAATTCAGTTATGTTAATCTCCATATCCTCATTTCCTTTGGGTGTCTTTGCTTGCCCTACTCCATACAAAGTTTCCTCACCTAAGTTGTGGTCCTCACAATTACTCGCACAATGCATAAATTTATCTTTTGAATCATAGGGCAAGCTTCCATTTTCATTATTACTCGAAACCAGGTCCATCATTGTTTTCGACTTGTCTTTTGGCTTCAACTCAGGGCCCATACTAATCATCATAAAGACTCCTTTAATTCATTATTATAAGTCAGTTAATTGCAAACTCCTGCAAATTTCACATAAATTATTTCAACATTGAAATTATAACTAAACAAGTACATGGATTTTTTTATAACCTTTGCTTCTTTTTTTCCTTCAAAAAATACACATTCATCAAAGCAGCAGAACATAAACAAGTTAATAATAAAAGAAAAAATCGATTTTTTTTCAACAAATGACAAGTTAGAACAAACCGAATGAAAAAAAAAAAAAAACTTTCGGTCAAAGGAGACCAAGGAAAAATCATCAGTGCAGAAAAACGAAAACCTTTTTATTAAAAAATGAAAACTTTACACATTGAAATCCACAAAAATCACAAAACCCTAAACCCCAGAGCAGGGAACACAGAAGAGGAAAAGAAGAACCTGGTATTCGAGTCTCTTTCCGTCTTGAACTTTGATTTGGCAGACGAGAAAGCCAAGGTCACCCGCGTGATAATGTCCGCTGCCGGTGACGTAGACTTTTTTTTTTTTTTCCTGTTTTTGAACTTATTGAAATATATTGATTCCTTATTTGGGCAGAGGCCCGACCAAATCCAGGCGTCTTCCACTTGGCTTGTTTGGGGCACTGTTAAAACTAAAATTTATTTTTATTTTTATCTTTATGAAATATAAAATACATTTTCATACCAAAATAATTTTCACTAAAAAATAATGAACCTTGAGTTCAATCTCCTTCTACCAATAAAAATAAATAAAATAAAATAAAATACATTTTCCTTCCTATTTATTTTTTAATTTCCACGACCCTTTAAAAAAAATCCAAGAAAACAAATTAGTATAATGTATTTTTTTTTTAAAAAAAAATCAACAACTCTATACCATTAAATCTGAAATGGAATTTTTATTTCATCAAGTATTGTTTTATATAATGAAACTAAAAAAGAAAAAGGAAATGAAAGAAGCAAGTAAATGAAATACATTGAGATTTCAAATATTTCATGATAATTAACTGTATTATAAATTTTAATTTATTGAAGAAAAAATTAACAGAAAGCCTCAAACTAATCTCATTAAAAAAATAATTAAAATACTAGCAATAAGCGTTGAATTCTTAGATTCAGTAATTTAAAATTCAAATTTTGACCAAAAAAAAAATTAAGGTGTTACAGCAAAATGAAAATCAAAGTTGTACAATTAAATAGCTCATGATAAATGAAAAAGAATGGATTTTGACAGCTGATAAATCGATTAGGCGAATGCTAATGGACTTGGTTAGACAATTTTCCAATGAAAGAGCAGACAAAATGGAATTGGGTTCTCAAAATCGTGGGAAATACATCATAAAATGCCTGCTCTTGGTTGCCTGCAAAGAAGCATAGCTTACATATCAGTCTGAATATTTAGCAGTTATCTGAAAAACGGAGTCAAAAAAAAAATCATGGAACATCAACCAGGAAACAGATTATTCATCGGTTTTCATCCCGCCCAAGCTCGCTGCAAAGACCAGACAGACTCACATGTATGAAATTCCTTTCCTACATTCACAATTTCACATATAAAAAAAGTATTTCACAAGAGGACTCAATCAAATCCTCCACAAGTTCTTTTTTTTTTTTTTTCTTCTCTACAACAAACCCTGTAAATCCAAGCAGCAAAAACTTCACATGCATTATTTGCAATATCAAATGTATACACACTGTATAGACCCAAAACCTTGGATGGCAATGAACGTTGTTTTCCTACTCTCAGCCTCTTCCAGCATTACCATGTCGATGGTTTCTGAAGTAGCTTAGAAGTGCCTGTGCCTGCAATCAACAGAAGCTTATGACAATTTTCCACAAAGGTAAAAGAAAGGAGGTGATAAAAAAAAACAGCAGAAGCAATATACCTTCTCTTTAGCTCTCGCGGTGCCAGACTGGGACAAGGCCACTAGTGGTGGAACAGCTCCTTCTTGGAGCACCATACTGCAAAACCTACCACTGGTTGTGCAGAGCTGTAAAAGAGCAGCGGCAGCATTCTCCTTTCCTCTTGCTGAACCCAACTCAACAACCTCAACCAGCACGGGAATCCCACCCTCCTGCCCAATAGCAGTCCTCCCTTCAGGAATTGTAGCAAGATTTGCCAAAACAGCAACTGCCTTATCAACCATTCCAGCTGCTGGGTCCATCAACTCCACAAGGTGTCTTACAGCACCAGCTTGCACAATTCGGGCCTTGTTTTCATGAAAAATTGACAGATTAAACAAGGCTGTAGCTGCATCTTTCTTTCCCCTAGGAGTACCATTCCCCAATAAATCAACAAGAGGCTTGATTGCCCCAGACCTTCCAATCTTGACTTTGTTATCCTCAATAACTGAGAGGCTGAAGAGAGTGGCAGCTGAGTTTTCTTTAGCTTCAGGACTTCCTGTCTCAAGGACATGAATCAGAGGCTCAATTGCATTTGCATTAGCAATAGCTGTTTTGTTGTTATCATTTATTGACAAGTTAAGAAGTGCTGTAACAGCATTTTCCTGAGTCCTTGTATCAGGTGATCGAAGCAAATCAACTAACAAGCTAATGGCCCCACAGTTTGCTATTATAATCCGATTATCCATATTGTGCTTGGCAAGTAACCTGAGTTGACCTGTAGCCTCTCTTTGTGAATCAACTGAAGTGCTCTTCAAGTCCTCTACCAACTTCTTAACCGCGGTTTCAATGCCAGAAAGGTCAGTCCTGTTCTCAATGCCAGGAGAAGAAACTATCCTTGGAATAAATCTCTCTGATGGCCGGCGCCAGGTTGTTAGGCTTCGGGATCGTGCTTCCATCAATCGAGGAGGGAACTCAGGTTCTCTCTGTGGAATGGCTGAGCTAGCTGCAGGCTGTGGGTCAGATTTCACCTCTCCAGAAAGATCACTACTGTAGGCTGCAAGATTTGTTGACCCCTCAGAAGTCTCATAGGCATCTCCAACTGCTCCTAGAGGAAAATCTGAATTAGAAAGTGTACTAGAGGCTGAAGCAGATCTTGTATGGTTCTGAGATGTCTGTCCAGCATTATTAGAAGGTGACATTGGGGCCTGGGCAACTGACTTGCTACTCTTTTGTTCCAAGGTTGACCTGTCTTCGGCACAATTTATTGATATTCTTGCAACGTCCAGACCCTCTCCATTTCCAGTTACAACTGGCAAGGAATCCTCTGAGGTAGAATGAGGATGTAGAGAGGAGGTTCCCTCCCGATGACTTCCACTGGATGTGATTAGGTTCATGCCAGATTGACCTGTAGACCGTGACTCGGGTGACATTGGTTGGCTGATTCTAGAAAGTGGAAAACTATTTGAATCCCTAGGCAAGCTATACTCTGCTTGCATAAGAAGGGGATAGGGCTGGCTTAAACTCATGGACTTCATGGGATCAGGCAACTTCACATTGTTTGACTCACACCAGTTAGCAATTAGTGCCTTTACTGTGTAATTGGGTATAAGATTGGTATGAGCCAAAGTCTGCCGTGTCTTGGGGCACACGGTGAGCCCAAGATCAATCCATTTCTTGATGAAAGCCCGCTCATAGGTTTGTCCTGATGCCACAATCACTGGATCAGTCATTAGCTCTAGGGAAAGGGGGCAGCAGAAATCAGTAGGTATGGGAATCGGACTACAGGTCTGAGATTGTTTTATCAAGACAAGGTGATCATGCATGCGAGTTACAAGAGCAACCATTTGATCAATAAACTTAGCTTCTGCACTTTTTTCAGCTTGTTCAGCATTCTCCTTCAACTTTTCAAGGGCCACAGCCTCTATCAAAATCTCCTGGTTTGACCTCAAGCTCAGGCTCTCTGCAATTTTGACTAGTATTTCTGAGCTTGGTCCAACACTATCCACTTGATCCCTTATGGTTTCCCTAATGACAGATGATGTTTGTTCATATCCTACATACTTAATTTTCTGCAAGCAGTGCTGCAATCAATCATGCCAATTGTTAGAATCCTTAAACATAGACTCCTATTTAGCATTCTCTAAACTCAGAAATCGAATCAAAAGGACAGCTCTTTATTTTCTCACATCTCAAAACTGTATAGGTTAGATGGCATCCACTCTCCAATAGATTACTGTTTGGTAACCATTGAAAAATACGATTATTATGCTCTATTTATAAACACAAAATCAAAAGTACAAGCTTCAAATCAAAGTAAAAGTTTCAATAACTTTGGGTCATATATTACCTCAAGAGATGCTGAACTCAATTCATCAGGCAGGTGCTGATGGGAAGACTTCAAGAACTCGAATATATCCAGGCTAGAATTTCGGATCTTCAATATTAACGATTCAGCTTGCAGAACCTAGATATTAAGTGAAAGAGAAGATGGTTATCCAAGTGTGTTTACAATAAAGGCCCACATTAATTGACTGATAGTTGCTTATAAGAAAATTATTCTTCTATAATATTATTTTCTGAAAAGGGCACCCATCTATAGCAATTTTCCATCTGAATATGAGCAAACATTCAAGAATCAGGGCTTAGGGGCTAAACTTATTCCAAAAGCATTCCTATTTACTACAAACATGACAAAGTTCTAATAACCATAAGAGATCGGAAGAAAAAGAGGACATAAATAGACCATATGGGCAGAACATAAGTCTGACAGGCTGTTGCACAACAATTAAGTGTAAAATAACAACAGTAATCTACATCAAGCATCTAAAAGAAAATATAATTGCTAACATGAGCACTTGATCAAAGCTTCACCAAATCAGGAATATGCCAATGCCTAAAAGGTTAGCTTAGGTACTTCTTCCAGGCAGAAGCTAACCAAAATTGCCAAGCAAAGTTGTGAACTAAAAATATAACTTGTAACTTACAAAGTAGACTTTACTCAAAAGTGGTTGCCAGCTTTCAAATTGCTCTCTCAATTCCTTGATAGAGAGACCCAATCCTTCAAATGCCTTACCAAGCACTTCATCAGAAGTAATTTCTGAATCAACGACTACGTTAAGAATTGGCTTCAACAACTTTAGTATCTCTTCTGCCCTCTGGTAGTACTTCTGAACTGGTTCTGAGTTAATGTTCTCAAAAGATGACAAATTCAAAAAAGAGGAAATGTTACTAAGAAGTGCTTTTAACAAAGATATCTCCATATGACCTGGGTCAAAAACCGAAAAAAAAGTCAGAGACCACATGAAAGAAAGAGCACAGGGTGAAAAACTGAAAGAATAATAGGCAAACTAGGCACAGTATACAAACCATAAAACATGCATATACTTTTTATTTCTCATTAATCAATTCATCAGGTTTAAAGTGTCACAAAAGATATAAAACAAATAAAGTCATATTATCACATTGAGATGACAAGATTTAGGCGAACATTTAATAAGGTATAAGGTTATAAAAACATTTTGGAACCATTTAATGGTTAGACCAATTCCAGCATGTCAATAACTTCAAAGTAATAATACCCTCTTAATGCTCATGATACCTTGCCCATAGCCCACATTATTTTAGAGTAGCCAAGTTTGTCTCTCAGTTATCGCTTTGTTTTTCATTCACTTGATATCATTCCAGAATTTCAAATATTTATATGTCAGATGTGTAGTGTTATCAAAAACCAAAAGAATACCCTACAAAAGGACCAGTTGTTTTCAATGTAATGCTCACCCTCCAGTACATTTATTTGTATACAGCAAAGGATATCATATGGATAGACTTAACAATTCAATGCTATGAACCAATAAAAGAAAATGCAAAGAGCCGTCTCAATATGTCATCATTGAGCATACCAGGAAAATAAAGAAAGGAAGAGTAGAGAAACTAAAGAAAAGGTCAAAGAAAATGATGCTCACTAAACCTCCAATACAAATCAGATACTGTTGATTCAAACATAAATTATGAAATGAAACAACTGGAGAAAGCTTTCAGCCTAATTACTTTGGTTCAACTATCTAATTCCTTTCTCAGCATTCAACTTAAGCTCGAGCTAAAGCAAAATCATCAATGAACCAGGACAATCACATATTCTGTCAACACCCCTATCATCACAGTTCTTTTGATGCAAAACTGATATAGGGACAAAATGCATAAATTCATTTGCAGAAGTTTTTTAAAAAAAATGGAAACAGGAACATCCAGATAAAGTAAGGACATAGTACAAACCTTTTCTCGTAAAATCTAACAGCAAAATTCTTTCTCAATCACCGATCCTTGGGAAACCATATTATTTCATAAAACTGATGAAAACCTTTTTGAACATCTGTATCATAGCCTATGTAGCTGCACTATCTTGATAACAAGAACCACACAGATTCTTTGAAATCTCAACTTCACCAAGTAGCAATCCCTGTATAGAATGAAAAGTTTAAATCAAGATTTAATTAACTTAAAATATTAAGTTAAAGCAAAAAATAAATATAAGTACATTGAAACTTTAAATCTTCAATTATAATATTTACCACCAAAACACCCACCAAAATTACAGCAAAGTTTCCTTTCAAAGATTCTTATGCTGATAATCTTCCTAGCATCTATCAAAATGTAATTAAGGTAAACCTAAAAAAAAAATAAAAAGCAGCCATCCGTCCACATTAAGCATAACATGATCCCCACCCACCACCAAGAAGAGAGTTGGCTGACTAATAACAAGCCAAATCCTTCTCTAAAGATTAGAGAAAATAACTTAAGGCTAAGGAATAATTGAAATTAGGTGACTGCTCCTTCAATGGAATTATCTTTACTCCAGTACTTTGTAAGCTTCGGCACTACGTGCAGCTCCTCTCTACTAAAGCCTTAGTTTCTGGGAAATTAACAGCTGATTATTTGGATGTATTTTAATATTTTGGTAATCATTTTAACTTTTATTAAAATTCAATGCAGATCAGATGTCAATGTATTTGTCTACCTTTCGGAATAGAAAAAGACACTATTGGAACAATAACAACCAGATAAGACTACTGAGAAGTAGAGCAATCCCATAGTAGATCATCAACCAAATGGTGATCTAAACCCGGTATTTGGATGCTTCAAATCAAGGATAAAAAGACATTAACAATAATTATAAAAAGAAACATAAAATGTCCCCACAATTTCGTTCAAATTCCATATGCTACTAGATGAAAACTGGCATGTTGGTACCATAAACATATAAATTTACTTAAATCATTACTTCCAAAATCTATCTCCAAATGGTTCTTATGCCGTTTATATGGCTTGCTTTGTATTTTACATACTTTCCAAGTAACCTAATGACAGCATAGTAAAATCAAAACTTAAATGATGTTTAAACCTTAATGATTTTAGAACACATAAATATTCTTGCCATGGTCATAAAAAAAAATATTCACCCTTTTGAAAGTACAACTTTAAGCTGTTTTTCGCACTTTCACGACAGCTAAACAAACTAATAACTAAAATTAACCCTAAAACCTCTTCGGTACTTAAAATCTCATTTATCCGAAAACCCACTTAGCGTTTCAAAATCGTAATTCAAACAACATGGTCATGCATAAAGTAATTAGATCAAATGGGTTTCCTTATTATCTCAAAAAGAACCAACTCCAAAGAAGTAATTAGTCAAAATATTCAGAAATGGCAAGGAAATAACAGCAGAGGAAATAAGATACACATCAAGATCTTTCAGCAATTTTAATGGGTCCATGATCTTTACAAGGAACACAGAAAGGGCGGCTTTGATTCTCTAAGTCGTTAACAAGAACCCATATGCATATATCAAAATTTTTAAAAAATACAGAGAGATTTCAAAGCCAAAAAAAAAAAAAAAGGAAAGAAAGAAAAAGAAGAAATTGTACCTGAATGCAGCTTTGAATTTTGGGTTTTTTGGTTTTTTGGTTTTTTTCCTTTTTTGGTCTTTTTTCTAGTAGTCTCTGCCTTCGATTTGTTTTTTTGTTTTTTTTTTTCAATTTTTGGGGATTAAATAATGGGGTTAGTTAAATTTCTTATTTTATCGCTTGCGGAGGTTGATTAGTTGGAGAGCCGGACATTGTCGTCATTTTGGAATTTCTTTATGAATATTTTGACTGGAAATTTTGGGGTTTCTTTCAGCAGCAGCCAGAATCACTTGTAGGGATGTTTTTTTACGTTGGTCCGTTTATTTTGTTAAAAATGATTTTTAAAAAATAATTTTCGAAAAATATTTATATTTTTTAAGTTTGAAAGAGATTTTTTTATTATTTGAATAAATTAGTAAAAATATTTTTTATTATTTGATTTTTTTAAAAAATTTTATTTTTTAAATAATATTAATATAATTGTTAAAATATTAAAAATTATTTATTATTAAAATATATCAAAATTATTTATTATTAAAATTATTAATATTAAAAAATAACTATATTTTAATAATAATATTTAATACTAAAATATTATGTTAATATAAAAAATACCTAAAATAAAATTATTTTTTATTTTTTATATTATTTATTAATATATTATAATATTATTTATTAAAATTAATATGTTAGTATAATTTTTTTTTCAAATTCGTAAGATAATTTTTAAAGTAATAATTATATTTTTTATTGATTAAAAAATTATTTTTTATTAACCAATAGTTTTATGTCAAATAAACACTTAAAAATATATAAATTATTTTTTATAAAAAAACCGGAGTCATATATTCAATAAATTTGATTGCCTATAATAAATAATTTTTAGAATAAAATTAAATCTTCAGCAAATTGTCTAAAACTTCAACTGCAGAAAATGCCTCAATTTCAGTTTTAAATGCGTTTGTTATTAAAATGTTAGACGAAATTGAACGAAATGTTTGAAAATAGATTTGGTCCTAACTAGTAAGGCATCCGCCGGTTTTGACCAAAAAAGTCATACATTTGTGTTCACAGCAACTTACGGAGAACAAAATCCACTTGAGCAATAAAATTGTCATTGAAATTTATATTTCCATAGATTTTTTGTTGTCATTGACTTGATTCATTTTGTACCAAAAGAAAGCAGCTTTTCGGATCCTGAAAATCTTACCTGGTTGGCTTCAAGCTTGGAAAAGAACACAACAATCAGGGGTGAGAGCTGAGGAGTCATCGGTTTGCTAACTTTCTTGTTTTTCCCTTTTGTCTTGGCTCAATACGCAGGTGCAACATGCTTGTTGAATTTTTTACCGTGGAAGAGGCCAACGCCCGACAGATTATTTACAATTTACAAACCACTAAAAGTAAATTCGATAATAGTTTTGTAAATCAAAACCTTTTTTACTGATTAATGAGCTTTTCTGATTCACTCTGCATGTTATAATATCATTCACATACAATTTTAGTTGAGGAATTCTTTTCTATACAAATGTTTACATCACTAAACTGTATTGATGCAGAACCTGTAGCTGAAATCTGTTCAAAAATTCTTCTTTCTGCATAATAACCAAGGCAAACATAGCTTTTAAGACTAAAGTGGCTAGAGTTCTTGCTCCGGATCAGCTGCATCAACAGGTTTATATGAATTGAGTGTTTGTTGTCTGCGTCTCCAGATAGCCCACACTCCCGAAACTGATAATCCAACGGTTATTATTTATGATAGTAACCAAAAGAACCACCAAATGAAGTATTGCCACCATGCTCTGTATCATTTCAGACGAACAAATCACGTTAGAGCTTCTACATGACTTGATATGTAATACTACCGTAGTTTTGAATATAGATTCACCAAGAGATATAGATAAGTTATAGACAAGGAGAGAAGTGAATAGAGGTTGGATCATGAATTAGTAGATTAGATGTTCTTTCTTATTTCGTTTTTGTTTATATACCTTGCATACATATACTGTAACATACTTTTTCTAGATACAATACAACTACCTTGTCAGTTCAACAATGTTGACTATTAGACTTTGCAGGATTTAGTTAAGAATAGGCCACGTTGATGAGTAGCAATTTTGTTTCAAAAAGAGAAATATTTTTATTTTTCAACGACGTTATGATTAGAGAATAGGAACCCAAGGGAAAAAAAGGCAATTTAGGATGCAGATATCTCAGAGAATGTAGGATAGAACAGATCCATGCTACAAGCAGCAATGTGCTATGCAGAAGATCTAGACCCTCTAGAATTATGGTACAAGTTTTTATGTATGCACTGACTCATGCTATTAGAACCAATGAACGATGCAGAAATCTGGCCCCATTAAAATTATATTACAAGTTTTTACGTATGCACTGATAGGGACGCAGGATACAGAGAGGCCAAATGGAGAGGATATTCTGAAAATTTTAAAATTTAAAGGAAGCCCTAGTGGCATCAGATCCATATGTAAATTGACAGAATATTTTATAGATTATTCATCAAATTGTCAGCAGGAAGGTTCTTTTAAAATGGCATAAGACAGTAGCACCCCAGGCTCCATACCATGCAAGAGAAAGAGAGAGAGAGAGAGAGAGAGAGAGAGAGAGATGCCAAACTAGAAGTAACAACCAGGCCATTAGGAAACAGAAACATACTGTTGCACAGAAGGCTCAACTTTCCGTTGCCCCAACTGATAATTTCCAAAGGTATCAGGAAGCCTCGTATGATGTTCAGCATGTCATACTCTGAAAGCAGAAATTCATCAAGCAAAAAGCTATAATCTGTATATCAAAAGAATTGCAATGATCTAAAAGAAGACTTACTGTTGCAGAGCAGTAACGTTAGAAATGTAGGTTGCTGAACCTGAAGGGACTATGGCCCATCTGACAAGAGAATCGTTTCCTTCAGATGTAAAATTCAATAAATGGACCTGAAATCATCCAAAAAATTTCACTAGCCCATAAAATAAAAATTACTTGAAAACCTAACCATAGACAGAAAAATCAACTGTTTAGTAAGATAGTTTAAAAGTTCCTTCAGGAATTAACATGTTATTTCGTATTAATGGTTCATAAATTACTGCTATCAAATGCTCCAGCATTCAAAGATAGTATTTGTTTAACCTGTGAAGCATTAAAAATTAACTCCTTAGCAATGAACTCAGCAAGTTTGTTGATGTAAGGCTTTAGATATGAGTAGTTGATGCTCAATGACATATCCAAACTTCCTCCGTTAATCAATAAGGAAATATCATCAGAAAGAATTCTGCTGAAAGACACGATAGATCCTGATTTTAGGGAAAATGAACAGTAACATGACCTTGTTTCTTGAAGATGGTATAGTAAAAAAATAAAGCTCAGAAAGCATAATTGAAAAAGTATCGATCATTGATGATTTTCAATGAAATAAATGGCAGAACAGAGTTCTAGTCCTCTAATGGGTTCAAATAAAATAAGAACCATATAAGGTCCTGGGATAACCATGGCTTAATGTACCTGTAAGTGCATAACGTGGTGATCCATTAGGAAATGATGTAGGTGGCGACTCCACAGTTGAATTATCCTTCCCACTCGAAGATAAAGGAAATGGTGACTGTGCACCAGTTATTTGTAGCCTTTCCCGTAGCTCAGACAATTAGTCTTCCGGAAACCAATCTTCAAATGCTTGCAGTCATACGTACCAGAGTATTACGTACAATGATTCCTATAACAGACAAATGGTTAATTTTGAAAACAAGAAAGAAAAGACCAAAATAACCGTCCCAGAACTTTCATGGCGTCAAACTAAAGCTTTGGATTTGAAAGTAGAGATATTTTGCCAAACTTTGTCAAAGAAGATGGTAGTTTAACAGGAACAACATCATAAAACACTAGTTATCTGAAGCTTAACATACCTCCCAGAAGGGTATTTGGGTCCTTTTCATTTTGGAAGATCCCGAGGCAATGTGCACCGAGCAACTTTGAATGCTTTATGAATATGAGATGTAAGATAAGCAGAAAACTCAATTGAACTCAAATGCAACTCTTCCTAAACCAACTTCAAGTATAACCTTAAGAAGGTTTCCTTGAGAAAAGAAGCTGTTCAATCAACAGAAAAGCAATTACAGTGTGAAAACTTACCCGACACAAGTACTTCTCTGGTGATAGCAATAATTTTTGCTTATTGCCAAATAACATTTCAACTGTTGCAGATATTTTTGAGAGTTCAGAGACATCACCGAAACAGAAAAACAAATTTTAATAGTTAATAGCACAGAAAAGATAACTAACAGTTTTCAAAATAAATAATGAAAATTTGTTCAACTTTTCTGTTATGGTACACAATATACAAAGATGCAAATATGAGATATAAGGGGGAAAGAACAGACACAATAAAAATGACAAGTTTTAAGTCTTGACAGTTAACAGGTCAACCTGTTAAGCATGCAGTCATCTCACGCCCTTATAATCACACATAAAATTCCAGTTGAATATGTGCAATTGTTAGAATAAAACTCCAATGATCCCCCATATTATAGCATTAATGATGAAGGGCAAAGTTTTAAGTCATTTAAACTCAACATATCACTCAGCCAGGGGACAAAGAGGGTCTAGTAAGAACACATTAAGAGGCCTAGCTAAAGCTTTAACAAACTATGATTCATTTATGGGAGCTGAATCTTGCAGCATCCTTAAATGCCGCAAATGCTGCTTCAGGTAGATACGTATATATTGTACCATTGTCCAAAACAGTTCCATACTTTCCATCAAAGACACTTGGGTTCAAAGGTAGCTGCTTCTCGGCAACATGTATTTCCTTCAAATCAACGTTGTAAAACGGACTGTTGCCATCCCGAAACCAGGGCAAATGTGTTGTATCGATTGTAATTGTTAGGAAGTTGATGATGTATTCTATCTCTGAGATAAAATGTTTACATAAACATACCTGCAAACAGGATCCAAACAACTAAAGACCCTGTATGATGGGGCAGATATATCTCCAAGGACCATAGCGCCCCCACCGATATCCATCCCACCATAATATAATGAGAACATTAATCATACAGTTGTTAATAAGCTGGTCATCAAAGCTGAGATCACCACAACCCAATCCCATAATGCCATCAATATGTTGATTTGACTGTAAGTCAACAGTCCCCTCATTTTCGCAACCAAAAACTGCACGCTGAGGTACAAGCTCACTTTGATTACCAAATGACATGTTATCCTCTCCAAGGACACCGCTACTGCTACTCATCTCAGCACACTGTCTCTCATAAATACATTGCACCCTGTCATTGTCACAATTGCAATCCGAATTGCACTTTACAGGTTGGTAAGTACTGGACAAATTGGGCTGAAACTTCAGATCCTGATAAAAAGAAATCAGAAAACCTTTAGCTTAACCACCTAAATAAGATTTTTCAGAATCAACATGATGAAAACCTTTCAATCAAAATTATTAAGGCTGCATTGCCACGTGCTTTTTGTTTCCTAAAAAATTGCTATAAAAAATATGTTAGTTCAAAAAACTTGAAATAAACCAAGAAGGGAGTGAATTGGTTGATAATAAATTTTTCAAAATCAATATCTAATAAGCACAAATTTTGCAAATCAATTTTTCTAAACAAATGAACACAACAAATATAAGTATACTAAAAATCTTAAAAACAAAAGATAGAGATAGAGAATTAAACACCAAGATTTATAGGGGTTCGGCCTTTCCTTTAAGCACTTATGTCCTCTCCCTTAGCCTCATTTGTCAAGGAGTTCAATCCATTAAGTATTGAAAGTTACAATGTAGCTCTTCAAAGCTCTATACAATCAATACCACAAACTCTTAGGGGTTATCCTCCCCTTACGCTCACAATCTCACAAAACAAATTTTTTGAAGTGTTTTGCAAACTCAAAAAAACTCTCTAAAGTTGAGTGTTTGCTAACTTGAAGTACAAATCAATATTGAAAAGAAGATTAAGAGAAAAACAGATACAATGTGAAATTTCTACACTTTTCTCTCTCAAACTGGTTTTAATACTTGAAGAAGATGGTAGATAGAAGCAATAAGTTCTCTTGGCTTTTCATTACTCTTCAATTGCAGTAGAAACCTTTATTTATATGTAGAAAGAAGGAGATAGCCGTTGGTTGCATTTAATGATTGGAGCCTCGACAAAAAAAAATCCATTGCAAACATTCTAGGCAAGAGGGGATCGATCCCCTCTTAGGACGATCGATTGGGTCAGTCAAAAATAAAGCAATTTTACGCATGAAAAGGCACAACCAATCGATCTCTTTTTGCTACCAATCTATCTTTTCGTCAGGAGATCGATCCCTTTTTCAATCCTGGAGCAAAAAATTCATTCTGGGTAAAAAACTAATCGATCCCTTTTTGAGGGGATCCGTACAAGAAGAGAATTGATTGGTTTTCATGAAATTTGCATGAGTACGCATTCTAGCAAAAAAATCAATTGATCCCCTTGAGAGGGGATCGAGCCCTTCTATACTACTTTACCAAATTTTATTTTTAAATCATGCAAATGAATTTGAACATGTTCTTGACTGGATTAAAAGCTGAAAAAGGTATTCAAATTAAGTTCAAATCATTTTAGTTTAATTTTAACAAATTTTTATTTTATCATTTCAAAATATTTTATCAATTCAAGACTAACAACAAATAGAATGAAAGTAAATTCATACTTAACAAATATAAGCAGCTGACTAAAATGTAAAACTAATTCCAATTCCAAGGTATTATTATATATCTAAAAATTAAACCTTCCATGTTGCTATCAATATTCAAAGCTTTAATTTTTTTTACATTTAAAATTTTCAAAAATATCGCTTGCTTTTACATCTTAACATATTGTTTACTTTTGGCTCCCGAAAGCAGAAGCAACGACCAAATAAAGCCTAGAAGAAATCTCAAAGAGTAGAGTAATGCTTAAGAAATCAAAAAGCAGTTTTTCTAGTCAGATCTACTCTAATATACTTGGAATACAACGAATTTCCAAAAAAAATTAATAATAATAAACAGAAATTTTAAAAAGAAAATAAGCAGAAAAAAAATCATGAATGAAAATTCGAATGAGAAGAGGCATGGATGAATGAAATTTTAACACCACCTGATGTATACCACATAGTTCGCAAGTGGCGAAAGGAACGTAAGTAACAGTAATTCCAGTATCCACTATAAGCGCAAATCTCTGCGGAGGTGTCCCGATCCATAGCCGGGTAGTGTAATACCTTCGAAATTTTAATCCTTGAAAATCTCAGTTAAAGAAAAAGGAAAATATGATTTAAAGAAAAAAAAAAACAATGACAACAATATAATGATAGTGTACGTGTACCCGTTGAGAAGGAGATCGTCGTGGAGTCTCATGCGAGCGTTGGGATGGGAAGAGTGAGGGTCGGATCTCAGGAGGTGACGAGAAGAGCTCGAGAAGGTTCAAGAGGAATTCTTGGGAGAAGGAAAGAGAGGGAGGATCATGGCGGAATGGGCGGCGTAGCGAGGTGGAGGGAGGACGAGTGGTGGTGACGTGGAGGGATTTGATTGGGAGAGAAGAAAGAGGAGGAAACGACGGTAGGGACGGCGACGGTTGGTGCAGAGTTCATTTCGGCTCGGGCTGACGCGAAGGGTTCGAAGGAAGCTCGAGAGAGAGTCAGCGACAGAGTAACAGAAATGAACTTTGCACCAAACTGATGAAACAAATAAATGTAGGCGTTGGATGCAATACTTGGATTTGTCATTTTGATCTCCAACCAGCCTCCGCAGAACTATTAATAAAATAAAAACGTTTGAATTGAATACCACCACCCCCCCCCCCCCCCCTAGAACGGTAGGCGTTGGATGGAATACTAGGATTAGTCATTTTGATCTCCAGCCAACCTCCGCAGAACTATTAATAAAATAAAAACGTTTGAATTGAATACCCAACAGAACGGTGTAGGTTTTTTTGTTTTTTTAAAAACCTCTGTTAAGATAAAAGGGGTTTGATTTAAGATAAGTGATTATAAATCATATATTTAAAGTGATTTTAATAAATAATTATTGATAAAATTTAAACTCATAATTTTATCGTTAAAAGAAATAAATTTTAATCAATTAAATCAATTGATAAAATAGAAGTTTATTACTTACGAAATAAGCGTTTATTTCCTTAACAATGGGATCAACTTGAACAAACCAAATTGTTCATTCATTGATAATTCTAAAAAATGTAACTGATTTTAAGAAGGTCCACTAACTTCTTTTAATCAGTGTTTAAGAATTCATTTTACAATAGTTTGTTTTTTAGACGTCGCTAAAAACATTAATGTTAAGATACTAAACTTTCTCAGAAATATTCAGCAAAATAAATCAGGTGATCATTAAGGCCTATAAAGAACGCCATGAAACTTAGACAACAATGAAACAATGGCTTTAAACTTCTTAGCGGTGTCTTACATTCACCAGATGTGCACTAGTTTTTGCTATGAGGGCTAAATCATCCTGGAATCGGCAATCCAGAACTACATTTAAAATTAGCAGGCATGGAAAGTAAAGAAAAAGGAAACCTTAAAGTTCAAGACAAAGAATGCCAAAATAGCAAATGCATCAGTAAAATTTATTGAATTATATGTTTGTTCAAAGCTGGTTCTCATATAGCCAGCTCGAACAAAATTTGAGATACATTATCGAAGTTACATACTTTGGCTCCTTCAAATGTTTCAAAATAATGTTAATTGTTACAGCCTCACTCTCTCCAATCCTCTGTATACAGCAGGAAAGGATAAATACATCTTTAACAATAATACGGAACCTACAACCGTGTTGTTTAAAACAATACTCGAGAAGAAGTAAGCTACTAAAATGAACTTTTGTACAAACGCGAAAAGGAAATGCTTTAAACTGGGAATTCATCTGTGAAAATAGAGTAAACATTTCATGCTTCTGATCTTCTTGCCTTGAAAAGGGTGTCTAAGCTTAATCACTCAATTCCCTGTGTCTGTTTAAAGGGTAACAAACGGCGCCAAGCAGATAAAGTAAAACCTTGAGAAACAAGGTAAATTATAAATGCAAGATATGCTCCTGTAAACGCACTCACTATACTTGTGAACATTACACCACTGACTTCGGAGGAGAAGAAGTCAAGTAAAAGATACCCATTGATCACTATCACCAGTGCAGCCACAAGCCATGAAACTGTCTGCAACGGAGAGAGGGGAAAAAGTTTAGGAGGGAAAATGTAACAGCATAAACAAAAAAAGGCAGTCTAAAATTATAAAATGGAAGCCAAAAGTTAAACATCATTTTCCTTCTTAAAAGAAGTGAGGCAAATTCTTGATTTGATAGGAACTACGTGCAGGCAAGTAGACAGTCGATAACAGGAATCCCTAGAGCACAGAAGTTAAAATGCCCACTAATCCTCGTAGCTTAAATGTTGATATAGCAGTCATCTCAGTGAATCCTTTCCCATGTTTCCCTAATTTCTCAAGGAAGGCAGAGAGACAAAGAACCACAACTCTTCCAAATCTTACACATAAACTCATGGGAAGCTTGAAAATAGGGAAAATATAGTAAACTGATGCAGGATGAAGATCTTGATCGCCAGACATGTGGAACTTATAAACTAGCATAAATAAACAGTTTGCATAATGGCAAGTATAGAAAACAAGTTAAGATATATCTACAAAATTAAGGAGCCCCGTATAACAGTTCACATGGCCAATGTACTGAACCTAGAACTTCAAGAAGCAGTTTCTTTTTAGACAATAAAAGTTTTACAAAGTCCCCAGCTAAAAAGGAGGTTAGGAAGTTCTAACTACCATCATGACGCCACACCATTATCGATAAACTGACTCCACATTTTATCAATTAAACAGCAATGAGCTGTTCTGAATTAAGAGCTCATCATGATCTCTGGATCAGCAAGAACAAACTGCCACTGATCAAAGTTTACCAATAGAATAGCATAATTCATGACACGTTCAATGTAAGTACACAGACAAACTCACTTATGACAACACATGTACAAATTCATTCAAATCAAAATTTGACAGCAAAAGTAGAAAGTCAATCTTCTTAATGAATTTTAGGCGTCAGCTAGTGAAGTATACTAGAACTCTGGTAGGCAAGACAAGTTATTATATCAGCAAGGAGCAAAACAAGGAAATTTAGCAGCATACCTTGAGCACAGGGCCAATTTTGAAGGTACCCATGATTTGTTCCTTGGATACCAGATAAAGAAGTGGGATAAGAGCAAACGGGATCTGAATTGACTGAAGCACATTAAGCCATTCATTTAAGACATCTAGTGCTGCTTCAGAAGTATCAAAAACAAGAGCAACTATAATAGTAGGAATAATTGCACAACTCCTTGTGATTACTGCTCTTAACCATTTTTTCAACCTCAGGTTCAGGAAACCTCCCATGATGAACTGCCCAGCGTAAGTGCCAGTAATAGTGCTACTTTGTCCAGCTGCTAACAAACCAATTGCCCAGATATATAAAATTGGGAAATATCCACCTCCATATTTTTCTTCAAGATACTGGCCTGCATTCACAAGGCCAATACTACTGGCTAGTTCTGTACCATAAAATGCCTTGGCAAAGACAGTTGTAACAAAGAGATTGATTATAAAGGAAATTATTAGTGCAACAGTGGACTCTATTGAGTAATAATTGAGAGCTTCTTGCACCCGGCCTTTCTTGCTGTGATCAATTTCTCGTGATTGCACAAGAGCAGAGTGCAAGAATACATTGTGAGGCATAATAATGCAGCCCACAACTCCCACAGCCTGCTTGATGGTTTTGGAGCTGAGTTTTGGAACCAAAACACCTGCCAAAATGAAGCCATTTGATCATCGGTCAACTGCAATACAGTATGAAATATATTTCACCAAAAAAAAGGCTACAGCCTACAATCGGGGGGAGATTCCCACCAAGAAGAAGTTCGGTGCCACTGGGCTTTGTTTCACCAAACATCCAAGCAAATGAGACAGCCATAGTTGCAATAAGGACTGCAAAAAATGCTTCCAGCTTCCTCACTCCATAGTTTTCAAGAAACAAGAAGATAAAACTGTAACAAGGCAAACAAAGGAAGAACCAGTTGAGCATACTGCACTCTCTGACGCTCTGGCAAGCTACTTAGAAAATTTTAAGAAAATAAATGGAATTAAATAGTATTTGACAAAATCATAACATTGAAAATTTTCTCAGATAAATTGAGTTTCTTCATTACCCATAAAAGCTAGAAATTTGACATCCATGCCACCAAACTAAGTTAAAAAAAAAAAAAAAAAAAACCAAAAATAACTCGGATGTATCCAGCCAAACAATCATGCATATTGCAAAGCCTATAGGCTACAGCTTTACCAATGAGTGTTTATTTTCATTAAATTAAAAAAAAAAAAGCTACAGTTAATATTTCCTTTAAAAAACCAAAATGCTTGAAAATTCAGAGATAATATATGATTAAAAAAAAACTTTAACGCACACACCAAAAATCCCACAATAATACTAACAAAAATGAAAATAAAAAATCATCAAAATCAACAAGAATACTGACCAATCACAAGCTGTAATAACAACACCAGCCCACAAAGGCAAAACACCATTACTCAAAATCTTAATAGCAATAGCACTTCCAATCACTTCCTGGATATCAGCTCCAATCAACGCCACCTCTGCCATTACCCACAAAACCATCCTAGCCCAAGTCGGATACTCTTCTCTACAAAGCTCGGCCAAGTGCCTCCCCGTCGCCACACCAAGCCTAGCGGCCAGCAGCTGAACCAACAACCCTATAGCCGTAGCCCACATCAACAGCCACAGTAAAGAGTAACCAGCTATAGCTCCGGCTTGAAGATCCCCTTCTAAATTCCCAGGATCCAGAAACGCTATTGACATTAAAAACCCGGGTCCGGTGAAAAGCCATAATTTTTTCCAGGAAAAAGGTGGGACACCCAGCGATCGTTCCTCGTCCTGTTCATTGATTCCGACGATATGGACTTTTTCACCGGACTCGTACGCGACATCCTGGTCGGAGTCCTCGTCGGATAGTAACGGAACCTGGTTGTTCTCCGGTGGCATGTTCGGGTGTGGTAGCGTCCAGGGAGGATTGCTTTTGCTTATGGTTTTAGCAAGGAAAGAAGGAAGCTTGGCTAGAAGCAAAGAAACAGAACCAAACAAAACTACCAGTCCTTCCAACTATCTCGTTCCTTCCTGGCTTTTTTCATTTCCATTCGTTTTTATACTACTTATTTCGGGATTTTTTTAATTTGCCACGTGGAAAGATGCGATGGCATTTGGGGACGATTTTTTGCTGTTTGAGTGACGGTTGCTTTGTGCATTCTGTCCAACAGCGACAAAAGGAAAAGTATTAATGGCGTTTTCGTATTTTTATTACGATGAATATGGAATTAAAATATTAAAATAAATTTTATTTATATAGTATAAAATATTAAAATTAATATATTATATTATTTTTATAAAAAATTATATATAATAATTTATAATGATATGAAATTATAAAATATATTTTTTATTTATTAAATATATATAATTTTTATTAAAATTTTAGATTATATTATTTTTATATTTTATTTATATTTATATCATATTTTATCAAATTTATATAAAAGTTATATTAATGCTCCAAAAATTTCATTCTATGCCTGATATTCAAAACTTAAGAGTCAATTTTTATTACGTACACTCATGATCCGTGGCTATTATTTTTCTCAAACATCCTCTGACCCCTCACCTCTCAAACTTACTTCCTCTCGATTTTTATCAAATCAAAATAGAATAAATTAATTTTTTTCAAGAATCGACTCGATTGAATTCATCAGTTCGATTTTTTAATTTTTAATATTTAAAGATTTTATGTAATTTTTAATTTATTTATATATAGTTAAAAATTATATAAAAATAAATTTAATTGAACTTGAATAATGACGGAATTTGATTATATAAATAAAAAAAGGAATAAAATTAAAGGATTCAACATTGGGATCAAAACAATGAAAAATCGATTTGAATTGGGTTTCAGCTATTTCAATTTTTTACAACTCTTGTTAAGGAATAAGATTAAGTGGATATTTGAATTTCATTACATTTTTAATGTAATATAAATGAATTCATTAATTATTAATTAAATTTAAATATCAATTTTAATAAAATATATTTAATATAAATTATTTTATAAAAATTTTCAATTATAATTACAATAAATTTTTTTAATCATAATTATAATAATAATAATTATTATTTTTAATCTCATCAAAATTAATTTTATTATCCATTCAAATATATTTTTAAAATGTGTTACTTTTTGTTTTTTTAAGGGAGGGATGCTTTTTTTTCTTTTTCTTTTTTCAATTACATCCCTATGGACCCACAATAAGGTTTCAGTATAAAGAGGAAAGTGGAATTTTCCGGTTTTCCAATCTTATCTGATGATAGAAAAATTCAATGACGCAAAACAACGTGGCATTAATTATGAGGGATCGGCGACGGGAGCAAGAGGAAAGCGCGACGAAGAACGATTCAAAAAGTTGCCAAGTGTGAGGGGACGATGGGCAAGCGTGCGTTTTGGCCGTGGATGGCTTGTGGTAGCACAATCTTTCGTGTTGCCTATTGGCAACATATTTTAATTCCAATTTTCGACACTATTGATCAACTTTTTATGGTAAGGGATGACAAAAGCAACCACAATGCTTGGACGTGAAGGACACGCTCTCTGATTTGAATATGATTAAGCTTTTTCTTTACATCGTGATTTCAAACGTTGGCTTAAGGGTCCATTTATGACGTAGTGTATAATCCATTCTCTAAAAATCTAATGGGACCTTAATTTTGTTTTAAAATAAAAGTTTAAAAGGAAAGGGATGAGGGTGGTCCAAATGATCAGCTAACGAGAAACGATGCCAATGGCCGGTGAGTGGTACTGGTGACCATCCTTGGTGCTTGTCCGTATCATTCCCCGTCACTTGTTTTCGGATTTAGCCACAGTAAAAACAGATTGCTAAATCGTTTTCAAACAATGGAGCTTGCTGCTTGCAACATCTTTTTGTGCAGCAGTGGTGCCATTTCGTCTGCATTAATGGTCCATTTCGTGGGGCTACCAGCCATGAAAAGGAATATTATCTGTGTCTTATTCGTTTTCCATGCTGTTTCATTGCTTGCCAATTACTTGAGAGCAATATCTTCTGTAATAACTTTACATATCTTCTCGAATAGAATAACTTTAAAACCTGACAGTAATTCTCAAGAGAAATGAAGTAACATCTTTTATCTCTACTTTGCCATGGATGCAGGAAAAAAAAAAAGAAAGAGAAGAATTAACGGTGCTATGGTGCAAAAAGTTTTCTGACTTTGCCAATGACTCTTCTGCAAACTGGGCAGACCCTATTTTCCCCATCGTAAATCCTGCAAAACATATACATCATAATTAGATTTCTGTAGCCATTTACTAAAGAAAATGGGAAAAAAAAATTTCACTTGGTTTAACAGCTGTACCTTTGAGCACAGTCATAGCAGGTAGCACAATGGCCACAAGGGACAAAGAAACAATTCCTTTGCTCATCATAGCAAATTACACAAATCCTTCCATCATATAAATCCTCACCACTGCTGCAACTTCCTGTTTCTTCATCTTCTTCACATGTTCCATATGCTAGTGGTATATCCTTTTCCGAGAATAAAGGGATAGTCTCAGATTCAGTTACTGCTCTCACATCTTCATGATCTCCACTATTCTCATCACTGAAGCCCGTCACATACTTCAAAATTATCAATATTATTAACACCATCAAGGCTGCAGAAATGTTCAAGCATCTAATAAGAATATGTGAGATTGGAGGAAAATTTTTGGGTTATTTTTAATCCATGAAAAGTAGTGATTTTCTCACCTAAAACTGCAACATAAGCCACCAAACGTGCAAAGAAATAAAAGGCGTAACACCATTCAGCTAGATCATTCTGTACCATTAAGTCAAAACAACATTGGTGATTACAATAGAAAGGAATGCAATTTTCATTGTTTTGTTAGTTGAAGATATAACTAATTGGCAGGAAACTGGAGACCAGGCCTCACCTCACTTGATAAAGGAACGGATTGAGAGTTGTCAAGGTTGAGTTTTAGTTGATGCATTGCATTTAATATCAAGCACATGTCCTTTGTTCTCTTTCCTACACCTTACTTCAAAATAGAGGTTTACAGCCATTATGATTCTTTGATACTTGAAGCAAAACCACAGGAAGGATCTAAAGCTATTCATGTCATTTTCATAGAATTCAAAAGGTCAAATTGTCTCTTGAGCATGAAATGTGTATGCTGCGGATTGCTCAATGAATCATAAAGAAAAAAACCAAAGTGGTCAAAAAGTGTGAGCCGATACATTCACTGTGTAACAAGATTTGCTCAAACAGTAGCAGTATTATAGAAGAATGAACAATAACCAGGATTATAACGTGTAGAATTGAAAATTCAAGAAAAAATGTTCCTACATTACCTCAAAACAACTTAGAACAAGCTCAGCTCCAGCTTCTTTAAGATTGATCAAGAACTGGTGCATCTCAAAATACTTTCACAATTTTACCAGAGGCTAAAAAATGAGGCGCGCCGCTGGGCAAGATGACTCTGTTTGAGACAAGAGAGAGAGAGAGAGATAACATAATTTTAATGCAAAAAGGTGAAGAACCGGGAAAAAGTAGTAAAAATCACCACCTGCAGTTTTCTATTAAAGCAGAAAGAGGAGCTGAACTGAACTGAACTGAACTGAAGCCTCAGGTTCATCCTATCTCTTTGAAGGGGTTGGAAACTAGAAAGCGGGCGTTGGCATTTAGAAAGCGGGCGTTGGCATTGCTATCCTGGAAGAAGAATGGAGACGATGGCCGTAGCATAACTGATAGACAGCAAAAATTAAATGGAGAGTGGTAGTTGTTCAAATTCAAATCCTGCTTGGGGCACAACTAACACCTCTGACAGCTATAGCAGGTAAATATGATGCCAAGTCTTTGTGAATTGAATGGTAGGTTGCAACTTGTACACAATTTAAATGGCAGAGGTCAGACTGACTGTAAAAATCTTATTTTACCCTGTGTTTTATTCTATTGATGTTCATGGACAACTTATTCCATCATCATTTTATTAATTATGAGTTAGAAGGGCTTTCTTGTTACCAAAATTTTGGAAAAATGCTTAGCAAAACTCATTAATTTAGTTCGAAATCGTTAAGCCAGGAGTAAAATTTTTCTTGGTTCAATCAAATATTGCTATTTTAAATGCAATCAAAGGACCTATAAAAAGTTTTTCTGACTTAATTATTGAAAAGCAATGGAAAGTGGAAGTTTGTTTAATTTCTTGGGTCTAACAAAAATGTTAGATGAGAGGTGATGACATGATTAGGTGTGTGAATTGGGAGGAATATCTAAATTCAATAACAAAAGATCAAAATAGAAGTATGGTATACAAAGTTCAACTTTCATGATTGTGACTTGATTAAGACATGGTCTTTGGGCTTTTATTTGCAATTTTTGTTTAAAGTTGTATATGTTAATTTAAAATATAGGAAGTGATACAATCTAAATATAATATAAATAAAAAATAATATATTTAAATTTAATAAAATTAAAAAAAATTTATATGAATTATAATACATAATTTTTATATAAAATATGATATAATTATATAAATTTTAATATTTTAAATCATCAAATTTATTCAAAGTAATCCTAGACACCCTGCTTGTTTGCTGAACATACCTTGTGTTGACCCATTTTGCTCCTGCTATTCAGCATAGAGTACAAGGGGGGAAAGTTCACTTTCCATTGACAATTGAGAGGGGCGGGCTTTTGGGTTTGTTTTGCCCAAATAGAAGGCCGATCCCTTTAATGGTTTGTATTGGGCCACAACTGATATATAAAAATACTAATGATAGACCCAAGTAGAAACAACCTAACCAATTCAAGCCCACCCATCTGAATGACAAACTTGGATTGGACAAGGCTTACATAAAGCCGAAGAACTGAAACCATATCTTGGTTTCCAACCACTCATTAAATATATCTTGCATCCTTCCAAACAAATGACTAGAACAAAAGAAATCTAGTCAGTCATCAGAACAAATTATATCCAATAAAAAATTGAAGGGATTGACAAAGAAATACAAGCACGTGCACTAAAATCCATGCGGAAAATGTAGACGAGATTTACACGTTTGACATCATTAAATGATAGTAGCTGTTCATGATAGACGAGACAAACTTGGATTGGACAAGGTTAGCATCTTAATGTCTCTTTCTATCTTTATGAAAAAGGAAGAAGAGACAGATCTAAGAAACGATAGGAAGTGGGACAAACAAACATGAAATAGACAAGAACCAAAAATTACATCATGCGTGCACAAAGATTATATGAACTTGACTTATTACACAGACATACAGATTCGACAGAAGGAGACCACTGTTACTTGTCTAAATTTATTTTTTCCTATGGGGAAAAAGATGCTGCTGGTTTTTGGCCGGGCAGCTTATTTCTGTAACATTTATTATTTCGGCAACACTATGCAGCGTTGCTCAGCGACGACGTTCAGGGGTCCAGTGTGGTAAAGCTGGACTGAAATGTTTTGAAACCACCCTTGAGTCGAGGAGGTCCATGATTGGAGTGAAGCTGACACATCTTGGAACTTTGTACTGATTTATGGAGGCCCCTCTTGAAATTGCATAGTCCATTAACTCCTCAAATGTGCCGTTTTTCACTACTCTTATCTCGAGTGGACCGATTGAGTTGTCTGCAACTCGGCTTTGACGGTAGACTGAGTTCAATGATTCCTCCATTTGCAAGCAGCATTGGCTCAAAACATCGTCCGTTGGGGCATTAGCTGAGTCTTTGACTAGTAATTCCCAGTAAATAACGTAGTGACCTGGTATTTGTTTGGTGTCCGCGTAGCTTGTGTACTCAGCAACGCTGGTGTTGAATTCCTTTAGCAAGGCAGAAGCGTTTTGAATGGCCTTTTGCAACTCAGCTTCATCAGTTTTGTCTGACTCGATGCTCAACAACACGTTCTTTCTCCTAATGAAACGAAATTGTGGAGCTGCGTTGTGAAAACCGGTGACTCGAAGGATATCACCGACTCTGTAACGACACAACCCCGCATAAGTAGTGATGATAAGCTCATATTCTTTGCCAACTTCTACATCAGCGAGATCAACAAGGCGTGGCGGTGAGTCACGAGAGAGACCCGAAGTTGATGATTCATGATGCAAGAACTCAAAGTAAGCCATGTTTGGCATGATAGTGTATGAGACTTCGGATGGTTTGCACATTGGCTTGAGGTTAAGACCAAAATAACACTCTGACGAAGCATACATAGTGCAAGCCATTGGCAAGCCACCACTATAATATTCAAGGGTGGGGATATATTGAGCCATAGCTCCTGTTACGATCACTTCAAGGTACTTTGTGTTGGGCCAAATTCTAGTGATGATACATTCCCAATTCTCCTCCGAGCATTCCTTGGTAATGAACTCAGCAAGTTCTGGGTTAGGTTTCAAGATTTTGCTCATACATTCTCGTATTGAAGCATCCGTTACTTTAGGGTTTAAGGTTCCCGCTGTGATGTCATGAGCAAGTTGTTTCCAGTTGATTTGAAGGAAATGAATGGCCCTGAGTAGGCCAGAGGCGAACACGGCACCAACACGAAGGACCTCTTCCCTCATGATCAAGCCACAGAGCATCTGTGTATACATGCTCTGGAAAGAGTCAGCGCAAAGAATGGCTTCGTTGGGGCTAGTGTAAACATTGAAAGGGTCATATGGCCTGGTCTTAAAGTGGTCGCTTTTGTAGTAGCTTGTGAGAACAGGGCGTGCCACAAGGCCTCCAGGTGTCTTTGTTTCAGCTTTCACAAACAAGAAATAAAGTCCCTTCCCTTTGTCTAATCCCGGAACGTAACTATCACCACCAAAAGGTAAAAACATCAAACTTTGTTTTCAACAAAAATATCAAACATGCATGTAAAAAGCCATAGAAAAAAGAAAAGAGAAGTACAAAATATACTCACAGGTTCATTACAGGCATAAGAAGGCTATACAAGAGTTGGCGACGATCCAACTCTTCGTGAATTGTTGGCATGAGCTTCCTTTCTCCAGCAGAAGTCCCAGAACTGCAAATTAAGCCAAATAGAAAAAAAAAAAAAGTCCACATCATACACAAATAAATACGAGTAAAGAAAAAAAGATAACGAACCATTAGTTATTGCTAAAATTCTTACCTAGTGAGAAACTCTGAAATTGGTTGAGCAGATAAGATAGGGGACTGATCACCATTGACGAGACGTTGGATCTCAGGCTGCAGATCCTCATAAGTGATAACAGGGATTTTAGATTTGAATGTTTCCCGGTCCGTAGCTCCATTGAGCTGGAACCGTTTGAGATATTCAGTCTCGGCATTTCGGCTCAGGATCTCATCTAAAACCCTTTCTTGAACAGAATCAACATTTTTTGTCATCTCTTCAATGAATTGAAGAGCTTTGGCATCTTTGTCACAAGCAGGAGCGCCAAGTGGAGAGGGGAGAGCTGAATCAACAGCCATGACGATCAATATTGGAAGGGAAAGCAAATACGTAAACTATCAGAAATACAAGTAATTTTTAGTAAAGCAAAACCGATTGCTATGGTGTGAGAGAAGCTCAAGGATTGGGTTGCTTATATAGGGGAGCCGAGCAATGAACATTTTGGTGTTCCACGTAAATAGCTGGTCTAAACTAGGGCAGAAGGGATTGTACATTTTTGGAGGGAAGTAAACGGAATGTCCCCTAAGTGTACCTTGGAAAGGAGACGTGTGAGCCCCATGACACGAAATACTGGTTACAAAAACCCCGACATGCGGGTCCTACGTTTAGTGCCATGTCAGCTTGAGGGTGGTTTTTGTCTAGGCCTAGGCGTCAGCCGGACCACGCGGCTCATTTCTGGTTCATCGTTGGGTCGCTGATGGCGACCCTTGCTGGTTCTTCCAAGGGTAGAGACGACCCAATGCCTAAAGTTCAAGACTTCAAATGTTGCTTATGAGGGAGAAGCTAACAACTACTACTAGCTACGACTTTGATTAATCATACCTTTAATTAATATTTAATTATTAATTAACTTAATTACCATATATTAAAATGTAAAAGAATGAACAAATCAAATTGGAATTATTTAAATTTAAAAATTGTCAACAGAAGAAAAAAAATTAATATTAAGAACGTCGATGCAGCAAGCAATCACGTGGAATTGACTGAAAGGATTTCTTTTATTTCCTTTTTGTTTTAAACTTTTTCTTTTAAAGAAAGATTTGGTTATAATTTGTGTTTTGCACTTGCTCTCGATGTCATGAAGTTCACAAATAACACTTTTACATGATGAGGGTAGCTGAGGGATTTTTCGCATTTGATTTTAAACCATGCATGGCCGATGAATTACAAATGGATTGTTTTCTCCACCATCTTTTGATAAAGATGGTAATGGTCATATGGGTTAATATTTTATATATAATAAATATAATTTTTTTAATTTTACAAATTATAATATGTAAATTTAAGAATTCAATTATCAAATATAAAATAATAAAATTATCATTAATCATTTTTATTATGTGCGATTGAATATCTAAATGAATTTATTCTAAATTCAAATAAAACTTTTTAAAATAACAAGTGCTGATCTATTTAACATAATTAGATTTATGAATATGATTATATGTAAGAAAAGTATTAGTATCTTACAATGTTTAGATGAGTTGATATCAATTAATTTTATATTATACTAAATAGTTTTGGTTAAGATGGTCTTTTTATTTATTTTTAATTTTATTATTTAAAGTGTTGGAAAAAAATTTAGATTTTTGTAGTTATTTTGATAGAATTTTTAAAAATTTATTCTTACTTAAAAAAAATTCAAGAATTCTGTTTTTTTTTTTTTAAAGAGATTTCATTGTTGGTTTGGTTAAAATTTTTATGAAAAAGGTTATTTTCTTTTTTTAATTTTTTTTATTGTTTCATCTATTTTTATATTTATATTGAAAATTTATTTAAAATTTTACCATTTTAAAAATATTTAAAAATATTTTCTCATAAATTTTTTAATTAAAAAAAATAGAAATTATTATTATTATTAAAATTTTTATCTAAATTTTTTACAAAATACATTTAAAAATAAAAAAGAACTTACCACCAAAGTTAGCCATTATTGGCTTATAGATTAACACTGGAGTCAATCTTCTTTACTTCTTTATTTCAAACGGCTGAATAAATCTAAACCCCAAAATCACTTCTGCCACCATAAAAAAGTGCCCCTCCGCTGTCGTTTCAACAACCGAGAAGCCACCACAAAGCTTCCTCTCACTCTACCCAACCCTGAACACCAAAAGAATTCCCTAAACTACAAAGAACCGAAACCCTCAAAACCCTTTTTCCTGTCTGTTTTGCTATCGGATTTATTGTGGAAATTCTTTGTGTCCTCTCTCTGTGTTCTTTAGGCTGTTTATATATGGATTTTAGGTGCAGAAATTTTAGGTTTTCATTGAATAGCGATATTGGATCTGCTTGGCAGATTAGATTCTCGTTTAATCACTTCCTTTGTTTGATTGTCTTTTGTGATTGTGATTTCTTTCTGATTTTTTGCAAATTGTGATTGATTTTGATTTCCTTCAAACTTTCCCTTTTTTCGATTTGCATCTTCTTTGGTTTCCTTATTTCTTCAAGATTTTTTATTCAGCATTCCAAAATTTGCAAAAATATTAACCCGATTTCCAAACTCACCGCTTCCAAAATTTTCGACCTTTATTATTTTTTTTCTGATTTTTTCATTTTCAATTTTTTCTTTTTTCTTTTCCTGTTTTAGATTTTTTTTTTCAGATCTAAAACAAACTAAATAAAAAGGAAATCTATTAAAATTTGGGTTAGTATTTTTCACACGTAAAGTCCAATCATGAATTTGGGCTCAAAACCCAAACACAATTAACCATTCTTAAGCTCAATTGTCCAAAATGAATTTAGCAATAAATCTCGGGATAAAGTTAAATTTCAAATTGATACTATTGCCTAATTGATGATTCTGATTGAAGTGTATTCGGATAAAATTAAATATTTACATTACAAATGAAATTAAAATATTTATACATATTTATTTTTTATTAAATTTTTTATTTTTAAATACACCATAAGGGATATGTATCATTTTATAGTAAATGAAATAATTTAAAATTTTCATCAATGAAATAATTTTTTTTTAATTTATTTGATTATAAGGAGGTATAAGTAAGTTACTTTATTTTGCATGACAATTGCCAG
Organism: Durio zibethinus; assembly: GCF_047325235.1. NCBI lineage: Eukaryota > Viridiplantae > Streptophyta > Magnoliopsida > Malvales > Malvaceae > Durio > Durio zibethinus. The sequence continues at coordinate 19,079,871 of NC_143185.1, forward strand.
GCCTTAACCTAATACATCATTTGGGAACAAAACCCTAAATTTGTTCTTACTAGATCCTTAACCAATATATTAATATATTCTCATATGATGTATGCTTTTATGTTTCAAAATTCGTTCTTAAATGAATTAAACCGTATTAGAAGAATGACATTCTTAATTCTTTACAAATTTCCTATTTTCTTTTTGACAGTTTTCAATACAAATATTAATAAACTTCTTTTTTTTTTTCCATCCAATATTCAAATCGATCTGTCATATCTCGAATTAGAGATCGACCCTTTTTGTTTAGATATAATGTTCAATTATATATGGATTGGAGGCCAATTATGGCCTCAGCAAAAATCAAGACCTAACAAATTATTTTATTTCTTAAATTTTTTCTTCATAAATCTAAAGTTATAATGTAAAAAGACTGTAATATTATAATTAACTGATCAATTAATTGTAACAAGTGTTACAGATTGTGAAATGATCAAGCAATTATTGAATACCATAAAGATCAATGTCCTTTCAACTTTACAACGGAAAAGAATAGTTTTTTGAGATTTTTCTAAAGGTGACTGTTGAAATAGTTTTGGATTTGGTGAGATTAAAGCTTGTTGAAAGCTAAGTTGATGAGTTTGCCAGACTTGACATTCCAGTTTCCAAGATTCCTTATCAGTAGGGAGCAAAGGATAAGGCGTCAGCCATGACATTCACAAAATTTAATACATATGTTTTTTAATTTTTATTTTTCATGGCAAATTTGTGAATATTAGATGGAGATATAGTAGCCCTATAGCTATACAATCACTGGACCAAAAAAAAAAAAAACACTAATTTCTAATAGATCCTATTGTCCTTTGCTATGCAGCAGCCCTTGTGTAGAGCAGCGGCAAACCCTACCCTACAATTGACAATAAAGAAGAAACTGTTACTTCACGTGCTATGAAAAATAAAGAATATTTTATATCCAATTTAGAATAATATGGACAGTGATTAATTTCATCAATTTTATAAAATTATAAAATTGAGTAATGACAATATGCCCCCCAAAATGCAATATATAATTTAAGTAGAAAAGTATTAGGAGAAAATTTTAACTATGAAAATATTTTTTTCATCATATAACGTATTAAAATTTTAAATTAAATTTTAATTATTCATCATGAAAACGTATTAAGCTTATTCGAGAAGTAAGCCCTAAAAGTCTTACAAAGATTATTTAAATTAATAATAATAATTATAACTTGTAATTTTTCGTAAGCAAACTATCTTCTTGATGTATAACTCCATCATGGGATTTATTTTATCATATACAAAGGAACATATTTTATGGACATTGACTTCCCAAATACTACTTACCCAAAGTAAAGATCGACGACACTTAAAATGTATAATCTTTTAATGTAATTTATATTATATGATTGTGACCCTTTCTTTATCTTAGTCTAAACTTTGAGGGGAAATCAAAGTTTTGGGTTTACAAGAATTGTATGAATTTTTCCATCATAATACCCACTTTGGCCAAACTCCTGTTTCCGAGTCTTACTACATAAAACTAACTTACCCCCACAACTTTGATTTTTCACGCAATTGACTTTTACTTTCTTTCATTGCTGTCGAGGGAACATGGTTAAGTAGTTTAAGTAAAATTCGATTCGATTCAATTATATATTATATCTTTAACGAAGCAAAAAATAAAAATTCTTCATAAAACCAGACAGCATTATAGAAGAAATTTAAGAAAATAAATGCTAATTAAACATATGGGGATGTTAATTATCATGTCAAAAGCTAATATCTTTGAAGCAAATGAACGGAAAATCTTTAATTAGTAGTTCAAACCCTGAAAAAAGTACTAGAATTTTGAGTTTAACCACTAGTGAATCAAAGGATAATAAAACAAGAAGTCATTACCAAATGACCATAAAATGTCCACTTACCAAATGATCAATGCAATCATAAGTATTTTTTCTATTGTATTTGAGATAATCATGATCTTAATCATAATCACTGAAATTAAAAATTCAATATTCTATCAAATCGTGAGATTGTTGGTATAAGTACCCTTATCATAAAAAAAAAAGAAATTAAAATTTAAATGTAAAAAAAGAAACTGTTGAAGATCAATATTGTTGTAACATCCAAAATCAATTTGTAGACCCAAACTTGGCAAATAGAGTTGAAAACACAACTCCTTTGGTCCCTCCATGTTTCTTCTTTGCCTCTTCCCAAAGTCTCACTTTTAAGTTTTGTTCTGTAGCTATTACCATTGTGCATGTTTCGATTGCGATGATGTTGCAAAGTTGAGGATGATCTTCTTCGCAACCATGTCATTCAATTAATTATGCACGCATGGGTGGATCGTTCACCCAAATTTCAGTCTTTTAGAAATGATTGAAATGTCTTGCAAAATTTTAAGCAAATCTTATCTTACATGAATATATAGAAATAAAAAAATTTAGTGAAAAAAAATTTAATGTAAATAATATATTCTTTGAGTTTATATTTGTATAGTCTTAAGTAATTAAATGATATGTATCATGCATTAATTAATGACTTTGATTTGATTTAAATTTAATGTTAATTACATATTGTGGTTAACAATTATTTGCAATTACTCTGAAATATCTGCTATATATATATATAATATGTTATGGGAAATTTCACTTTAAGCGACAAAATTTTTTAAGCTAATTTATATGGATGTTATAAAATATATATTTTTTGCAACATAAATAGTATTATGTTGCAAAAGATTAGTACAAGTTACATTTTGCAATAAAAATATATACAAAATTATTACTAGTATTTTTGGCAACACCTTACAACAATTTGCACAACACTTTTTTTTTTGGTGACATATATAAAAACCATAAAAATAAGTGTTGTAAACTATTTTTTAGTAACGTGGGCAAAAAAAAAAAAACAATTTTTTAGCAACAAAATGTGCATAAAAATTATTGCAAATATTTTTTGTAACACAACTATTAATAACGTAACATAAAATTTTTGTTGTGTATTAGATTATCGGTTGGATGGAACTATATATAGAACAATAAGTGATATGGCCAGACATGATTAAAGGAGATGAGAGCTAAAAAAAATAACAGAAAGATTAAAATTGTTATGTTGAGATAGAATTAAACATGGTTAAAATTAAAGGGAATTATAAGGCATAAAGAAACAGCTTCTAAAAAAGAAGGAACGTGAAAATGACGACTCAAAGTGATAGGCTTATCAAATACAAACATGGAAGGGATACAGCTAGCTTTTGTGGCCCCCCGGCCTTTGAAAGTATAAGGTGTCAAATAGCCAAAAAGCATACGCAGGAACATTTCCATCACCTTGCTTTTCATCTTTTTTTGCTTCATAGTTTGAAACACTGTAACCTCCGGTCTTTCGTTCATTTTCTGCTCTTTGGGACTGGGAGCGATTCCCTTCTTTCTAATCATGCACATTGGCTAAAAATTTCCAATCATGCACATTGGCTTCCAACATTGAGCTGTTTGATTGTCCCCATTAACATATAAGTTTTTACAATCTTTTGAAAGCAGAAACCTTTCCTTCTCATCTTTTTTCTATTTCTCTCGACATCAACTTTGGCACTTGTCTTGGGATATCCATCTATTTCATTTGATGCACTGAGTCCATTGCCGAAAAAAAAAGTTTTCAGACAAACAGTCCTTGTCTTCTTTATTGATGTCTGATAATTGATTACTATCTGTAAATATGTCTAAGATTGATATTTTTATGACTCACATTCTCCGTATGTACATTGTTTACCCTTATCGTTTCTATTATTATTTTTACAAGATCAACAAGAGTTTCAGCCAAATAAAGGAACTACTGATGAAGTGGCCAAAGGTAAAAACAAATGCCATAAATTCCTGTCTGATATATGTACAGGCGTACAGCATGCTGTTTGTATAATGGAAAATACTGGGAAATGAAGCAACATCAATATTCAATAACAATTTCAATGTTTCCCTAAAACAGATTAAAGCTTATGTCAGGTATTTGTATCTATATATTTCTTGGTTCAGAACAAAATTAAATAGTTGGAGAATCCATGAACTCCGTTGATTTTTTCAGTAAGTAGCATGGAAAAGGTTAATCATCAGGTAGCCACTAGCCAGTTTCCCTAGGAAACTTAAATTTAAGTCAATAAATAAAGGAACCAAAGCAAGTTGTTATACATACATTCATACAGATATATATACATATATATATATATATAGAGAGAGAGAGAGAGAGAGAGAGTATTACCATTTGCTTTGTGTTGGTTATGCAATATTTCATCAGTTATACGAATATATTCTGGAAATTTTCTCAGAATAAAAGACCTGTTATTAATAATATACGTACAAGACTACATGACAAAAGGTAGAAGAAAATAGTTATGAAGTTCTAGAAAGCATTGAAATTAAAACGAGTTTAGTGTTTGGAGAAGCAAAATATGCAGGAGATTCACTGTATTTCGCAACAGTAGTACCCCTATTAATGCTTTTTAATTTTGAAATAATTGGTTGAAGGATAATGACATTCATGTTTGAGAAGGATGAATGCATTAATCATCTGTTTCCTATTGAGAGAGACAATTCAGAGTCAAATCTATATGTCTACTCATATTTGGCAAATACAAAACAAAATCATTCTCTATCATGTCAATAAGAGTAAGAAATGTCAAAGCAAATACATTGTACAGAGAAAAAAAAAACAAGAAAAGAGATTAAATGGTTTCCTTTGAATCCAAAAGAGAGAGAAACTAAATTTGAAGTTGAAAACTTTTGTCATCCACTAATTACTTGAATTGATTATGTGTGATCTTTGACGTCATATTATGCAATTGGCAAATGAAAATTTTTCTTCTCCCTTTTATTTCCTTCTAATCTTTGAAGACAGTAGTAATGTCAGGGCGTTTTCATACATGAATTGGCATTTTGGCAGTACTATTTTTCTATTAATTACTTGTCAAAATGGTTATGCTATTATTATAAAAAAAAAAACAAAAGAAAAATGTTACCTACTTATCTTTGAATGCATATTGTGATTATTATCATGCATGCGTGTATGCTTTTTCATTCTTTCTCTCTTCAATGTGGTCCAGTACCTCTGAATGATCATGACTTGCCAGGACTGTGCAAAAAAGAAAGAAAGAAAGAAAGAGACAGTAGTGAGACAACATTGTTCTTCAAAAAAACAACCATGGAGCTAGGCTTGTGAAACATCATGTCTTTTTTTTTTTTTAAAAGAAAAATACAAATGAATTAATTAATGTTACTTCTTTTAAACTATCAAGTGAGCATATATGAATCTCCTATATAAGAATTATTGATAAAGTGAAATCATATATATATGATTTTTTTATAAGAATATCTCAATGTAATAATTTTTCTAATGATCAATTAAATTGTGGAAAAAAAAAAAAACAAAAGAGGCTAGCACATCGATTCAATCATGCTATGCATGGGGGCATTCAAGCAGGTTTGTCAAACATTTTTCAGGTTTTGTTGGAGAGTGGAGCCAAATGGTAAGCAAGATCTTGGGTTGATTTTATTGAACTAATTAAATATTTAAATCTGTTCATAGCTAGATAGTGTTTATATATATAATGAATAGGAGTAATGTATCTAGCTTAATAAATCATTTTCGGCCCATAGGGTTAATATATGCTAGAGTATATATGTCCTGAAGCGAGCAAACGTGGAACCAGAACCATGGCACAATAATTCCACACAAAATCAATTTAACAAAAAAGCTGTTAATTTTAACCTAAGGACTGAGGTTTTTTCTGTCCCGTATAGTCAGTAGTAAGAAAAAGGTTGTCTTGATCTTCAGCCTCACATACATAACAGCTACTGATAGTATTCTTTCTTCCCATTCTTTTAGCTTAATTAATTGTCTTAGTTTATGCCACGAAAAACTATGGTCTACTGGTAAAATTTCCTCCTAAATGATTAGATGGTTATATATGTTGGGATTTGTCTTGAATCTCATAATCTCACATTGAAAGTTAGGGAGTTTTGAATTTGTCTAGTATTTTACATCGAGAGTTTAGTAAAAGTATAAGGAGTTTCACTCTTATAAATAAGATATTTTTATTTTAGTTTGGTAATCCCAGAGAGTTAGATACCAAGAGAATAACTAAGTGAGTATGCTATTAAAATGGTGTAATTGAGTTTTGGATTAAGTTTTGAGTAAGGAGTTTTAAGAGACTTTTCTCATTCTAAAAATTTCACAATTGTAAAGATTTATTTGATAGTGGATTAGGTTTGGAGTAGGTAATTTTGAGTTGGGCCGAACCAAATATATTTGTGTGTTCTTATTTTTTATTTAAGCTTACTATTTTGTGAATGATTGCTACGTGTGGGTGTTGTTTTTCCCAACAAGTGGTATCAGAGCGAGGTTCGAGGTTTAAGGATCGTAGACCCAAGAGATCGTGAAGCATTGTTTCAAGATGTTTGAAGAATGTATGTCTGGTATGCCTATGCCTAAGTTTGAGATTCCGTTATTTGATGAAAAGAGTAATTTTATGTTATGACAAAGTATGGTTCAAGATCTGTTAGTATAACAAGGATTGGATCAGGCATTAGAGAATAGTAAGCCTGAGGGAATGTTTGATGCTAATTGAAATAAGATTCAAAAGAAAACTGTTAGTACTATTAGATTGATGCTAGCTCCAGAGGTGAAATACAGTGTGTTGACTAACAGTATTCCGAAGAGTTTGTGGGATAAGCTTGAAGGTATTTATGCTTCGAAGTTGTTGACTAATAGATTATGTTTGAAGATGGATCTGTATTCTCTGAAAATGAAAGAAGGTATGAGTCTTCATAATCACCAGAATGAGTTTAATAGATTAGTTTCTCAATTACTAGCGATTTTTGTTGATGAGTTAAAAGATGAAGAGAAGGCTTTAATTTTGCTATCATCTTTCTCAAGTCTTATAGGCTTTTAGTTCAGACTGTGTTGGTAGGCAGGTCTACTTTGAAGTTGGATGATGTGACTACCTTGTTGCGTGAGAATGAAAGGTTTATGGGAGCTCAGAACTTATCACCTAGGGGGAGTACACTAGCTGTAAAAGATTTTGATCGAAGAAGGACTCAAAAGAGGATTGATGGATCAAGAGGGAGATCTAAGTCAAGAGATAGAGATTACAGTGATATAGAATATTATTATTATGATGAAAAAAGACATATTCAAGTGCGCTGCAAGAAGTTGAGAAGGGATATAGTTGTTTTCAAAAGGGCGAATGATGAGAAAAAATCAGATGAAAAAAATAGTGATACTGCTGCTGTCGTGTTTGATGATGATGATGTTGTTTTGACAACTTGTGTGGATGAGACTCAGACTTTGAAAGGTGATAAAGGTTGGGTTTTAGATTCAGCTGCTACAGTTCATGTTTGTAATGATAGGAGTTGGTTTGTGAATTTAGATGAAAATGAGAAGTTAGATGAAAATGAGAAGTATGGAGATATTGTGGTTGCTAACAAAGAAAAGGTATAGATTCAAAGTATTAGTAGTGTTCACCTTAGATCTCACAATGATGTTGTTAGGATGCTTCGTCATGTAAGGTATGTATCAAGTTGTCACTACAATTTGATTGCTTTGAGTGAGTTAGCTTCTCGAAAATACACATATTATTGTAGTAATGATTGGTTGAAAGTGTACAAGAATAGTAATGTGATTCTACAAGAGAATATGGTCAAAAATCACTTGTACATGCTTGATGAAGACTCAATTGCTGGGATCCTTATGATGAAAGAAAAAAAAAAAAAGGTAACCGTGTTAGCTTTGCAGATACTGTTGAAGTGTTTGAAGATTCAAGTCAATGGAAGATTTATTGAGATTTACCTTGAATCTCATAATCCCTCATCAAAAGTTAATGAGTTTTGAATTTGTTCAGTATCCCACATCGAAAGTTTAGTAAAAGTATAAAGGGATTTCACCCTTATAAATAAGTTGTTTTGATTTTAGTTTGATAATCCTTGAAAGTTAGACACCAAGAGAATAGCTAAATGAGTAGGCTATTAAAAGGGTGTAATTGAGTTTTGGGTTAAGTTTTGAGTAAGAAGTTTTATGAGACTTTTTTCATTCTAAAAATCTTAAATTTTAAAGATTTATTTGATAGTAGATTAGGTTTGGAGTAGGTCATTTTGAGTTGGGTCGAACTAAATATATTTGTGTGTTCTTATTCTTGATTTGAGCTTACTATTTTGTGTATGATTGCTGCATGTGGGTGTTATTTTTTTCAACAATATATCACTACAGCAAAATGGCGTATTAGCAGCAGTTTTGTAGCAGCCTTTTATTTACAAACGTTACTAGCTTTCGTGTTTTTATAAAACTTTAGGCATTTATTATACAAATGTCACTAAATATTCAAATAGTGGTGTTATTACTTATAAACGTCACCCAAGACTTGATATTAGAGGTGTTTCTTAACTAAAACGCCTTGAATATTTTTTATTAAAAGTTTCGATGAATAATTAAGGCGTATTTTTGGCAAACAACACCTTCAATAATCACGTCATAAAAATTTGTATTAGATTAATGAATATGTTGTCTACAAGAAATGCCTTTGATATTTAGACTAAAAATTTCCCCGGCCTTATTAATTTTTTTTTATTTTTTGTAAAAATTATTTCAATATTAAGGTTATCAAATTGTTTGGATCGTATAGATGTTTACCATAAGATTGTTGGTTCGATCTGTCCTTTAGTCTTTTTTTGGGTTTAGGCATAGATTATTTGTTATTGATTATTCTAGGCGTTTTCTTGACAAAAACGTTTTCATCAATTGGTTTAAAAAATTTTCCATAGAATATTGATGACTTTTTTCGTGGAGAGATGCCCTTAATAATTGATAGCAAAAATATGGACTCGATTCTTGAAGGTTGTTTTACATTAATGTCGAAACACAAGAAATTGTGATAATTTGTATCATCTATTTTAATATAAAGTAAAAATTAACTCTTTTTAACATATAATAAATTAATTATTAAACTTGATAGTTGTATATGACAAATTCACAGGAGAAAACGAAAGAAAAAATAGTTACTGAGATTGAAATAGCATATGAAGGTTCTCTCAACATATAAGAAATGAAAAATCTGATATTCATAGAAGTTGCTAGAAAAGAAAGACATGGATGGGTCCGAAGCCTTGGATTGGGTCCAACACCATCTGCCTACTATAGACATAACTTTTCATAATTTACATTCTTAACAAGTCAGTCTTCGCGAGATATTTTAATATTGAGAGGGGAGTTACAAACTATGCAACAATGTTTTAAGCAAATGGAAGAAAAAAGAAAAGATGAGCATGCCAAAATTGAAGAAGAACGTGTTAGAATAGAGGTAGAGCGTGCAAAATTTCAGCAATTGCATGATCGATTCGATCATCTTATGAATTTTGAGCAACAATAATTTTTAGAAAATGATCTTGGTGTTTTATCAACTCATGTATTATATTTAGTAAATATTAAAATTTTTAAATAAAAAAAAGCATACTATGAAGTGTTAAAAATTATATGGTATTATTCAGTAGGTTGTTGAATACGCTAGTGACCAAGGTAAAAAATTTTCTTCATCAATTGGCAGCCAGCAAAATGTATATAGTCATTTATTTCATACATTTTAATTTTTTATTTGGTTAATGTATTTATCATATTTGAATGTTATTATACTAATTATTAAATTTTATATTAATTAGATGTATATTTAAACATGAATGAAGTTAATATTAATTTCAGTTTCTGAATTTTAACTCTTTACTGAAAATAAAATTTATTATAAGAAATTAAAATATATATATTTTTACATAATGACGGCGTTTGCGTTGGGCAATGTCGCTAAATGAATAATTTAGTGACGTTTGTAGCATAAAACATCACTATAAGTAGTTGTGCTATTTTTAACAAACACCGCTAGTTATGTGATGTTTTTTATAGAAACGTCACTAAAGCAATAACGTTTTTCTCATAACAAAGCAACTAAATTAATGGCATCTAAAAGATACAAGTGTCGTAAATATTGAGGCATTTTCAAATTCAAACGCCTCTAAAGTAACGACGTTTTCTGTTACAAACACCGTCAATGCAACGACGTTTTTTTTTTTGTAAAAACACAACTAAAATAGCGGCGACTAAAAGATACAAACGTCGTTAATATTGAGCCGTTTTCAAATTTAAACGTCTCTAAAATAGCAGCGTCTCAAAGATATAAATGTCGCTAAAATTATGGTACTTATGATATAAACGCTTCTAATATTGAGGTATTTTTTTGAAAACGTCGCTATTTATTGTGACGCGTGTATAGGCGACACTTTACGTGACATTTTTTCACAAAACGCTGCAGCTTTATAGTGACGTTAATAAATGCCGTTAAACAATAAAAAAAACGTCGCTAAAAATCAAAACCCTTGTAATGTATGAATAATAATTTGATTTCACAATCACTTATGGTAGCACATATATATATATATATATATATATATATATATAGCTGATTTCTTTATGGGTAAGTATTTTTTTTATGAAGCTATAAATCAAAATATTTATTTTATATATATAAAAGAAGATATAACTTTAAAAATAATTATATAAAATAACTACGTTAAACTCATAATTTGTTTTTTTTTTTTTTTTTTTACATAGGAGAACAAGGCTTAAGAAACACTGAGAAGAAAAATTTATAAGAACAAAAGATGGAACTCACATCTTACTAGGGATCAAAGGCTATAAACTATTTGGATTAAACCCAAATTTATTTTCAATAATTACTAGTTACTGATTAATTTTCAAGACTTCAGCCTTATCGAATGTAAGCTTTTTTATTGGTCAATGTGATCCCACAAACTATAATTATCCCTACTTTTGACCAAGAGAAAACCCCTGCTGATCGTTGCTCTTATAACCCCTCATTGAGTTAAATCACCAAAAATTCATCACGTAATAAATATTGAGACAAATTTGAAGTCATACCATCTATGAAAGAACGTGGTCGGTTTAGGTTCATAGGCTAATAAAACCTGAAACCAGGTTAGCTGTGGTCAAGGATCTATGTACGCATGCTGCAAAATTCACATGGCTGTTGTGGAAATCATCCTAGGCTTGTTATTCTTTTTATTTTTAAGCCATCTCTTTTTTTTTTTTTTTTTGGATCGAGGACTATTAACAATTAATCTCTAATTAGCATCACATGCCTGTCATGGAAGATGCCTCTAGGCTGATGACTAATTGATTTTATAAGGCCAATCTGCAATTTATTTTCACATATATATATATTAATTGGTATATAAATTTACATATATATCTATTTGTACAATGGAATTCCACTTCTCCAAGTTTGAGTATCTTAGTGAAATTCTGCCCGGTTTGTACGGATTGATTTAACCACTTGGAAGTGGCCAAGCTAGGAGTCCACTCTATCATTGAGCCTAACACTCAATGATAATGTACTTTGGATTTGGAGCAAAACCCAAAAGCATGCTCAAAGTACATTGCTGGAATTGGTACTTGAACTGCTTGAGTTGGTCTTAGCCCAGACCCAAAAACAAAACTGGTTCTGATGCAGTGCTGGCAAGTTTCACTTCGTGATGCTTAAAACTTGAAAAAATCAAAAATAAAAAAATAAAATAAATTTATGTAAATTTTTTTTTTGTAATAAAATATTTAATAAATTTGAAATTTAAATTTAAATTGTCTTTCACCTCTTCACTTAATAGTTAAGAGACTTTGAGGAAGGCATGTAAGTGTAAATTTTAATTTCCTATCCTCTCTCCTTGTAAGGATTTTGTCTTTTTATGAAAAAAAAAATTTAAATTTAAACTCTTACAATTATTTCTCTTATTCTTCACATCTCGTGTAAAAAAAATAAAAGGCTTTAATTTATCACATCAACTTAGCATTTTTAGATATGGTTGAACTTGTGAAATTGAAAATGAAAATTGTCGTTAATCATAAATAAAATGATGAATTTGTTTTTTTCATGATTGAGAAAGATTATCTCAAAATGAAAATCAAGTTTGGCAGATATAAGTAGAAGCAGGCAGTCCATTTTGAACAAAATTAGTATAGTGATTATTAGACAAAAGAAGGGCATACGAGACATATTACACAAAAATAACAAAGCCTTTAGATTTTAAGGAAAAGAACAAAAAAAAAAAAAAGCAAAATTCACAAAGTGAGATAGAACAGTTAGATGGCACTTCTACAATCGAAGATTTAAGTCAAGCTTTTGCAGATCAGGTTCTTGCTGTGGCAATTTATCAAGGCGGAAGCTTCCTGGCCAGATCAAATCCGTTGATTCTTCAAGCATAAAGGGTGTCCAAGCCATCCCAAACCCTGGACTGGAACCACTTCCAAATGTTGCTACCATTGCAGACCCTTCTCTGACAGGCTTGTGAACAAGAGAATGAGGCTGGACCCCTAGTGATCGAACCGCAATAGAATTGAAGGGAAACCCCATTGTTCTGATCATCATTTTGTGAGACTGGAACTTTTTAGCAGCTCCTCTTTCCCTCTTGTGTGCATTCTGGTGACCACCCAAGGCCTGAGAACTATAAAACTTTCTCATGCAAAAGTTGCATGAGAAAACCTTGTTGCTGGCAGGCTTTGATTGAGAATCACATTCTCCAGCTGTTGCAGGCTCATTTCTGTTGAGCCCTAAACTCAACAAATCCCCCAAGTTACCATCTCCAGCTCCTGTTTCGTTGTTGTCACCTCCGGTTTTCAATTCAGCATCTTGGTTGTTGAGTGATGTCTCATTTATTTCTTCATCCGTCCGGAAAGTCATAACACAAAGATATATTCACAACTCAGATAGGTTTGAATATAGTAAGTTTTTGATATAGTGGGGCTTCAAGATATTGTAGAGCTGTGTGGTTAAATAGGAGGAATAGATAAAGGAGGAATTTAATGGAAATTTAGAGAGGTCTCAGGTGGGGAGGGAAGTGGCAGTAGATATTATTAAATTTAGATCCCTTTTATCTGGGGGTTTCCAATCTGATGACCTTTCAACATTTCATGTGGGCAATGCATACATCAACTATTAGTGTTGGCCATATCAAGCTTAGGATTCCATGCTAATCTTTATCACCTTTTTTAACACCTATTGCATCAATTACATGATTCTCCTTGTTGGATGAATCAATAACAGGAACTCAACCTTTGTATGTATTGTATGAAGTACTCTGAATGACTGAAAATGTTTGCATTTGTATGTAGTCGGATTGTGTAACATAAAGACAGCACTAGTTTAACCCACAATTAAGCCGTTTGAATAAGTCGACTCCTTGAAAATACTTTTAGAAAGTGATAATTAAAAGAAAACACTTCCATTTAAGACAGAAAATTAGGGTAAAGGGTTATGGCTCCTTTACCATGTTTCTAAATATGTATTAAACTTAATTCTACTTAATATCAATTGGTAAAAAGTAGCTTGTCCAACTTCAATTCAAAGTCCAAATTGTATCCAAGTAACCGACTTTCATCTGACTAACATGGTCCCAAGCATCACATGCTCTATATCCTGTTTACTCCATGCCATAATTTTCAATCTCTTTTGCAGAACATGGCAAATTATGGATCACCTCATGCATGTACAACGCAGATGCAATTTTTTATTGGTTTTGGCGAAGGTTAGGTCTGCTTAGTTACGTCTGGTAGAAATTTTGTTAAGATGGTTGAAAACATTAGGCGAAGGATCCTATTTTACATCAAGGTTCAAAAACAACACGTGTTTTTTGGGTATTTATTGATTCAGAAAACTTAACATTTTGGCAGTAAAAAGAGGTGGGCATGGCATTCAATGATTGCTATCCGCATCATGACTCTGAACTCACTATATTTTGTTGGTTCTAAATAGCCAAGGGTCGAAATGGCGACCGGCAAATAGAAACCAAATCGCAAATTTCTGAAAGAAACTTGAATTTAAAAATAACTAGATTAAGATATGTGGATACAAAGTTGACAGTCAAATGTCATCTGTAAAAATAAATGGTCTGATGCTAAATCAGGTTAGTGATGTTAAGTTTGCTAAAACTATGGAAGCAGAGAAGCCATTAGGCAATCCTTTAGTTATGATAACGTAGAGAATTATTAAGGGGGTTTGGAGGGCCCAACTGCCCAAGGGAACTGACAATAATGGTGATAAAAAAGCAGGACAGTGGAGTTGGGGGTGTCTGATTTTAAATTGGTTTATTTCTGTAAGCAAGAGGATCAATGTGGGTGTCTTGATGTAGTGGGCAGTGTGTATGTACAGTAGGATAAGTGCATTGGGAACCACTTGTGCTTATTCTCAGAATCTTTCTGTTCCAAAGAAACATCAGATTAAAAAAGCTCAGCTTCCCCACATTGGGGTGTAATTGAAAGCAGCTTTGATGCTGAAGCTTCTATGAGATAAAATAATTGTGGTGTTGGAATGCTGACTCAGAATTTTGAGCATTAGACTTGTCTTATCAATTAGTTTCATATATACAGTTCAAATTAGTTGAAATAAACAACAAATAATTCTATAGAATAGAAGCAATTCTCTCTACTTCAGATATGTTGAACAGATCAGCCATTTTTCAAATAGAGATATTAAATCACGGATGCCCCAGTTTCAAAAGTCATATCTCATACCAGACCAACTCTAAAAAGTAAACTTTTCTTTCAAGTGTTCCTACTGATTGGAAAACTACAAGTTTGTTCATATCCGCATAACACTTTCATTGTGTACCAAAAATGAAAACCAAGGAATATTGTAGTCATCGTATATTACTTTCAAGAACCTATTCACGAGTCTCTAAATTTTTATATATTTCATAAAGAAAAGGGGAAAATGGTTCACTTTATCATCTTGTGAAGGGCATTTTTTGGAGGGAATGGAATTAGAGAGGTGGAGATTCTGCTGGAGTGGTAACTGAAGAAGGTTGAAATTTACTGAGACTGATATATAAGTAAGTAGAAGTAGTTCTCTAAGTATGGACCAAAGGAAGGATATGGTGATGAAGCAGGATTTGCTGATGAATGTATATCTCTGTCTTATCTTGGTATCAAGTTTTAAAGCATTTGATGACAAGGATAGAAGCAAAGCAATTATTAAGGATGCCATGGAAGTGCTGATCCGAACGGGATGTAGAAGAGAGATGCTTCCACACATCAAAGAAATAAATAAAGCAGAAAGGTCAAGAGAAAACAGGAGCTAAATGCCTCCCAACCAGGCACATTGAATATAGCACCAGAGTGGGTGCCTCTCAAATTGGCATTTAAAATGACATAATGGTGATGTTGAGATATCAAATCAATAATGAAAGTGATTGCATTTTGGGCTTGAAAAATTGAAGAAAACACTTGTATTTGAGAATGACTTGCCTAGATTTTATATTTCTTTAAGTCTTATTTGGTTTTAACATATCAAATTCCCAGTCATCTGTTAATCATATGTAATTGTTTTAATAAATAATGACATTTTTGCTCGAGGTTTTGTTTTCATTTTTGACTAATGAAAAAGTTTTGGGTACCGACCTTTCAAAGTGTAAAGGAATTACTTCAGATCAATGCCGCACCTTATTGAAGTAAATAAAGTCTCTCTTATCACACAACACCACCAATTAACCAAAGAACTAATTCGCTTGACGAAGTTGCAGATTGAGGATTCTTTTCTATTACAGATCAATGATTTCAGCGGAAAACAATTCTGTACATCATTGGTTACGTCCGGAAGCAGGCTCCTAGTTCACAATTACAACTACCAATAAATACAAAATTTCGTTACTAATGGCCTAATCCAAGAAAATGTAAAATCTACCCTAGTTACAGTTTTCCCTTCTTCATTCAAAAGTAGCTTCAATTCATGAAATAGAGAGACTTTTCCAGGTTGTTACATTCTGAAGTCTAGGACGCATAGCGTATTGTTTGCAAAACAAGCAGCAATCTTGTCACCTTCCTTGTTCCAACAGACTTCAAATATACCCCCTTTGCCGGTATATGTCTTTACAATTTTCCCTTCCTTCAAGGACCAGATATGCATGGATTTATCGAGAGACCCACTGGCAAGATATTCTCCATTTGGGCTAAATGCAACAGAGTATACAGGGTCCCTGGCGGTTTAATCAAAAGAAACTTGTAAAAAACAAAAGGGCAATGCGATGGCTCATTTCACCATCAACAAGGTTTTTAGTGATCTTATAATATATGATTAAAAAAGTAATAGAGAAGAATGGATTCGAGGGATGGTACCCGTGTCCATTCAAGCTATAGAGAAGTTTCCCTAGTTCCACATCCCACAGCTTCACCGTGGAGTCAAATGATGCACTACATAGAAAAGAGATAAACAGAATGCTAAGCGAAACTTAAATGGAGATTTAAAGCAGCTCTTGTATGGCAGTTTACACTGTAAATGAATTCCATTGAATTAAAGGAGTTCCTTGGAACTAAAAAGGGATTCACGTTCACACCAAAAAAAGAAGGGAGTGAACATAGAATGTATTAGATGCACGTTATCCTTCTCTTTTATTTCTCCCTTCTTCCCTTCAGGTTAAGTTAGTTTGTAGAAACAAAGCCTTTGTGGCACACACAAACTGTTCGAGATATCAATTAAAATTTTAAAAAATTATTATCCACAGATATGTAGAGAGAGAGAGAGAGAGAGAGAGAGAGAGAGAGAGAGAGAGGGACTACAGAAGAAGTATAATGGAGACAAAACAATAGAGAAAGAGACAAATGGATAATTACATCTTTATCCATTACCTCAATCAAATCAAGTTTGAAAAGATTATATGCAAGGATAGTATGTGGCTATTTGAGAATACTGAGTCAAGTTGATCCATCAACTGGCTTCAAATGTTAGACCTAATAATAAACATATGAATGACGTGTACACAAATAGTGATCCAACAAACATAAATTAAAACAATTTCTATTACACCTCATTTTTACCTTGCAAGAATTAATGGCTGGTTAGGATTGTTTGTCCCAGGCCCAGTAGGACTCCATCTGATGGCATATATCTCCTGCAGAACAGTTCAATATTTTTCCTAAAAATACAAATGAATGCACCCAGAAATGTGAACAAATGGATTATATTGAAAAATTGAAAGCTCAAAAGTACCTTAGAATGCTCCCTCAGATCATGAACATACTTATCCTGCTTCAGACACCATATCTGCACCAAGACTTTCTCTTAATTGAAACATAAAAGAGGAAAAGAATAAACACTTAACACATAAAGCCGCAGCAACAGAAAAAAAAGGGGGGGGGGGGACTAAAAAACAACAGAAACAAAGATACAATATTCCAGAAAGCTGGCATATCGTTTCAAAATTAAAATTTTTAAGAAAGAAAAAAAAAAGACAAAATGCAATCAAACAAAAATGTATATTTAATGCAATGAAGAATGTCTGTTAAGTAATGATAAAAAGATAGTGTATAAAACCTTTGCAGTAATATCATCAGAACAAGAGGCCAATAATAAACCAGTCGGATCCCATTTGACACAATTCACTTCACCCTGAAATGTACAAAGTTCAAATATGTGACTAGAAGAGCAGAGACACATTTCAATTCAAAAGTTTCACTTATCAAAAGCCAAATCAAAACATGGTTTTCAGTTGCTAATTAAAGCCCATGGCTGGCAAGTTACAGAAGCCATAAGGCTTTGTTTCATTGTTGTAAAATTTTCCTACTAAATTGATTCTCAGGAAAAAAAAAAAAAAAGAGAAAGGAATATGGAAATGAAAATTCTTTTTTATTCTTGAAACAGTTTTCTTTACAGGAAAAGCTTGAATAAAAGCTTTAAATCCTAGCACTTTACCAGAAACCAGATTCAGAAAACAAAATTTATAAAACAGAAAGGAAGACAAAGAAAAAGAAGTAAGAGGCGAGGTACAGAGAAATGAATTTAAGGGGGAAACTACCGAGGTGTATAACTATAAACATACATTTCATATAACCAACAATTATGAGATGCATTGAAGAGTATAATAGTTCAAGCATACAAGACCTTGATCTCAGACCTAACTGTTATCAAGTCTTTTCTGTTATCAAATGCAGGCAACAAAGTTTAAAATAGAAACCAAAGAAAAAAGAAAGGGTAGGGGAAGAGAGATGATTTTGAGGGAGACATTACAGGCAGTTGTAGACATGCATTTCATACAGCAGACGACCATGAGATGCATCAAGATTAGTTATCATATGAAGCATAAAAGAGACGGACCAGGGTTTGGCTTTCCTGGTCAGTTTGAATCTTATTTAGTTCTAACAGTTAGTCCACCCTTTTGAATAAAACTAAAAGAATCACCTAAGAAAATTATGAGATTGTAGGACCACAGAGACCAGAAACAAACCTTATGCCCCGCAAAGGTTTTAATAGGGTGGATTTCTCCAATCTTGCAAACATATATCATATGGTCTGTGGAGCTTGTTGCAAATGAAACATTGTTGCACCAATCAACATCAAGGGTTGGACCTAAAAGGTAAAAATGATGAAACTCTGGATAAATGAATATTGGTTATGTAACTAAAAGCCAAATCTTAAAGTTTAGTCCAATGGCCCACCTGTGTGAAAATCAAACTGCTGTTTCCATTCCTCAGCCTTGACATCCCACACAATTGCCGTTTTATCACAGCTTCCCGTAAGAAGATAATCACCCTTCTTGTTCCACTTCAGAGAAAATATAGGTCCTTTGTGCTTACTCAAGGTAGTCCTTAGTTCACCTAAACCAAGAAATAATTGTGTGTGTGTGTGTGTGTGTGTGTGTGAGAGAGAGAGAGAGAGGTGTAAAATTCTCACAATCAGTCAAAAGCATATAACAATGTAATTCTAAAAGCTAAAAGAGTAACAAATTCAATTAAAAACATAAACAAACCTCTTATTTTGATTGGGTAACCAGAAAATAATTTAATAAAAGAAAACCTTATGAACACCAAGAAGAGAAACACATGGGAAAATTGAGTTGGTATGAACACCAACTCAAAGGCTGCTTTCAAAAAATAGATTTTGTGGCCTTTAATTGCAGGATATAGAATGGCATAAAAAAAAACTCACAATGACTTACCATTTGTAGTCCAAATTCTCGCTTGGCCATCATATGAACCTGTTGCAAGCAATGTCCCCTCACCCTGAATAAATGTCAGCAAAAAGAATGATATTTTTTCCATATCAAAAAGAATGACAACCAAAGAGGCAAGCAGCTAAAGTACCATTTATCTCATTTCCAATTAAGTTCACTTATTACACAAGAACAATTAAAAAGACAATTTAGACAGCAATGTAAGAATGACAACCAAATAAACAAGCAGCTAAAGTTCCATTCATAGCATTTCCGATTAAGTTCAATTAATGCACAAGAATAACTAAACCTACAAATTTAGACAACAACGATGGCTTTTTACAAAAACAGAAAGCCATTGCAGAGCAAAAGCATTAGCATTAAATTGCAGTCTTTATGAACCAAACATCCATTAGACAACACAATGGTACAATTATATGGGTCAACGTCCCATCTGCTTGAACAAACTAAACCATCTAAGGATGATATCACCACCACCTTTGCTCCATCAGCACCTGAATGTGCAAAAAATGACTGCCACCTCAAATCCATTGCTCCAAGAGCTAATTTTCTTATACAATCACAATGGCTGAACTAATCAGGTTCATCATATGATCTCGAGAAAAATAGATCTGGTCAAGTTTAACCGAAGAAGATTACTCCCACTTCAACCTAATTCCCGCAGCTAGGTATTTTTGGAAACCTAAAGCAAGAAGTGCACCATAAAAAATGTGCCTACAGCTTATTCTTTTTTGCGTCTTCTATGTGATATCGCTGGTCATTTTCTTTTTATTACAGTCAAGGTGACTAGTTTTCCTGCATAGTTATAGCAGTATAACAAAGAATGTTATATACAATTGCAAAGCATTACATCAAATTAAGGGAATGAGAAAAAAAGAAGTGTTGGACTCAGTAGGTGATCTGTAC
The DNA here is from genome assembly GCF_047325235.1 of Durio zibethinus. NCBI lineage: Eukaryota > Viridiplantae > Streptophyta > Magnoliopsida > Malvales > Malvaceae > Durio > Durio zibethinus. Next base: position 19,099,814 of record NC_143185.1, read on the forward strand.
TAAAAGGAAACAAAAGTTTGTAGGCAACTTAAGCCCACAACAGTAACAGAACTCACATTCCAATCGAGTGTTGTCACATCTTTGCTCTTCTCATTGGTTCTTCCTTTTACATGCTTCAGCACTAGAACATTTAATGGACTGTTTTGTGCACCAGATTTGCAAAGCCCATTAGCTATTGTCCAAATACGAGCTGTTGAATCTCCAGACCTAGAAATTGAGGCAATGAGAGTTAAGTGCAAGTGATCTAATGAATCGGAGAAACTTTGTGAGTGCATAAACTGATTAGTGACACTCCACTATCATGACATCCAACAAAAGATTAAAACACAAAGCTACAAACGTATCAATAGAATACTTAGATGACATGAAAATCAACAGAAAACAACAAGAGGAACCGAGTCATATATAACAGAACTTTTAGCATAGAGCAACAAGATCTCAGTAATTTTTTTGAAAGATCTCAATTAATGTCAACGACAGTGTAAATAAACATCTGTGCTAGATAAGGAGAACTTCAACTCTCCAGTCCTACAACAGTATAAAAACCAATATACGTGACCACAGATCATATGGTCACACAACTGAAGAGTGAACAAATTGCACTTTTGTTCACAGACCACTTACCCAATGGGCAGGACTGTTCAAAATGGTTTTACTACCAGCAAGGCTTAATTTTTATCATTCAAATGATTAGAACTTATAAAATTGAGCATAAAACTAAGACACACTGGAAATGTATAAAGAATGTGGAAAAAAGTACACATCTAAAAGACCAAATCATCAACATAAATGTCATAACGTATAGATCTGTGGATTTACCACTAAACGTGGATTAAAAGAGTCGCCACCAATATTTTTTTTGTTTAAGTGTGATTGGTCACCTGATTGAATCTATCATATTTAAACAGGAATCCCAAGATTGACAGATATCTTTAAATAGTAGATTTTAGTCTACAAAATCAGATTTCAGATTCAGGAGTGCGGCTACGTATGAAGAAAGTTATAGCACACTCACAGCGCCTATCCAATGGATGGTATCAGTTTGATTTCAAATTATCCAAGCCTTAAAATATTCTTATAATTTTACCAAATTGTTTAATTATTGGAAACTAATCCTAAATTGGCTTCAATAGTTTGCTAACAATTTAAGATAATTTACTCACCTCAGGAATATTCATGGAGACTAATATCCCAATCTAAATAAGCTCCATCGTCGGGTTTATTAATACATTTTTATTAAAAAAAATAGTAAAATCCTCCAATAATTTGATAAGATTTAATTGGATGCAGATCTCCCAATAGTTTAGTGAGATTTTATTGTAAAATATTTATAAGATTTTATTTTTGAGAAAACTCATTAAATCTTCTAATAGTTTGATAAGATTTAGTTTAAGATACAATCCTCTAATAGTTTGGTAGGATAAGAATGCAAAATATTTTATTGATTACCTGATTTATGAAATTCTCCAATAGTTTGGTAGAATTCATAAAAATTTAAATGCATACAGAAATCTCCAACAGTTTGGTAAGATTCATGAATTTATTTGAAAAAATATTTTTCTTTTTTTTAGGTTGTTTTTCATAAATAAAATAATAAAAAAGAATTTTACAAAAGTATTTAAAGAATAATAAATTACTCAATTTAAAATTAGTAAGATAATAATGATAAATAAAATAAAAATAAAATAAGAAAAAAGCTTAAAAATGAAAATTGCAAAAAATAAAATAAAAAAAAGAAAATTTATGATTGGGTCGGGTTGCTTCAGGTGGTGTGCGAATCCTAAACGGGTTCACGCAGATCCTAGGCTGGACAAATGACACCATATTGGGGCACCATAAAAAGACAAAAACTTGGTTTTTCCTCACACCGCCCTACCCCTTTCTCTCTCCACCTGATTTTGCTCTGGCTTCTCTCTAAAAATAACCTAGACTTAGTCGTCGAAAACTGAGCAACCTACTGATTTCTAGAAAGTGTGGCCAAAATCTGGCCAAAAATTCAAAACTCACCAAAAAGTTCAACTTGAAAATTCAAACATTCAAATAAAAACCCAATTTTTTTCCAGATTTCCCAGATTTTTTTTCAGAAATTCAACTCCAAACCCAGAAATTCAAACCTAAACTCAGAAATTCAAACCTAAACCCAGAACTTCAAACTCTCAATCCCAAAACTTCAAACCTAAAACCAAGAAATTCAAACCACTCTCAATCGCCAGAAACTTTAAATCCAGAAACTTCAAATCTAGAGAGGTCTCCCCAAAGAAAAACTCTACCTTTCTTTTTGATCCTCTATTCAATTTATAGCCTGCTTTAGTACTAATTTTAAGAGTTGAGCAGAACCAATTCAGGTTTGAATCCTAAGATTCTGTCCAACGTGATTTAGGCCTAGGTTCTGCAAGTCTGCCTGATTTGATTCTGAATTGAAATCCCTTTGATTATGCAGATTTGATTTCCTTGTTTCAACACAAATTAAGAAAAAAAAGGAAAGAAAAAAATAATAATAATAAACATCAATTGACCTAGACAAAGATGGGTGTCTACAATAAGAAATATTTCATCACAGAAAATACAGACCCTGATGCAAGAAGTGAACCAGTTGGACTCCATGCACATGCACAAACCTGCAAAAATAAATGCTCAGAGAGAGAGAGAGAGAGAGAGAGAGAGAGAGAGAGTAAAGAATAAAGAATGCATGTCTTAGCCCATCTAGGAGTATAAGAAGATTTTAAAAAGGCTCAAACCTCAGAAGTGTGCCCTTCCAAAACTGTAACATCAGAATTAGGAATTTCACAAGCCTCCTGAGTTGCTAGGGTCGATGTAGTAGCAATATCCATAGGTTCTGGACCTACTAAATTGAACAATGCAATATAAACGAAAATGAACGACCAGAAACACTGGTTAAGAGAGCTATTTGGCAATTTTATATGAAGGCAAATTTCATGTGAGTTGTCAAATATTCAATCAATGAAAATGTCAAGGCTAATACAAAGAAACTGATATCAAACCGGGAAGAAATATAGCAAAGGAATTAACTAACCTACAGAAATTCCATTTTCTTCACGCTTGACAGCATCCTTGTCTTCTTGATCCACAACCATATCTCTATCAGCAAGTTCCTCTGGTTGCTTTTCTCGTTCCTTATTGATTTCAGCCTTCTCCGTTTCCTTTTCACGTTCCTTCTCCCTTTCCTTCTCCCTTTCGTGTCTTTCTTTCTCTCTTACTCGTCCATGCTCTCCTTCATGCTCCTGGTCAGCCTCTTTATCTTTATCTTTATCTTCATCTTCATCTTCATCTACATCTTTATCTTTATCTTTATCTTTATCTTTATCTTTATCTTTATCTTTACCTTTATCTTTGTCTCTATCCTTTTGGATATTCTTCCTTTTCTCTTTTATCATTTGCCGCAATTGATTTACATCCTTCGTTATTATATCCAAAGGTTGCAAGAATGAGAAATCTTCATCCATTTCTACATCATTCTGCAAACTCAAACAAACCATGATGAAAATATACTCTTAGGTATCACCATGCTCCCACAACCCCCCAAAAGATTAATAACAATAAGCATGCTAACATTACTCAAGTTGGCTTCCATCTCCAAGTACTGAAGTCCTTTTTGAACAAATGTAATAAGAGCCCCAGGAGGAATCAAATTCCCATCAATGGTACACTTATTAATGCCTGCCTCATATCCTAAAGTAAATGCTGAATGCATAAAACCTGCAGGCATTTGATCAGCAGAAGATAAGATCCATTGGACATTATTTACAAGAACCATTCAGTTGAAGATTGAAAAACTATAATGTAGAGCCAATGAATCCTCCACCTTTTTTTTTTTCTATATAAGCACCACTGTATAAACAAAAAGCAGAAACTTAAATAACCTAAAAATGTTTCTTAGTTCATTTAGACTACGTTTGGTAGGAAGGATGGAAAATGGAAGGAAGAGAAAGAGGAGAGTAAGGAACGTTGGTTTTCCTTCTTGTTTTTGGTATGAAGGATGGATAATAGAGGGAATGAAATAGGTTAGGAAAAACTTGTAAACAAATAATTCAAGTTAAATGAGTTTTTTTTCTCCCACTTTTAGGATGATTGGATTTGGAAGGAGCAGAAAGCACAAACCCATCCATTTTTCTTCTCTCCTATTTTCCTCCTACCAAAGGGATTAAAGGAAGAACTATTTTCCTTCAACACGATTATCTTCTTTCCTCTAATCCTACCAAATAAATTGTTAATAAACAAAATCTGAGTAGTAACTGTAAATTTTCAAGTCAATACTATTGACTATGAAAAACGATAACCTTGGGATGCCTGTCTCAAACAGTGCAATGATATTCAAATAAAATAACTAATATTTCAGAAAACGATGGTTCACATAGGGATTCTCATCTAAAAATATCTCGTGCCCTAGCCTGCGGCATTGCATCACGCTGGTAAAATCTATGAGATTACAAACCCTAACCGGAATAATAGTCAATATCAGGCATCCATTTCCACGATCTAGAGCACATTATAATGCCAGAAATTAATCTCAAAATTTACAGTTCACATGCTCCAATTAATTTTTTTCTCCTTTCTTTTCTTTTATATTAAACGAACAATAAAATAACAGAATAAATTTCAAGTTACTAATTGCAAATACAGCGACACAAAAGGAATTCCACCGGATGTAGAATTAAAACGAAGCAAAAACAAAGAAAAAAAGTTTCAAAATAGAGATCGCAGTAATGAGAGATAAAAATTAAAGAAAATTTTGAACTGACCTGACTCTTGAAGGTAACGAAAGACGAGGTAATTCAATTCAACGGAGGTGATAGAGGTCATAGTTACGAAAGTCGCTTAATCCAACGGCTGTGATAGAAGCTCAGACTATCATTAGGTAAGCAACCGCAAAGCCAGAGAGTGAAGGAGAGACTGAGAAGCCTTTTGTTTTGCAGAAGGCGAGAGGCTTTGGACCTTCAAGAAAAGAGGTAGAGAAGCAGATGATCACTATTTTCTATCTTTTTCATCTTCTTTTTTTAGAATTTTTATTTATTTTGCTTTATTAAAAGTTTTTTTTTTTTTTTTAAGTAATTGCGCAATAATCCCGCAACTGGATCTGGATGGTCATGCGTAACTGTTTAGGCCTAAAGAGATCGGTTCAGTTTAAGGAGTCAGTTAATAAATTTGGGCTAGTTCATAACTGTTAGAAATTAAAAACAGAGGAAAAGCTCAAAGATGAGGTATATTAATTATCAATTAACTAATCTAACCCAAAGGCAAAAGACAAATTCAAGTAAGAAATACTTTTTAAGATAATACATAAAATGTGTTTGGTGTAAAAAATTATAATAAAATTATATTATATTATATTATGAATAAAATTAAATTAAATAATATTATTATATTATTTGTTTGTTGTATGTAAAAATTATGATAAGATAATTTTATTTATTGGTTAAAATTATTTTTTAAAAAATTTATATAATTTAAATTATTAATATAATTTTTAAAGGCAAAATAGGGTCTATAAGTTTAATTTTATAAATTAAAAATAATTATTTTTACTTTAAGAAGATTGAATTATTTTATACCAAGATTATAATTAATTATTATTACAATCCTATTTTTTTTTAGATATAAATCAAAATATGATAAAAGATAATTATTATCTTATTTTATCCATGATTTTTGAATTCATGAACTAGATGGGAAAACAACATCTTTCTTTTATTGTATATCATCTTCATAAATAAAAGAAATATTAAAAACATAAAATTTGAAGTTTTGAGATTTCTAATCTTTATTAAGAAAATATAAGATAGGAATGATACCCTCCCTCTGCACTAATTGGGAAATATCTGACTTTTGTTCCTAATTGTTTCAATTTTTTTCTCGTATGGTTGATGAAAATTTATGGGTGTTAAATTTTAAATAAAATACTTGAAGATGAAATAGAGCAATACAAAAATAAAAATATAATTAGGAGTTTTGTCTGTTTCAGTTCAATTCATTTAAATGATAATATATTTATGTTTAGTTTGTATTCAATTTGATTAAGATAAATAATTTCGTTTGTGAACGTTAAATAAACATATTTATAAACATATATAAAATGAATATATTCATAAATAATAAATAAAATATAATCAAATAAATTTAAATAAATACACCTTAAAACAAATAAATTTAAATGAATATAAATGAATTTTAAAATAAAATAAAAATAAAAATAAAAATAAAAATTTATTATTATTATTATAAAAATAATATACAAACTTTAAATGAATTTATTTGCGAACATAAATAAATCAAATAAATATTTATTTGTGTATGATTTATTTAATAAATGAATATAAAAATATTATTTAAAATTATTTGTAAAACTTAATAAATAAATATAAATGAACAAAAAATGAATATGTTCACAATGATTTATCAATCGATTACACCCTAAATAAGTGGTTTGAATTCATACCAGAAATATTATCATATTTCAAGCTGCAAGAAATACAACCACCTCAAAATATACCATTACCAGTAAAGCTGATACTAAATTATTTGTTTCAATTATTTACAAAAAGAAATAAGAATGATTCCTTAACCTTCCATATCCAATTTTAAATGTTAATCGCTCGAAATTTATTTATGGGGTAGTTGGATTCATGGATCAGCATTTCGTGGATCATAGCCTTTAGCCCCTTCCGTCAACGTGGACCATGCATCCATTGTTGGATTGTTACGAGACAGGGACTTGTACAGTTTAATATTTGATCCTCTGGTCAACTTCCTGTTCCTGAAGATTGGCAAACTCAAGAGAACAACCAGAACTCAACAGAGAAGAAAGTCTTCAAACATGGAAGCAGTCATGCTGCTATATTCATCTTTGTTCATTCCCTTCCTCGTATTGGTTTTCAAGCTTTTGTTAGGGACCAACTCCAAGAACCTTCCACCAAGCCTGTTTGCGATTCCATTTCTGGGGCATCTCCATCTCCTAAAGAAGCCCCTCCATCGAACACTCCACAATCTCTCACAAAAATACGGCCCTGTCTTCTGTCTCAGGTTTGGTTCACAACTTATGCTTGTCGTATCATCTCCCTCGGCTGTCGAGGAAGGCTTTTCCAAAAATGATATAATTTTTGCAAACCGCCCTCGCTTTACCATAAACAAGTACACGGGCTACAATTGTACCACCCTTGCTACATCATCCTATGGCGATCACTGGCGCAACCTTTGTCGCATAATCAAGCTTGAGGTGCTATCATCTGATCGATTAAACATGTCAACAGGCATTCGAAAAGATGAAATCAAAATTCTACTACGCAAGTTATATCATATGTCAGGATATGAGTTCAGCAAAATAGATTTAAGACCAATGTTTACAGAGCTGACATTTAATGTCACAATGAGGATGATTACAGGGAAACGACATTGTGGTGAAGAAGCGGCTGGAACCGAACAAGCCAATTTGGGGAACTTATAGAAGAAGTTTTTTCTTATGCAGGTGTCATATGCAGGGGACTTTCTGCCTCTTTTCAAGTATTTTGATAGGCAAGGATATGTAAAGAAGGTCATGAAGTTTGGTCAGAAGTTAGATCTGTTCTTTCAAGGTTTGATTGATTAGCATAGAAGGAACAGGAGAGATTCAGAATGTGGAAACACTATGATCGACCATTTGCTTTCCTTGCAAGAATCACAGCCCGAATGCTATACAGATGAAACTATCAAAGGCCTTGCATTGGTTAGTTTTCATTTTTCAATGCATTTGATCTTGGTATTTACTTAAATGCAGGCATTTTTAGTTTTTCTAATGAATTATCATAGACTGCTGTTTTAAACTAAGTTTTTACTATGATTCAACTCTTATATGTAGAGTGTGGTAGCAGCAGTAAGTCATACATCGGCAGTAACAATGGAATGGGCAATGCCTAATTTGCTTAATCATCCTGAGGTTTTGAAGAAGGTTAGAGCTGAGTTAGATGCTTTTCTTGGCTCTAAACAATTATTAGATGAGACTGATCTTCCCAAACTCCAGTACCAGCAAAATACTATTGTCGAGACCCTCCGATTATACCCGGCAACCCCCGTCATAACTCCTCATATGTCCTCTGATTGTTGTACAGTAGGAGGATACAGTATACCACCTAAAACTATTTTGCTGGTCAATGCATGGGCTATTCATAGGGACAATAAATTATGGGATGATCCAACATGTTTCAATCCTGAAAGATTTGATACCGCCGAGGTCAATGCCTATAAGCTTTTGCCATTTGGTTTGGGAAGGAGGGCATTCCCTGGGATGGGCTTGGCCAACCGCATCATTGGCTTGACTTTGGGGTCGTTGATTCAATGTTTCGAGTGGGAGAGAATCAATGAGAAGCCTATCAACATGGTTGAAGGAACAGGTGGCTTAGCCATGCCTCAGAATGAGCCACTGGAAGCCTTATGCAAAGTTCGTTCAGTGATGGATAATGTACTCATTCAAGCTGTGCTCTAAACTGACTGCTAATACCAGTGTTCCTTTTTTCATAAATCTAGCAATTTTGTACACTTGTTTTATCAATTTCATATCTAACATTTATAAAATACAAAAATTATCAAGTCACAATTCATATAAATACATAAAACACAAAATAATTTTTTATTTTTATCAAATCCATATATAATTTTTGTTAAAACTTTAAACTACAATTGATTTCATGCTTTTTTATCGTTTGTATGCAATATTTTTGTTGTAACTCAGATTGTAGCTATTGCATGACTACTACGGCCCTTTTGGCAATTGATTAAACGAGGGTTTAATCCCCAATCCTCATGCCCTGACCGTTTAGCACCTCCTTTTCTTTCTTCTTGAAAGAAAAAAAAAAAATCATTTCACTTTTGATGAAAGTAGAACATAGAAATGTGGTGGGTTATTCCCATAACAAGTTCACTATTACAACAATAAGAACATGAGCTTCGATTAGTAATTAAAAGGCTACTAATAAAATTGTGCAGCACTTCAGCTTAAAACTCAAAATAAACAAGTTTCCTGAAATCCTAAAACAAGTTTCACGCACGATTTATCGAAAATTTTATTCATTTACACCTTAAATGCATGATTTAAACGTGATGACTTACATTCACATCAGAAAAACTCAAATGGCTATATTGTCATATTTCAAGCTGCAAGAAATACAACCACCCAAAAAATATCATTACTATTTAAGCTGATTCTAAATTATTTGTTTCTATTGTTTACAAAAAGTAATCAGAATGATTCCTTACTGTTCCAATTTTAAATATTAATCGCTCGAAATTTATTTATAGGGTGGTTGGATTTATCGGTCAGCATTTTGTGGATCAAAGCCCTTACGTCAACGTGGACCCTACATCCATTGTTGGATTGTTTCGAGACAGGGACTTGTACCGGTTTAATATTTGATCCTAGGGTCAACTTCTTGTTCCTGGACGATTGGTAAATCTCATAGGACAATCAGAACTGAACGGAGAAGAAAATCTCCAAACATGGAAGAAATCATGCTGCTATATTCATCTTTGTTCGTTCTCTTCCTCGTATTGGTTTTCAAGCTTTTGTTAGGGACCAACTCCAAGAACCTCCCACCAAGCCCGTTTGCTCTTACATTTCTGGGTCATCTCAATCTCTGCATACGAACACTCCACAATCTCTCACACAAAAATAATGGGATAAAATAATTTCAAACAGTATTCAAAGTCACGCAATGATAAAATTAAATTATTTTTTTTGTGTGAATTTAGTAAAAATCAAACAAATAAAATTAACAAATAAATCATTAAATCACAAATACAATAACACAAGTAATTTATGTGAAAATTTTTTTTAAAATGAGAAGTAAAAACTACAGATAATAACAAATAATTTTTATTATCAAAATAATAAGAATACAAAAATTTTTTTAATTAGAATTAAAAGTGTACAACTATAATATCTCAAAATTAAATAATTAACCAAAATAATATTACAAGAAAAAATTAAAAAAATCTCAATAAATTTAAAGATTAATAAATACTTACAAAATCTATAAATAAAAAACTTAAAATTTGATCTCGATCATTTAGATTAAAAAATAATGAGTCATAAATATATTGATAAAATTTTAATTCAATCGAATAATGAATTGATTTCGATGATCGAAACTATACAAAATTCTTTTTATTTTATTTTATCATCACAGTCTTTTATTTCTTTTTCAATCATATAAAAATTTAAAACTCTATAATCAAACATAAAATATTAAAAAAAATTTTGGTTAATGAGCTTTAGTTTTAGGCCGGACGAAACTAAGCCCAACAAAAAATGCGGCCCTGTCTTCTGTCTCAGGTTTGGTTCACAACTTACGCTTGTCGTATCATCTCCCTCACCATAAACAAGTGCATGGCCTACAATTGTACCACCCTTGCTACATCATCCTATGGCGACCACTGGCGCAAACTTCGCCGCATATTCACGCTTGAGGTGCTATCATCTAATCAATTAAACATGTCAACAGGAATTCGGAAAGATGAAATCAAAATTCTACTACGCAAGTTATATCATATTTCAGGATATGAGTTCAGCAAAATAGATTTAAGACCATTGTTTTCAGGGCTGACATTTAATATCACGAGGATGATTTCAGGGAAAGGATATTACGGTGAAGAAGTGGCTGGTACCGAACAAGCGAAGCAATTTGGGGAACTTATAGAAGAAGTTTTCTCTTATGCAGGTGTGTCGTATGCAGGGGAATTTTTGCCTATTTTTCAAGTATTTTGATAGGCAGGGTTATGTAAAGAAGGTCAAGAAGCTTGGTCAAAAGTTAGATATGTTCTTTCAAGGTTTGCTTGACTAGCATAGAAGGAGCAGGAGAGATTCAGAAAGTGGAAACTCTATGATCGACCATTTGCTTTCCTTGCAAGAATCACAGCCCGAATGCTATACGGATGAAACTATTAAAGGCCTTGCATTGGTTAGTTTTCATTTTTCAATGCATTTGATCTTGGTATTTACTTATATGCATGTACTTTTTTCTGTTTTTCACATGAATTATCCTAGATTGCTGTTTTAAACTAAGATTTTTACTATGATTCAACTCTTATATGCAGAGTATAGTAACAGCAGGAAGTCATACATCTGCAATAACAATGGAATGGGCAATGTCTAATTTGCTTAATCATCCTGATGTTTTGAAGAAGGTTGGAGCCGAGTTAGATGCTTTTCTTGGCTCTAGACAATTATTAGATGAGACTGATCTTCCCAAACTACAGTACCTGGAAAATACTATTGCCGAGACCCTCCGATTATAACCGGCAACCCCGGTCATAACTCCTCATATGTCCTCTGGTTATTGTACAGTAGGAGGATACCGTATACCTCCTAAAACTATTTTGCTGGTCAATGCATGGGCTAGGGACAACAAATCATGGGATGATCCAACATGTTTCAATCCTGAAAGATTTGATACTGCCGAGGTCAATGCCTCTAAGCTTTTGCCATTTGGCTTGGGGAGGATGGCATGCTCTGCATGGGCTTGGCCAACCGCTTCATTGGCTTGACTTTGGGGTCATTGATTCAATGTTTCGATTGGGAGAGAACCAATGAGGAGCCTATTAACATGGTTAAAGGAACAGGTGGTTTAGCCATGCCTCAGAGTGAGCCACTGGAAGCCTTATGCAAAGCTCGTTCAATGATGGATAATGTTCTCATTCAAGCTGTGCTATAAACGTATTGCTAACACCAGTGTTCCTTTTTTCGTAAATCTAGCAATTGTTGTATAGGTGTCATATCAGTTTCACATTCAACATTTATTAAATATAAAAGTTCTCGTATCACATGAATACATCAAACATGAAATATATATATATATATATAGATTTTATCAAACCTATATTAATTTTGTTAATATTTTAAACTATATTTAGTTTCACGTGTTTTATTTTTATCAGTTTTGTATTATATTTTTGTTGTTTACTCAGATGGTAGCTATTGCAGGACTGCTAGAGCCCTTTCGGCAATTGATTAAACCAGGGTTTAAGCGTTATCGACATGCCCTGACCGTTTAACACCTCCTTCTTCTCTCTTTCTTCTTAAAAAAAAAAAATCATTTCACTTTTGATGAGAGCAGAACATAGAAATGTGATTGGCCATTCCCATAACAAGTTCACTGTTACAACAATAAGAACCTGCACTTCAATTGGTAAATAAAAAGCTTATAATCATCTTGTTCAGCATTTCAGCTTAAAACTCAAAATAAACAAGTTTCCTAAAATTCTTGCTGCTGATCAAATAAATTTAACCATTGGAGAAAAGAAATTTGGTTCATAGGCTGCTCTGTTTCATTGGGGAGTTTCAATATTACACCTTTCTGGACCACCCTTCATGCATCGCGTGGTAGCACATGCAAATATTACAAGAATGGAAACTTTAAAAAGAGAATTCTTCGGTCCATGTCCGGAAGACAGCAAAAATATATCAATAGATTCGGGCTTTGTAAAAAAATTTTGTGGATTTCTCACTTATAGTTCTGGTTTTTCATTCAAGTTTAGAGTTATTCCTGATTCCTTTCACCCACTTAGGCCTTTATTCCACCAAAGATGTGCTTGAGGTTGATACATACAAACTGCCAAACTGGTTTCTGATAAATCACGATATTGTGGCTAAAGACAAGAATAATTTGGGTGGGAATCAAGTCCATTTCCATTTCCAAAAATTCTAATGAGAGCCCATATGAGAGAAAGCGCACAGTCCTGAAAAGATTTTCAGAAAGCAGGCTTCAAATACAATTGCAGGGGATTGATTAATTAGTTGGCCCAGGTATAAGCATTTCAATGCCATTAAATGTTGATGATTTTACCTTCCTATTATTCAATTAATAAACTAGCTTATCTTTGCAACAACTGGAGGGCAAAGAACAATGCAGAATATGAATAAGTACTTTAATTTAATTATTTATTTTACATCGATGTTTTAACCACTCCGCCAAACTATCCTTATCCAATTTCTCTGTTCCAGGACTACAACAATGTTAATTTAAGCAAAGTTGGTACATCTGTGTAGATCTAACAACCCTCACTCCGATTGGGCTTGGAAGAAACAAAGACCTAATCACACAAGAAAACTGGCTTGAGATCATTGAACAGAACAATACAAATTCTGATGACCCTTTTCATTCTTCTCATTGACAAAAAAAGCCTACATGAACACCTGATCTTCATCAGCTTTAGGAATCCAGTCATTTGTTGCTGGGTTGCTTTTGAAAGTTAGCCCCTTGATTACATTTCCAGCACCCTGTCCATTTTCCATCTGAATATGACATTCATTCCTTCACCTCCTTCTCTTACCACTCTTATAAACCCACTTCCTGTCTGTCATCAATAAACAAAACAAAATAAAACACCAATGCAAATTCAATAAAAACTAAAGCACAAGATAATTCACAGTTCAGACAAAACAACACTACTGTCAGAAAATAATAGGTCAAGAATAAGAACCGTGTGATGCTCTTTGTCAATAGAATCCAGCTCCCTGTACTATTGTGTCTCCACAAATTCATCTTGCACCACAGTATTTCCTCCCACCGAAATCTTCACCTACGAAAGCAAATTACAGAACTGAAAAAGGGACCCAAAAAAATAAGGGTAAAGAGTCTAGAGCTTGAAAGACAAAGATGATAGGACCACGCTAAAAAATGCATGCTTGAGATTGAGATTGAAGTGATCGTAACATGATAAGCTCGGGTATGTTTTTGTCTACAGCTGGAGAGAGGGTGTTTGCTGCTAAATCACTATCAGGTTCACTCCTGTTGGGCTTGGTGGGTCGTTTTGGGGCCAAGGAATCGAACTGAGCTCTGACCTGATTGGCGATTTGTTGCTGTTGATCTGCCTCCAAAACTTCATCACTCCGGCTTGGCTTAGTCACCATCCATTGACCCACCATCTTGGCCTTGATTTTTAGCCTTGTATTTTGTTTCTTTCTAGTTGCCATTGATGGTATCCTCGTTTTATATATGGAGAAGAGACGGAGAATGCCAACTCTTGGTGGTGGAGTGGGTCGGCAGCCTATTGTATATGTATTATATAATAAAGATTAACATCGAAACTATGGGCCATAAGATACCGCTTATTTTTCAGCCGTAAATCTTTCGGTTTGAGCATCTATCAAATCCCAATTTTCACGGGTTCAAAAATGATAACGTGGGATGCTTGAGCTGTTCTGGGCTACCTCAGATGCTGGCTCAGATTGTCTGCTTGGAGCCTTGGACCCCAATCACCCAAATACTCTACTTCTGCCGTTGATCAATTGAGCATGGGATCGAAAGGGAGTACCATAAGTCAAAGACTGGAAGAGAAGTATCTAACATTTAAATTATTTGATATAATTCATCACAATCTAACTAGCTGTGATGTCATATTTTTCCTCTTTTAGCTAGCTTATTTGTTGTATCATCCTTTTTCCTTCAATAATTTGAAGATTACCATGAAATAACAGTAGCAAAATGCCAGTGATTTAAAGAATTCTTGCTTACTCTTAGCCCTAGAAAATCAATCATCTGCTGAACTTCACCAAAATGATGTTTGGCTTTAGTAAATTCCATCAAAATTGTGTCCACATGCCAGGTATTGGACTTGTGGGATTTAGCCATTCCACCAAAGAAGTGATTTGAAGCCGGTTCATACAAATTGATGTCCAATAAGTCATGCTATTGCAGCTGAAGAATATTTGTTGTGAAACAGAGAGAACACTCTTGCATATTACCTTTTTCTCAGTAAAAGTTTTTGTTCGAGATCATCATAACTTTGATATTACTTGTTGAGTCAAATAGCTCATATCCAATCACATTAGCAAAAACGAAATCAAATAATCAAATAATCAAATAATCACATAAGAGACAATAATTTAACATGATTTTATCTAATCGACTTACATCTACGAATGAGAAACAAATTTTATTAGTTGTAGAGAATTACAAACATACAAATTATATCAACCTCACTCAACAATCAATACTCATAAGATCTTCTTAATCTCTTCTAATCTTATAGAATATTTTCAACTCAAATAAACATATACCTTTGTGCACCCATGCGTCATACTTATGTGGACTCTATCAATTTCCTCTAGTCCACTCACATGCATAATAACTATGTGGATCTTCATTCTTTTTTAGTGCACTCAAATATACACACCCATAAATATGTTAATCTCTTGTAGTCATATAAGATATCTATCCTATAAAATCTTACAACTTTCTTATATTTTTTTCCCATACCTAATCCGATAGAAACTTCACCTATTTATGTATATAAACTTACCTATTAAGAATCTTTTTTCTCTTAGAAATCTTTTTCTACAAATTAAACTTGTATATAAAAATATCTTTTTTCTTAGAATTCTTATTCTGTAAGTCTTCTTGTTCATTAGACAATAACTAATCAATCTCAAATAAATCTCTTATGGGATTTGAATTACTATTCTCAATAATCTTCACATTAACTCAAATTTTATTAAATCATCTATCTTCATTTTAGATATGCTTAGCTCTATCTGTAATAGAAGTCTCATTGTCATATTTTTTTATGTGTCTTCAAGGTTTACACAAACCTATCAATCAAAGCATGAACTCGAACTCCTCATTTAAATCGAGCTCTTTTAAATTTATCTTTTTTCAAAGCTCAAATCATATTCTGATATCAATTGCTGGAGATCACTACAACTCTGATATTACTTATTAGTTCAAATAGCCTTTATCTAATCACACCAACGGAAGCGAAATCAAATAATTAAAAAATCACACAAGAGATAACAATTTAACTTGAGTCGATCCAATTAACTTATAGTCTACGAATGAGAAATAAGATCCATTAGTTGTACATAATTACAAACATATAAATCATATCAACCTTACTCAACAATCAATATTCGTAAGACCCTCTTAATCTCCTCTAATTTTATGGAGTATTCTCAATCCAAATAAATACAAACCATTGTACACCAATGCACTATACTTACGTGGACCCTCTCAATCTCCTCTAATTCACTCACATGCATCATATCTATGTGGATATTCTCAACTCTTCTATAGGGTGTCTATTCCATAAAACCTTACAACTCTCTTATATCTTCTTTTCTCATATCTAGTCCTATTAAAATTTCACCTATTTATAAACTCTCATCTCTTTCTTTTTAGAATTTTTCTTTTGTAAGTCAAACTTACATATTAAAAATATCTTTTCTCTTAAAATTTTTTTTTACAAATCTTTTTATCCATCAAATAATATTTAATCAATCTTAAATAAATCTTTTTATGAAATTTGAATAACTATTTTCAATAATTTTGAAAAATTAGCTTCTTAGAATGCTAAAAGGGTTTCAAGCAAAATCATGAACTCTATCATAAATTTGGCCAAATTAGCTGATGGAGGTTGGTACAAATAACTAAAATTTAGGTTCTTGATGCAAAATATTCAAATTCGAATTCTATGATCTTCTGTTGATAGATAATTTGTAAATTTGAAAAATCTCAAAAATTTTATAAATTTCTCTTATAAGTGACGGTTTGTTTTAACATTGAAGATTAGATAAACGTAACTTTCTTTACCCCTAAACTTTTATCTACCAAAAAATTTTTTGCCAAATTATATTTCAATTTCTATCGATGATTTTATCTTCCCCGGCATTCAGTTTAATCTATCATTGCAACAGCTTAATATAGAAGAATAATGCAGAATGCTTAGATTTATTAATATGGAAGTCATTTTCACGATGTAAAACTTCCCACCAAACCCATTCATATCTTACTATTTCACTGTTCTACCAACCATAAAATTTATAAAAAGACTCGAGTACAGAATAGACAAGAAAATTACTATCTTATATCCATCCCTATTTGATCAAATGTAAAGCCAAACAGAATCAATCAAAGAAAAAGAACCACAGAGAAAAGCCAACCATCTGGTGCTGTTTGTGAATAGAATCCAAAAACAGTCCAACTCATCTTTTATCCTTTTACCTATCTCCCTTCCTCAACCAAAATATTTAACTTAGATTATATTCACGTAAACAAGAAAAGATGAAAGAAATGGTAAATAATTTAATTCATGAGACACAGATTTCATTTCCAATGGGTTTCAACCTAGTTTCCACTTCCTGGAAGGGTTATAAGTTGGGGGCTGCAGCTTTTTGGGACCTCTCGGTCAGCCCATATTTTGGGTTACCCTGCTTGGACTTAAGCTGGATGCTACTAATCTTCGAATGCCGATTTTGGAGTACTACGGATGAAGACACACAAAGAAAATAGAAAAAAATCATTAGTTAAAAGAGACCGGAAAACAATCTACCGCGTCATTAATAAAGAAATTCATCTATCAACCTCTAATTGTTGTTGGAGCAAGAAAAGTCAGACATGTTGGTTCTTGGACAAAGGGGAAAGCAAATAGGAGTAAATGCGGTGATCAGAAATGACATGTGAACAAATAGATATTTCCTTTGGAAACTATTCTGCTTGGCAACATCAGAGGAGCTGAATTATTTTTCTTTTAAGCAGAATGCATCCGAACGACTTAAAGATCAGGTCAACCAAAGCAGAATTCATTAAAACTGGTCCTTGGGGCTCAGATACAAGGGAAAAAGAGGGATAAGAGAAAGAGGAAGACAGTTTGAGCCAGTTTCAATGGAAAAGCTTCTCTGCTTTAACTTACTCTTGCCTTTGTTTCTTCTCCAGTTCTATACTGTTCCAATTCTCTCAGCACCTTATATTTTTCCAGATAAATACTTCATCAACTGCGGGTCAGATTCTCCTGTGACAGTACGCAGCAGGACGTTTGTTGGTGACAAGAATCCCAACTCCTTCTCTGTTGGAAATAGCAAACCTGTCACAGACAGCCAGTCAGCAGGCGCATCTCTCTACCAAACAGCAAGGTTTTCTACAAGCCCATTTTCGTATGATTTCGATATCACTAACAATGGTCTATATGTGGTACGCCTTCATTTTTTTCCTTTCATGTCGGACCAGGGTAATCTAGCGGATGCTTTATTCAATGTTTCAGCTTCATATAAGTCTCTGGTATCCAATCTCAGTCTCAGAAATAGTAGTTCTTTCCCTGTGATTAAGGATTTCTTGGTGCCTATCAATTCATCCAGCTTTAGAATTCACTTCATCCCTGCAAATCAAACATCTTTTGCTTTTGTGAACGCTATTGAAGTTTTTCTTGTTCCAAATCTTAATGATAACCGAACTCATGTGACTTCGGCAGGAAGTATGGGTCCTTACCAAGGTTTGCCCTCTCAGGTACTTAGAACAGTTCAGAGAGTTATTGTTGGGGGTCAATCCTTTACTGACGCAACAGCAGTGGCACCGGAATGGGTAGCTGATGATGACTATATGGTAATTGGAAATTTGGCAGAAAACTGTAGCTATCTGCAGAATGGTAGGCTAAACTATGATGACAGTATAGATAATGAAAACTTTAGTGCAGCCTCTCAAAACTTTGTCCCAGATCGTGTCTATAGGACTTGCAAAAAAGTAACTCTAAATAATGGACAGGCATCAAATTCTACGAACATTACTTGGCATTTCAATGTCAGTAAGAATGCGCAGCACCTTGTTCGGGTCCATTTCTGTGATATTATTAGTGACTCACCGAACGTAGTCAATTTCAGTCTCTTTATATACGGTAAGTTCAGTCAAAATATCAATCCTTACGAGTATACCGTTAACACAGCAGTTCCATTCTACTATGATTTTGTGGTTGACTCGGGTGGTTCTGACTTTATTAGTATTAGTGTTGTCCCTTGGGATGGATCCATCTCTAAATTTGCTTACCTGAATGGAGTCGAGATCATGGAGTTCATCACAGAACCAGGCTTGGAACTAGGGATAAGTGAGCCAAAAAGGAAGCCTCTACTGTTTATCATAATTGGTTCAGTCATTGGGTTTCTTGTCATCTGTAGTTTGATAGTGGTATTCTTGTGGTTTAAGAAACGCAGAAAAACAGATCCTTTTGAACCCTGGGCTTCATATGGTACCCTTCCTTTTGGAGGAGCAAGCCCTTATATTGGACTAAGCAGAAAATCTATCAATCCCCCTCCTGTTCCAAACCTTAAATTAAAGATGCCTTTTGCTGAAATAATAGAGGCAACCAATAACTTCGAGGCTAAGTTGTTGATTGGGGAAGGAGGCTTTGGTAAAGTGTATAAGGGAACTCTACGAAATGGTCTCAAAGTGGCAGTCAAACGAAGCGAGTCAAAACATGGCCAGGGCTTTCCAGAATTCCAAACCGAGGTCATGGTTCTATCCAAGATTCGTCATCGCCATCTTGTTTCCCTAATTGGCTATTGTGATGAAGGGTCTGAAATGATACTGGTTTATGAGTTCATGGAGAAGGGGACTCTCAGAGATCATCTTTACAGCTTGCATGGGGATCCGGAGAGATCATCTCCATTATCTTTATTGACTTGGAAGCAAAGACTTGAGATTTGTATTGGTGCTGCAAAGGGTCTTCATTACCTCCACACCGGTTCAGATGGAGGAATCATTCACCGTGATGTTAAGTCCACAAACATCTTGCTTGATGAAGAATATGTGGCAAAAGTGGCGGATTTTGGCCTTTCCAAATCAGGTGATCTTGATCCAGATGAGTTCAGCACAGACATAAAAGGGAGCTTCGGTTATCTTGATCCCGAGTATCTTAGATGCCTTCAGTTAACAGAAAAATCTGATGTTTATTCTTTTGGTGTGGTACTCCTTGAAGTGCTTTGTGCTAGGCCGGCTATCATCTACTCACACAGGCAGGAGGAGAAAAATTTAGCTGAGTGGGGGCTGTTTTGGTTAAGGAAAGGGGAACTTGAAAAGATTATTGATCCTTCAGTGGCTGACCAGATTAATCCTAATTCATTGAGAAAATTCAGTGAAATAGTTGAGAAATGTCTGAAACCAACTGGAGCCAACAGGCCTACAATGCTTGATATCTGCTGGGACTTGGAATACACATTGCAGCTACAGCAAACTGCAGTCCGCAGAGAGCCTTACGAGGACAGTGCCATAGATGCTTCTCTGAACTTTTCATCACGACCTTTTCAGCGTTTGCCTTCGAATAACTTACCAATTGAGAAAGATGATGCGCCTATGGAAAAAGCTGATGGTTCTGACACAACAGCTAGTGGCGTTTTCTCCCAGCTGAGGATTGATGATGGCAGATAGTCTCAACTGGCTGGTAATCTGTCTTTTTACTTACTACTCCATCACTATATTGGTGTTGAATGCACTTTTGTTGTCTAAAAAACTGTGAAAACTAAGTAACTCTGACCCCTTTATAATTCAAGTGGTTTCGAATAAACTCAGGACAAAAAAATGAAAGCTTTTATTTTTTTTGAATCTCAAGAAAATTTGTTTTGAATTATCAATAAAGATTCTTTGAATTAAAACTTCATTCACCTACACAAAGATGGTTGAAATGTTTTCTTCTGCTTATCACACATCTATATTAATGCAGCCATACATGAAACAAGTCACTTTATGTGGTCTGAGTTCTGGAGTATCCCAGTGGCATTAACCATGGAATAGAACTGCAGGAAGCTATCTTTTTTTTTCTCTTTTTTTTTTTTTTTAAACTTTATTTGTTGTACCAATCTGATTTCCTTCAATGGACAAAATTTGTAATTTAGGCATGTATTTTGTAACATAGACAACTTCCAATGAACCATGGCAGATTAAAATGTTTGGTACATAAATTCATATAGCTGTCATTCACCTTTTAATTCCCTAATAATTTCCCGTACACAGATTTTAGAATCCAGGGAGGAAATGCAGAGGAATGATCAATGTTAGTGTCAATACCATGGTCCATGAAAGACAAGCGTTTGCATACTTATTTTCGTGAGACAAAGAGAACAACACCATGGGCTTTGGAATTGCAGCATGCAAGCCCGATAGTGTTTCTCTAAAAGCACGATTTTGTTGGCAAAGCCCAAACGCACTTAAATTTGGAGACTACAAACGTCAAATTGATTCTACTGTAGAAAAATTATGTAGACAAAGTTTGCCAATGACCGATTGATTCTTAAGAAAAGAGGAATTGATTCTTAAGAAAAGAGGAAGCAACATGGTGCTTTCAACTGTAAAAGCAAGCAACTTCTAAGAAACTGGCTTTTGCAAATCCCTTATTTCCAAACAACTAAAGTATCTGCGGTCAATTGTCTATTTATGGGGTCTATTTCACCTGGGAATAAAGTTAAGAAATGAAAGGGTTGGGGCCTAACTTATTCTTATCCTTGGTTCTAAGCTTTTTCAGGGTATTTATATAATTTTACGTGTCTAACAAAAGGCAATTCAAGTCAACCACAAGTCTTTTTTTTAAAGATGAGAAAAAGCTCTATTATTTCTTTGCCGTGGCAATGCGTGTTTATCACTAACTTTAATTCACTTAACCAGGATTATCTAATACTTCCCCTCACTGTAGAAGTACCAACAACTGGCAGTTTCTGCGGAAATGCTCCACTCTTTCACGGTTCTGCTCTTACTTCTCCTGCTACTCCTTTTCTGTTCACTCTTTCTTCTCCCACCAGCTGAAGCTGTTGATGATACTTACACTCTTCCTGATGAGCACTTCATTAACTGTGGATCAAAGTCTAGTGTCACCTTTGGAATCAGGAGCTTCACAGGAGATCCCTTCTATGGAAAAGGAAGCAAACCTGTCCAAGACCCTAAACCTTCAGGTGATACACCAGTGCTATATCAAACAGCAAGAATATTCAGACGCCCTTCCCCTTATAAGCTTGAAATGAGGCAAAATGGCACGTACGTGGTACGTCTTCATTTCTTTGCTTTCTCATCTTCTGTCAGCTTAGCGGATGCTGTGTTTAATGTCTCAGCCCAACTTAATGCCTCAGCTCCATTGCTTTTACTATTGTCGAATTTTACCATGAAAAATAGCAATGAATCAACAGTGGTTAAGGAATTCTTGCTTACAATTGGAGCTGGTAAATTCTTGCTCTACTTCATACCTTCTCAAATATCATGTTTGGCTTTTGTAAATGCCATTGAAGTCTTTCTTGCCCCTAATGGCTTCGTCCCTGATTACGCCACACACATAAATTTGTCTGGGATTAAAGGCAATTATAGTGGTTTACTTTCCAATGTTTTGCAAAAAGCTTATAGAATCAATGTTGGAGGTCCCAACATCACGGAAGAGACGGATACACTTATGAGGTTTTGGATATCAGATGACCAATTTTTGCTCTTCCCAGTATTTACTGAAAACAGACAAACCACCTATGATGAATTAAAATTTGTACAACGTGGAGCTAATGGTTCAACTAAGTATATTGCCCCAGAGTCTGTCTATGGGACTGCCAAAGAATTGAATTCAACTAATAGCAGCAAGAAGTTTTCGAATATTACTTGGCGTTTTAAAGTCGATGAGCATTCTAAGCACTTTGTTCGGGCGCATTTCTGTGATTTTATTACCCCCTCACTTAATTATCCTGGGCTCAATTTCTGTATCAATGGAAATTTTTGTCAGTTGATCAGTCCATACGAGACAATTAATCAGCTGTCAGCTCCATTTTATGCTGATTTTGTTGTTGATTCCGGTAAATCTGGAAATATTGACATTAGTGTTGCCCCTCCTAAAGATGAAAGATATCAAATTGCCTTTTTGAATGGCCTTGAGATTATGCAGCTAATGGAAAATTCATATTCGTCTTTTGTGCCACTGCGACCCGAGCCCAAGAAGAAAATTTTGTTCATTATTGCCGGTTCACTTGGTCTGGCTTTTGCATTCATTATAATGGCGGTCGTGATGATTCGTCTAGTTCGCAAGAAAGAAGATGCGGTTGAAATTCCACGTTTGCCATCTTCTTTGGCTTTTCCTGGATGGAGTGAAAATGACATGTCAACTGCTAGAACTGTTGGTCTTGGTTTGGACCTTGAATTAAGGATACCCTTTGCTGAAATACTGCAAGCAACACAAGATTTTGACTCAAAACTTTTCATTGGTGAGGGTGGATTTGGGAAAGTATATGTTGGAACTCTTCATGGTAAGAAAGTCGCTGTTAAACGAAGGGAACCAGGATACAAGCAGGGTCTTGCGGAATTCCAGACAGAGATAATGGTACTTTCCCGAACTCGCCATCGTAACCTTGTTTCCTTGATCGGATACTGTGATGAAAGGTCTGAAATGATATTGGTTTATGAATTCATGGAAAAGGGAAATCTTAGAGATAATCTATATGACACAAATGGCTGTTCTAAACCAAATGGATTGTCATGGGAGAAAAGACTTGAGATCTGCATTGGCTCAGCAACAGCCCTCCATCACCTGCACACAGGTTCAGCTGTGAAAATTATTCACCGTGATGTTAAGTCAACCAACATCTTGCTAGATGAAAATTACACAGCTAAAGTATCTGATTTCGGTATTTCAAAATCAAGTCATTCTGATCTAACCCTGGATAATACAATTGTAAAAGGTAGTGTTGGTTATTTGGATCCAGAATATTTTATGTCTGTAGAGTTGACAGAAAAATCTGATGTGTACTCTTTTGGAGTGGTACTTTTAGAAGTTCTCTGTGCTAGACCTGCTGTTATCAACTCACCTCAGAAGGAGGAGGTGAACCTAGCAGATTGGGGTTTGTTTTGGCTAAAGAAAGGGCAGCTTGAAAAAATTATTGATCCTTCCCTAGTGGATAAAATAAACCCTAATTCGTTTAGAAAATTTGGTGAAATAGTTGGGAAGTGTTTGGAGGCAAAGGGTAGTAATAGGCCAACGATGCATAATGTGCTATGGGACTTAGAATATGCATTGAGCCTACATACTGGAATAAACAGAGAAGACGCCGGTGAAAGCACCACAAATATTTCATTGCAGTTTGGGCTGCCCGTGCTTCTCCATTTACCAACCAGTAGCTTTCCAGTTGAAGAAAATGAACAGTCCATAGTAGGCAACAATGGTTCAGATACATCTGCTAGTGAAATATTCTCCCAGTTGAAGTTTGCTGGCCCTAGATAATCTCCATTAATTCAAGGTACCAAATATGATCATAATTTCAGCAGTTTCTGATATCTGTTAATGATTTATTGTTTTTATTAGCAACGGGTGAAAAATGGAGAAACTTAAATTTCTTCCCCCTTCCCTCAATACCCTTAATTGTGAAGAGAAGTGTATTAATCAGCTGTGGATTAATGTTCTTAAAAATTGGTAAACTTAAGCAGGTCAGATTTATCAAATTTGTTGAAGAATAAATGTTGTTATTTCTATTCTTTTGTTACTAGGATCTGTTCTTTGGCAGGAAGATTTCATTTCTGTCAACTTTGCTGTAATAGTATGGCTAACTAATACAAGGGCTTTACCAGGGAAGGAAGATCACTCATATCATGTCAACATTTAATATCTGCTATCAACCTGACGGGCCAAGACATCAGGATGTTATATGAACTCCAGCAAATCAATAAAACTGAATCGAGGGCTGACTCAAAACAAATTACAGCCCCGGGTTCAACTTCTGCTAAATGATGGGTGGTGTGGTGGATTATGTCTGAAGTGCTTGTAAAATAATAATCCAAGATATTCTGAAGTAAATGTATATCTATTTATGTTTTTTTCCAGTTAGAATAATTAGTCTTCTAACTTGTTGCTCCATGCATGAGTTTTAGAAGACCCTCTAGCCAATGGTAAACTACGACCTCAGTAATTACAGAGTCCCAGAGTTGCTAAATAGCTGAAGGCACATGATTTGAGCAATGAATCACTAATAATTCTTGTTTACTTCCAATCACTCAGAGGAACTTGCAGAATATCATGACTTTTGCATCCTAAGTTCTCTCCCAAAAAATTTGACAAATTCACGAGATCTTCAAAATCAATCATCATATAACTGTAAGTCTGTAACATGTCAAATTCAGAAATATTAATGAGATTTAACATGCCAGAAACTATATGCTGGCAGTTAAAGATCACCTTCAAGCCATGTCCAACTAACATATCTGTGACACAGATTATACGAAACTGGCTTTCCAAAATTCGAATGTGATTTCTTGAATAAAATGATTTTTATTTTTTCACTAACATCAAGTTGACTTGATATTGCACACAGTTAATTAATTGTTAACTGAATTATAGAATCTTGGCTTCTGATTAGTGGAAGGGTTAAGCACTTGAGCTGCCATAGGACTTGCAGATGAATTTTATTTCTCTTCACCACTGATTTTAGATAATCATGGGCACAGTTTGTTATTGCTGGTTTTCATGATATGAGACAGCTTTGGGCCAATATGAGACAGCTTGGTCATAAACCAATGAATCATTTCTAATCCCTACACTAAATGATCAAACCTATTGAACCTTTCCACATAAAGAAAATGTCATTTGCAGATGAATTTTCCTTCCTTTTTTTCTTTTAATATCATCAATTGTAAACGCTCTAAATTATATTTAAAAAACCAATTTTGCTAGTTACTGATAAACTCTCTACAAAAATTGGACATAACTTCCAAGAAATTATTGAAATTAAATTATCTCATTCCTTTCTAAAGTTGTGTCATGATTTTCATTTGAAGTTATTAATTTCATTGCTTGACTTCTTCTCCAATCAACTCTTTTCAAAAAAGCATATCTTTTTCTCACCATCAACAGCGAGTGAATTGCTGGGAAGGATCCGATTGTCCATGAACGAAATCACGTTGGTTCTTTTCCACATGAGGGACGGAGGGATTGGGTTTATATGTTGCTTCTTTATTAAAGTGACCCAGAAAAAGACTATCTTACTTTATAGACCCCCAATAATTCATCTACAGGCTCTCAAATCTTTTTTTAATCTGTAACACGGAAATTGCAATACTTTCCAGTTTCCACACCAAAAAGCAAAGGGAAAAAGAAAAACTCGTAAATTTTTTAATGAGCTCTGCATCACATGGAGACGGACACGAGTCAATGAAGAAAAAGAAAATAAAATGTTACTCCACTATTAAAAATTCTTTAATGGCACCTACTTTGCACGTTGCTATTTCTTTGTTTCTTCATCTGATTTAAATCTAGCCAATGCTATAATCAATTTTGGCAATTATCAAAATTTAATGTCAAGAATAATAGTAGTTTACCTGTCATCAAGGAATTTTTGGTCACAATCTACGTGGGAAGATTTAGAATCGACTGAAGGATCACATCTAGCTTTTGTAAATAAGTCTTTTTGCCCCTGAAAGTTTCATCCCAGCTGTGCTTGTTCAGGTACCCCAGCAGGAAGTAAAAATAATTTCGATGGTTTGCCCTCTACAGGTTTAATGCTGGAGGGTTTACCCTCACACCAGAAAATGATACATGGAGGAACTGGGGACCAGATGATAGATTCTTTTTTAATCCAAAAGCTGCTAAGAACAGTTAATTTTTCACTGATACACCTAAATACCAACTAGGTGGAGCATCAGAATATTGCCACGAAGTCTATAGTAGGTAATTGAATTTTTCAATATAACTTGGAGTTCTAATGTAAGAGTTTTAATCACTTTGTTAGGGTGCACTTTTGTCGCGAGGAACAATCCGTACAAGTAATATTAGTCAACGATATGTTATTTATAATTAAACTGAAAATTTTAAGTGTATTATCATAAATTTTTCTTTAGGTAGAGAATATGATATATTATTAGGTATTTTTCATATAAAGCGAATATAAAAATATTTTAATTTTCAAAAATCATATCTCTTTTAGACAGATAGGTATTTTAGATCGATATACCTTCAATTATGATATTTCATAGCCATTCAAAATTACTAAATACAATAACCTATTTTGGGAAAGTGATTATATAAGATAATTTGAAAATACTTTTATTCTTGCACATAAGAAAATCTTATAAGTTTTAATAAATAAGTTATTTTGACAACCAAACACTCACGTTAATTAATTGTATATTTTCACATCGAGAAACTTAAATTGTTCATTACTATAGTTTTACATACTTAACTAAGTACATACATTTTAATCATTTCTTACACGATACTTAATCATAATGTATCTCCTTAGATCATTAAAAATTGATTTTTTTGCGTAAAACACTAATAATTAATACATATCTTGATGGATCATTATACGTATGATATTTTCTTGTAAGATACTTAAATCAGATGTATCTCACTAGATCAAAAAGTAATTTATTACATTCAAACCATGTGCTTTGAATTTTATGGATAATTTAATATTTTCATTCAATACTTAATTCTTTTTGTATCATGTACCAAAAATAAAGATTTCACAAATCAACAATAATACATTATGTCAATATAGACCAAGGAAAAAATAAATTAGGACAACAATTTTATACTCCACTTATTTCAAATAAATATTATTTAATATTATCTAATTATAAAAAAATACCAATAAAATAATAGTGAAGCCAAAACCTCATGAAGTTTAAATTCAAATTGCCTTACTAATCCATGTTGCATTCAAACAAAAGTCCAAAAATTAGTAAAATAAAATTTACTTAATTTATTCAATTATGCACGTAACTTTAGGTTAAGAGTACGCAAAATTTAAATATCATATATGGAGATTAGTACCTTCAATAAACTTCAAATATGCCAAAATATTTTATTATAAAATAAAATAACAAAATTCATGTGCATAATTATTTAATCATACATAAATATAATAATTAATATGTATCTCGATGGATCATTATAGGTATGATCTTTTCTTAAGATATACTTAAACCAAATGTGTCTCACTGAATCAAAAAGTAATTTATTGCATTCAAACCAAGTGTCTTGAATTTTATGGATGATTTAATATTTTCATTCAATACTTAATTCTTTTTGCATCATGTACCAAAAATAAAAATTTTATAAATCAACAATGATACATTAAAAAATAAATCAAGGCAACAATTTTAAACTCAACTTATTTCAAATAAATATTATTTAATATTATATAATTATGAAAAAATACCAATAAAATATTAATGGTACCAAAACCTAGTGAAGTTTAAATCCAAATTGTTTTAACAATCCATGTTACATTCAAACAAAAGTCCAAAAATTAGTAAAATAAAATTTAATTAATTTATTCAATTATGCACATAACTTCAAGTTGAGAGTACATAAAATTTAAATATCATACAGGGAGAATACATACCTTCAATAAACTCCAAGCATGCCAAAATATTATATTATAAAATAAAATAACAGAATTCATGTGCACAAAAATAATAATTATTTAATCATGCTATATATTGTATAATAAATATTTTATGCCATTTAAAATTTTATAAAAATAATAAATATATACAGCATAAAATTTTGAAATTAAAAGAACAAACAACATTAAAAACAGATGCAAAATGAGTTCAAACGAGTCAATTTTTTTATTCTGGCATTATATATTGACTCAGTACTATTTACCGAGTCAGCATTGTTATGACTCATCACTGTTAATCTCCTAGTTTCAACCAAGTTGACCCTACTTGACTAGATCAAATTTGACCCGGTTTAGGTTTATTTAAATTTTTAAACCAATTTTTTTTCTTTTTGTAATTAAACCTTTAAACATATAATTAACATATGGATTTACAAAACCTATGCCACAATATGCATAAAAAACACATAAATCACCATGAATTTAAGAACAAAATTTTCTTGTTTATAGCCATTCTTGACCCATTTTTATTACTTGATTTTTTTTTAGATTTTTCATATTTTCCTTGAGTTTTAATGCAATTAAATGCTCTAAAATTTACTTAACACATATATTTACATTTAGGCTAAGAGTACACAATTAAACTAGATATGTCTCATTAGATCAAAAAGTAATTTGTTACATTCAAACCAAGTGTCATGGATTTTATAAATAATTGAATATTTTCATTCGATACTTAATTCTTATGTATCATGAACCAAAAATAAAGATTTCATAAATCAAGAAAAAAAATCAAAGAAACAATTTTAAACTCCAATTATTTTAAATAAATATTATTTAGTATTATCTAATTATGGAAAAAAAACAATAAAATAATAGCAGCTCCAAAATCTTATGGAGTTTAAATCCAATTTGTCTTAAGAATCAACGTTGCATTCAAACAAAAATCCAAAATTTAGTAAAATAAATTTTACTTAATTTATTCAATTACGTACATAACTTCAAGTTAAGTGTATTTAAAATTTAATTTTATATAGGGAGAGTACGTACCTTCAATAGACTTCAAGCGTACCAAAATATTTTATTATAAAATAATAGAATTCATATGTATAAAATATAATAATAATTTAATCATGCATAAATATTATATAATAAATATTTTATCTTTTAAAACTTTCATAAAAATAATAAATAAATGTGGCATTAAATTTTGAAACTAACAGAATAAGCGGTGTTGAAAATGGACACGAAATAAGTCCAAACATGTCGATTTTTTTATTCTGATACTATTCACTAACTAGTATTATTCATCGAATTAGCATTGTCATGATTAGCACTATTCATCTCCCAGCTCTAGCTGAGTTGAACCAACTTGATTGGTCAAATTTGACCTGATTTAGGTTTATTTCAAAATTTAAACCAATTTTGATGATTTCTTTTACAATTAAACCTTAAACATACAATTAATATATTGATTTACAAAACCTATGACACAATATGCATAAAAAAAAACGTAAATCACAATGAATTTGAGAACAAAATTTCATGTTCATAGCTATTCTTGACCTATTTTTGTTACTTAATTTTCTTTCTAAGGTTTTTCATGCTTTCCTTGAATTTTAATACAATTAAATGCTCTAAAATTTAATTAACACATATATCTAAAAAATTCATGCTTCAAATTGCATCAAAACAACATAAATCAATATCATTTTAAGCCAAAATTTTAGGATAGAAACACACACATAACCCATTTATAGTTTCTTCTCAATTGATCAATTAAAACCTAAATTACATGTAACTAAAACACATGTTTCAAGTTTAAAACATATGGGTAACAATATTCAATAACCAATTTTGATTAAAACACATAAAATATCAAGGTTTTAATTAAATTTTGAATTTGTTCAAATCTTGAACCCAAATGTTTAAAACCCCTATTTCTTTCTCTATAAGATGAATTAATAAACGTTCAATACATAGTTTTAATCCTCTCACAGAGAAAAATAAAAGCCTCAAATCAATTTTAGAAAAATAAGATTAGATAGTTGGATTGTGATAATCACAAAATTTTGTCAAAAAAATTTATTTGATGCAAAATTATAATTTAAAATCATAAATTTGGATCCTAAGTCTAGTCATATTGGTAATTAGCAACTATAGATAAGAATGCACTAGTTATGTAATAATTTAGGAGAATTAGAAGACTTGGGATGAAGAAAAATACTTCACATAAGAAGGCTTTGATACCACATGTACGCATAATTTTAAAGTTCAAGAAACATACGTAAATATTAGAATAATAAATTTAATCATATTACATACTTGTTTGGACAAACATAATTAAAAGTGAAAGCAATACCAATTCTTGAAGATACTAGGTTTTTCTCTTTACTATTCTTTTATTGACGACTCTCGATAGGTAAATATTGTTCATTAGAAGTGAAGAGTTGGAGCTTAGCAAAACATTATTAAAACCCTAAAAATTCCCTATCCAAGGTTTATCATGTCAAAGGTCGACACAACCGATAAACCATTCTAACCTTGTAAAATGTATAAAACCTATATACAAGTGATCATAATTAATTATTTAAGCTTTTATAATTATCACATACTAGAACAAAATTTATCAATATATTTTATTAAACTATAAAAACACTAATTAATAGCTATTCATTTCCCAAAAAATTCTAACAAAATTCATATAACCGTCATTCACTTTTTAATTCCCTAACAATTTATCGTAAAGACTTTAGAATCCAGAGAGAAAATGCAGAATGATCAATGTTAGTGTCAATACCACGAAAGACAAGCGTTTGCATACTGATTTTGGTGAGACAAAGAGAACAGCAACATGGGCTTTGGAATTGCAACATGCAAGTCCGATAGTGTTTCTCTGAAAGCATGATTTTATTGGCAAGAACAAAGACACTTGAATGTGGAGACTACAAATGTCAAATTGATTCTACCGTAGAAAAATTATATAGACTGAGGCATTGCAAGGTAATAACCATAAAATTGCCCGTGACCGGTTGATTCTTAAGAAAAGAGAAAGCTACATGTCGCTTTCAAATATAAAAGCGAGCAACTTCTAAGAAACTGCCTTTTGCGAATCCCTTATTTCCAAACAACTAAAGTATCTGCGATCAGTTGCCTACTTATGGGGTCTATTTCACGTGGGAATAAAGATAAGAAATGAAAGGTTGGGGCCAAACTGATTTTTATCCTTGGTTCTAAACTTTTCCAGGGTATTTACGTAACTTTACGTCTCTAACAAATCCAATTCAAGTCAACCGGAAGTCTTTAGAAAAAGCTCTATTATTTCCTTGCGGTGGCGATGCACGTTTATCACTAATTTTAATTCATCTGACCAGGATTATCTTAATAATTCCCCTCACTGTAAAAGCAGCAACAACCGGTAGTTTCTGTGGAAATGCTTCACTCTTTCACGGTTCTTCTCTTACTTCTCCTACTACTCCTTGTCTGTTCACTCTTTCTTCTCCCACCAGCTGAAGCTTTTGATAATACTTACACTCTTCCTTATGAGCACTTCATTAACTGTGGATCAAAGTCTAGTGTCACCTTCGGAAGCAGGACCTTCACAGGAGACGGTCCCTTCTCCGGAAAAGGAAGCAAACCTGTCCAAGACACTAAACCTTCAGGTGATACACCAGTGCTATATCAAACAGCAAGAATATTCAGACGCCCTTCCCCTTATAAGCTTGAAATAAAACAAAATGGCACGTACCTGGTACGTCTTCATTTCTTTGCTTTCTCAACTTCTGCCAGCTTAGCGGATGCTGTGTTTAATGTCTCAGCCCAACTTAATGCCTCAGCTCCATTGCTTTTACTGTTGTCGAATTTTACCATGAAAAATAGCAATGAATCCACAGTGGTTAAGGAATTCTTGCTTACAATTGGAGCTGGTGAATTCTCGATCTACTTCATACCTTCTCAAATATCATGTTTGGCTTTTGTAAATGCCATTGAAGTCTTTCTTGCCCCTAATGGCTTCATCCCTGATTACGCCACACACATAAATTTGTCTGGGATTAAAGGCAATTATAGTGGTTTACTTTCCAATGTTTTGCAAAAAGCTTATAGAATCAATGTTGGAGGTTCCAACATCACGGGAGAGATGGATACACTTATGAGGTTTTGGATATCAGATGACCAGTTTTTGCTCTTCCCAGTATCTGCTGAAAACAGATCAACCACCTACGATGAATTAAAATTTGTACAACGTGGAGCTAACGGTTCAACTATGTATATTGCCCCAGAGTCTGTCTATGGGACTGCCAAAGAATTGAATTCAACTAATAGCAGCAAGAAGTTTTCGAATATTACTTGGCGTTTTAAAGTCAATGAGCATTCTAAGCACTTTGTTCGGGCGCATTTCTGTGATTTTATTACAGGCACACTTTATTATGCTGGGCTCAATTTCTGTATCAACGGAAATTTTTGTCAGTTTATCAGTCCATATGAGATAGTTAATCAGCTGTCAGCTCCATTTTATGCTGATTTTGTTGTTGATTCTGTTAAATCTGGAAATATTGACATAAGTGTTGCCCCTCCTAAAGATGAAAGATATCAAATTGCCTTTTTGAATGGCCTTGAGATTATGCAGCTAATGGAAAATTCATATTCGTCTTTTGTGCCACTGCCACCCAAGCCCAAGAAGAAAATTTTGTTCATTATTGCCGGTTCACTGGGTCTGGCTTTTGCATTCATTATAATGGCGGTCGTGATGATTCGTCTAGTTTGCAAGAAAGTAGATGCGGTTGAAATTCCACGTTTGCCATCTTCTTTGGCTTTTCCTGGATGGAGTGAAAATGACATGTCAACTGCAAGAACTGTTGGTCTTGGTTTGGACCTTGAATTAAGGATACCCTTTGCTGAAATACTGCAAGCAACACAAGATTTTGACTCAAAACTTTTCATTGGTGAGGGTGGATTTGGAAAAGTATATGTTGGAACTCTTCATGGTAAGAAAGTCGCTGTTAAACGAAGGGAACCAGGATACAAGCAGGGTCTCGCGGAATTCCAGACAGAGATAATGGTACTTTCCCGAACTCGCCATCGTAACCTTGTTTCCTTGATCGGATACTGTGATGAAAGGTCTGAAATGATATTGGTTTATGAATTCATGGAAAAGGGGAATCTTAGAGATAATCTATATGACACAAATGGCTGTTCTAAACCAAATGGATTGTCATGGGAGAAAAGACTTGAGATCTGCATTGGCTCAGCAACAGCCCTCCATCACCTGCACACAGGTTCAGCTGTGAAAATTATTCACCGTGATGTTAAGTCAACGAACATCTTGCTAGATGAAAATTACACAGCTAAAGTATCTGATTTCGGTATTTCAAAATCAAGTCATTCTGATCTAACCCTGGATAATACAATTGTAAAAGGTAGCATTGGTTATTTGGATCCAGAATACTTTATGTCTGTAGAGTTGACAGAAAAATCTGATGTGTACTCTTTTGGAGTGGTACTTTTAGAAGTTCTTTGTGGGAGACCAGCCATTATCAAGTCACATCAGAAGGAGGAGGTGAACCTAGCAGATTGGGGTTTGTTTTGGCTAAAGAAAGGGCAGCTTGAAAAAATTATTGATCCTTCCCTAGTGGATAAAATAAACCCGAATTCGTTTAGAAAATTTGGTGAAATAGTTGGGAAGTGTTTGGAAGCAAATGGTAGTAATAGACCTACGATGCATGATGTGCTATGGGACTTAGAATATGCATTGAGCCTACATACCGGAATAAACAGAGAAGACCCAGGTGAAAGCACCACAAATGTTTCATTGCAGTTTGGACTGCCCGAGCTTCTCCATTTACCAACCAGTAGCTTTCCAGTTGAAGAAAATGAACAGTCCATAGTAGGCAACAATGGCTCAGATACATCTGCTAGTGAAATATTCTCCCAGTTGAAGTTTGCTGGCCCTAGATAATCTCCATTAATTCAAGGTACAAATTATGATCATAATTTCAGCAGTTTCTGATATCTGTAAACTATTTGTTGGTTTTATTAGCGACGGGTGAAAAATGGAGAAACTTAAATTTCTTCCCCCTTCCCCCAATACCCTAAATTGTGAAGAGAAGTGTATCAATCAGCTGTGGATTAATGTTCTTAAAAATTGGTAAACTTATGCAGGTCAGATCTATCAAATTTGTTGAAGAATAAATGTTGTTATTTCTATTCTTTTGTTCCTAGGATCTGTTCATTGGCAGGAAAATTTCATTTCTGTCAATTTTGATATAATAATATGGCAAACTAATACAAGGGCTTTACCAGGGAACGAAGATCACTCATGTCATGTCAACATTTAAAATCTGCTATTAACCTGACGGGCCAAGACATCAGGATGTTATATGAACTCCAGCAAAGCAAATAAAACCGAATCGAGGGCTGACTCAAAACAAATTAGAACCCCAGGTTCAACTTCTGCTAAATGATGGATAATGGATTGTGTATGAAGTGCTTGTAAAATAATAGTCCAAGATATTCTGAAGTAAATGTATATCTATTTATGTTTGTTTCCAGTTAGAATAATTAGTCTTCTAAGTTGTTGCTCCATGCATGGTTTTTAAGGCCCTCTAGCCAATGATAAACTATGACCTCAGCAATTAAAGAGTCCCAGAGTTGCTAAATAGCTGAAGGCACATGATTTGAGCAATGAATCACTAATCGTTCGTGTTTACTTGCAGTCAGTCA
Source organism: Durio zibethinus (assembly GCF_047325235.1). Classification (NCBI taxonomy): domain Eukaryota; kingdom Viridiplantae; phylum Streptophyta; class Magnoliopsida; order Malvales; family Malvaceae; genus Durio; species Durio zibethinus. Next base: position 19,134,630 of record NC_143185.1, read on the forward strand.
CAGGAACTTGCTGAATATCAAGACTTTTGCATCCTAAGTTCTCTCCCAAAAAATTTGACAAAGTCATGTGATCTTCAAAATCAATCATCATATAACTGTAAGTCTGTAACATGTCAAATTCAGAAATATTAATGAGATTTAACATGCCAGGAACCTATACGCTGGCAGTTAAAGATCACCCTCAAGCCATGTCCCATCGACATATCCGTGACACAGGTTATATGAAACTGGCTTTCCAAAATTCCAATGTGATTTCTTGAATAAAATGATTTTTATTTTTTCACTAACATCAAGTTGCCTTGATATTGCACACAGTTAATTAATTGTTATCTGAATTATAGAATCTTGGCTTCAGATTAGTGGAAGGGTTAAACACTTGAACTGCCATAGGACTTGCAGATGAATTTTTTTTCTCTTCACTACTGATTTTAGATAATCATGTGCACAGTTTGTTATTGCTGGTTTTCATGATATGAGACAGCTTGCTTGGTCATAAACCAATGAATCATTTCTAATCCCTAAACTAAATGATCAAACCTATTGAAGCTTTCCACAAAAAGAAAATGTCAATTGCAGATGAGTTGACCTCCTTTTTTTCTTTTAATGCCATCAATTGCAAACGCTCTAAATTATATTTAAAATACCAATTTTACTGGTTACTGATAAACTCTCTAACTCAAATTGGACATATCTTCCAAGAAATTATAGAAATTAAATTATCTCATTATTTTCTAAAGTTGTGTCATGATTTTTGAAGTTATTAATTTCATTGCTGGACGTCTTTTCTAGTCAACTCTTTTCAGAAAGGCATATCTTTTTCTCACCATTAACAGCGAGTGAATTACTGGGAAGGACCAGATTGTCCATGAACGAAATCACGTTGGTTCTTTTCCGCACTAGGGACAGAGGGATTAGGTTTCTATGTAGCCTCTTTTTTAAAGTGAGCCAGAAAAAGACAATCTTACTTTATAGACTGCCCTCCCACCTCCCCAATAATTCATCTACTTTAACAGGCTCTCAAATCTTTATTAATCTGTAATAAGGAAACTGCAATATTTTCCGGTTTCCACACCAAAAAGTAAAGGACAAAAAAACTAGTAAATTCTTTAATGGTTTCTGCATCACATGGAGACAGGCATGAGTCGGTGAAGAAAAAAACAAAGGACCTGTTACTCCACTATTAAAAATTCTTTAACGGCACCTAATTTTTACGTCGCTATTTCTTTGTTTCTTTATCTGATTAATATCTAGCCAATGCTATAATCAATGTTTCAGCTTCTTGATTTTGGCAATTATCAAAATTGAATGTCAATAATAGTAGTAGTTTACCTGTCATCAAGGAATTTCTGGTCACGATCTACGTAAGATTTATAATCAATTGAAGGATCACATCTAGAAAACGCCATTGAAGTCTTTTTGCTCCCGAAAGTTTCATCCCTGCTGTGGTTGTTCAGGTACCCCGGCAGGAAGTAAAAATTATTTTGATGGTTTGCCCTCTACAGGATTAATGCTGGAGGGCTTACCCTCACACCAGAAAATGATACATGGAGGAACTGGATACCAGATGATAGATTCTTGTTTAATCCAAAAGCTGCTAGGAACAGTTAATTTTTCATTGATGCACCTAAATACCATCTAGGAGGAGCCATAGAATATTGCCGCCAAGTCTATTAGACTGAAAAGGAATTGAATATAGAATAAAGGATAGCAGGCAATTGAATTTTTTCAATATAACCTGGAGTTTTAATGTGAGTAAGAGTTTTAATCACTTTGTTCAGGTACACTTTTGTCACATATGAATAACAATTCGTACAAATAACATTAGTCTATGATGTATTATTTGTAATTAAATTAAAAATTCATGTGTATTATTATAAATTTCCTTTTTGGTAAAAATTATAATATGCTATTAAGTATTTTTCATATGAAGTGAATATAAAAATATCATTGTTTTCAAAAAATCCATCCCCTTTGAGTAAGCAAATCTTTTAAACCAATATACCTTCAATCATAATGCTTCATGTTTATTCCAAATTACTAAATACAATAATCTCTTTTGGGCAAGTAAGTGTATAAGATAATTTGAAAATACTTTCATACTTATGCATGAGAATATCTTATAAGTTTCAATAACTGAGTCACTTTGGCAGCTAAACACCTACATTAATTAGTTGTATATTTTAGAAACTTAGATTGCTCATGACTATGGTTTTGCATACTTAGCTAAGTGCATGTATTTTAATCATTCCTTGCGATATACTTAATCATAATGTATCTCTTTAGAACATTACAAATTGATGGCTCTTGTGTAAGATACTAATAATTAATACGTATCTCGATGAATCATTATAGGTATGATTTTTTATTGTGAGATACTTAAATTGGATATATCTCACTAGATAAAAAAATAATTTATTACATTCAAATCAAGTATCTTAAATTTTATGGATAATTTAATATTTTCATTCAATATTTAAATTCTTTTTGTATCAAGTACCAAAAATAAAGATTTCACAAATCAATAACAATACATTATGTCAACATAGTCAAAAGAAAAAATAAATTAAGGCAACAATTTTAAATTCCATTTATTTTGAATAATTATTATTTAATATTATCTAATTATGAAAAAAATACCAATAAAATACTAGTGGTACCACAAACTCATGAAGTTTAAATTCAAATTACCTTAATAATCCATGTTGCATTCAAACAAAAATCCAAAAATTAGTAAAATAAATTTTATTTTATTTATTCAATTATGCACTTAAGTTCAGGCTGAAAGTATATAAATTTTGAATACATATAGGGAATGTACTTACTTTCGTTAGATTTCAAGTATGCCAAAATATTTTATTATATAATAAAATAACAAAATTTATGTCTACAAAATATAATAACTAATACTATCTTGATAGATTGTAAACACTCAATTTGGTCCAAGCTCGGATCAATTGGACCTGATCCAATGGGTCAGTCAAACCTAAAGATTTGAGCTTAATTTTTTATTTATTTATTTATTTTTTTCTAGATTTTTTTTCTTTCTTTCTTTTTTTTCTTTTTCAGATTGATTTTCGGTTAGGAGATAATAATTAGAATAATTAAAAATAATAAAAAAATAGGAATGAATCTTGCCGTGAATGGGGTTAGATAGAATCATAGTTAGACTTAATCCTTATAGAATAAGTCTAAGGGTTAATATGATAACTCAGAAACCTAATCGAAAAGAAAATCTGGATTAGTCAGGGACTCTGTGATTAATCCCTATAAATACATATTGATCAAACACAGAAAAGACACACACAGGAAAACAAAGGGAGAAACACAAAAAATAAGGTAAACAGAAAGCAAAAATGGATGAAAAGTATTTAGAAGGGCTACGAGAATCCTAGGATTGTTAGGATTTTTTTTAATTTTTGGCATTTTTTATGAAAATTTTTTGACAATTTTTCAAATTTCGGTGAAATTTTTCGACACCGATTGAATTTTTAGGCTAATTTTTTGGCACTGGTTGAATTTTTTAAGGATATCCCTAATTTTCGACTAGCAGCCCAGTTTTCGACATAACATCTCCAGAAATCGTTGAACTTTTCGACGAACAGAGGGAGAAACACAAAAAAGACACACATAGGAAAACAGAGGGAAAAACATAAAAAATAAGGTAAACAGAAAGCAGAAATGGGCGAAAAGTATTTAGAAGGGCTACGAGAATCCTAGGATTGTTAGGAATTTTTTTTTAATTTTTGGCATTTTTTTATGAAAATTTTTTGAAAATTTTTCAGATTTCGGTAAAATTTTTCGACACCGATTGAATTTTCAGGCTACTTTTTCGGCACCGATTGAATTTTTTGATGATATCCCCAGTTTTTTGCCAGTAACCCAGTTTTTCGACAAAACATCTCCAGAAATCGTTAAACTTTTCGACGAACTTCTGACGAAAAACCTAGATTTCGACTAAATTTTTTAGAATCTGGTGAAATTCAACCGGTGTTTTAGGGTGCCAGAGGGAGAGAGAGAGAGAAAAGAAAGAGAAGAGAAAGAGCGTGAAAGAGGGATCTGAGGAAAAAAATTGAACTCAGCCTTTTATACCCCTTACGAAACGACGTCGTTTTGACTTTTATAATCCCAGAGGATCCACTCATATTGCCATCGGGCAACACGACCCGAGCGTAAACCCGTTTCTGACCCGCATGCCAGCCACACCCTTCAGCCGCTTCGAGCCAAGTTGCTTGCCCCGAGTCACGTTATTCCGGCCTCTTTCTGAGTCTATAGCCAAGCCATCCTAGGTCACTCCAACCGAGCTATTTTGGGTTTTTTTTTAGTATTTTATTTATTTATTTTTATGTGTTTTTTTTTTAGTTTTTTTTTCATGATTAAATTTAGAAAAATAAATAAATAAAAATAATAAAAATAAAATTTTGAGAATAAATATTATTTATCCAATGATGAAATTTATAGAAATTTCAAATGGTAAATTTATATAAAATTCCTATATGAAAAATTTTCTCTAAATTTATCCCAAATTGTGAAATAATTAGATAAAATTTCAATAATAATAATTAATATTTATTTTCAAACAAAAAAATAAAAAATGAAAAAATATAAAAATTATGGAAATTAAATACAAATTACCTAATGATAAGATTCTTAAAAATTTTAAATGGTAAATTCCTAAGAAATCTTTAGGTGAGAAATTTTCTCTAAATTTATCCCAATTTGTGAAATAATTTAGATGAAAGTTTCAATAAAAGTAATTGTATTCTTTTTTCAAACAAAAATTTTGGTTAAAAATATATGATAATTATCCAATGATGTGATTCTTACAATTTTCAAATGGTAAATTTCTAATAAATCTCTAGGTGAAAAATTTTCTCTAAATTTGACTCAAATGGTGAAATAATTTAGATAAAATTTTAATAAAAATAATTGTCATTTTATTTTTTTTCAAGAAAAAAAGAAAAAAAAGAAAATTTTTAAATAGGCCCAAATGGTGGAAATTTTAAAAATTCAAAAGAGAAAATATTTCTAATTTGGCTGAAATTGTGAAATAATTAGATTTATTTTCAATAAGAAAAAAATGATAGTAATAAAAAATAATAAATAAACCTTTTTTCGATGATGGGGCCTCTTCAAGAAATCAAATGGGATTCTTGAATATTCTTGAGGTGAGAAAGTATTTTTTAAGAGTTCTTCCAGACTGATGGAGAATCTTAAAAATTATTTTCAATATTTAACTTTGAAACCATTAGACTCCAAACCTTAGGATAAATTTGAAATAATATGGTACCATCTTTTGGATGGGCATGTGAGAGTGCTATAACCTTTCGCACATGTAATCGAACTCTCGAACCCTATTTTGGTTAGTAGACCCGAACCTATTCTTTTAGAGACCCTTAGTCAAGTTTAAGAGCTCCTTAAGATGATAGATTCCTTAAGTGATCAATCACACCTAGATAAAAAAGATTAGTAGTGACTCTATTCATTTATTAAATCTAGCTATAGATTTTCAGATCTATATGTTATGACAGTTTGGCGACTCCACTGGAGACACTAAAGAGTCAAACCATAATTTTTGAATTTATCCTATGCTTTGGTCTAATAGTTTTAAATTGTAATTATTTGTTTACTAACATTTTCCCTTTTTATCTTTTATTTTATTTTTGGGGCATGAAACCAATATGTTTCTTCACACACATTATCACATGCATTTACATTACATAAGCTCTATACCTAAGCTCCGTCCCTCTTAGAAGGGAGTAAAGTACCTACGCTTTCGTGAGATGATAATCCTGTAATGGCTAACGAAATACTCTAACTCAAATTGAATCTTTTCCAATGGTAGCCTGTGATGGGTAGGGATTGAACTGTCTTACTAGTCTATGGTGATGTAAGAAATAATTTGAGAACCTTTTAGTGGTCAAAATCTTCTAACTATGCATATAGTTCACCCCTAAGAGATCAACTTAAGATAAAGCCATTCATACTCATCAATAGATATAACCCAAAATTAGGATACAATAAGGAACAGTTTGTTATCTAACCATTTTATTTGCTTGATTTTATGCACTATTATCATATCATTTCATTCTATGCATCATTTTCATCCTCATATTTTAGCATTATAATATCATTTCATTCTATGCATCATTTTCATGATCATGTTCAACACTATCATTTGCATTATTCTCATATAGGAAATATTTATCACATATCAGTTATTGATAAATCAGATCTCTCATTTACATCCATGAAAAACCAAATGCAATCAAAGTCTACATCAATCTATTATGAGTCTGCTCATCAATTAAAAATCAAGTCAGATAAAGGTAAAAGAAAACATAGAGATTGTTTGCCTAAGAATTTTATCTCATCATGACCCAAAAGAGTTCATCTCGAGCTACAACAAAATGATTTAGCTAACTTAAGCAGTGTCTAGGGATGCATGAATAAAATAAGGCATGAGGCATTTGAGAATAAATATGGAGACATAGCTTCATTGTTTCAGGTGGAAGTGGACGCTAATTTGATTAAAGCTGTCGTTCAGTTTTAGGATCTTTCTTATAGATGTTTCATTTTCAATGAAGCAGACATATTGCCTACAATTGAAGAGTATATGGTCCTACTTCGCTTTGATTTGTCAAACCCAGATAAGATTTACTAGTCCAACAAGGTGGGCTATCGTAAAAAGCTAGTGCAAGTGCTCGGACTTAACCTGCCTTAAGTCAATGCATGTGTCAAGATAAAAGGTGAAAGTAAGGCTATCCTATGGAGTTTTTTACGAGATTTCATTCAGGGGCATATAGATGATGACAAGAGATTAATGGCTATGGCTATAGCTTTATATGGACTGATGATCTTTTCAAAAGTCATTGGGTATATTGATGTCGCAATGATAGATTTTATGGATCAGTTAGCATACCAAGTTAATGTAGCACCAACCATTCTAGCAGAAACCATTCATTCTCTAAATTTTTACCATAAAAGTGGTAAAGAAAGATTTAATGGATGTCTACAGTTACTTTATGTATGGATGAAGAGTCACATTGAATGTAAAGAAAGTTAATTCTGTAAACTATACCTTCGTTCCAGCATCCTCATTAAAGAGTTTTGTTACAGCACATGGCCTCAAGCAAAGTTAAAAGAAGAATGAGTTTCTTACTTTCGAACCCTTAATAGTTAAGGGATAGTCTGAAGAGCACATTGGATGTGTTATGATACAATGTTATACAGTTGTGGAGATCAACCATGGGTGGTCTTATTAGGTATATGGGTTGCTATTACTTATGTCTCAACTTTGGTAAGAAAACAATTCGGATGTGAGCAATTCATTCTAGAAACCTATGGACTCAACCAACTGGAGTTCTGATTCACTGATAAAAGGGCATATGGAGTAGTTGAAAAGATCAAAAAAGCATCGAAGCAAACCATCATGGTTAATCAAAGGAGGTTTACTTACGACGTCACCTCAAAATATAGTGTATGGCATGTGAGGAGGGGAAAGGACATTATGCTTTCTAGTAAAGAATTAGGGCATTCCTCAAAATCCATTCTTCAAAATCCTTTACTTAAAATGAAAGCAGCTAAGAAAAAACTTCAATCCGAGAAAGACGAGTTGGAACAAGAAAATAAGCGATTGAAGTTAGAAATGAAAAAGAGTTTAAAGCTTCAAGAACTAAAAATCTAGAGCCTAACAGAGCAAAAAGATCAATGGAGAGCCTTATTTAATGATCTAGACATGACACATTTATCAGTCACACCCGAGCTTGCCCGACTTTTAAAAAAAATGAATTATTAAAAGTAAGGGTAGAGGAAGAACAAAAAGCCACTACTAGAGCACATAGACATAGCCAAATGCTACAAGAGATAATAAATCAAGGCATAGCATAAATAGAAGCCTTGTCTAATGAATGTAGGAGATAAACTCAACAGAGTGAGTTATGAAAAGACATGTGCATAGAAAAACAAAGGCATCTAAGGTATTTATTCGATCAGATATGCATTGCTACAGATAAAGCATCAGAGATGGAATAAAAAATGGAAAATTTGAAAGTTGTAGTACAACCAGTGAGAGTCTATAGGTGACAATTACTTGATTTTCTAGATGAGGCACAAAATCATTCAGCAAGCTAGAAAGTTTATAAGAAGGCATTAGAAATAAAAAATGATGTTTAGGATTTTAGAATATTGATTTGACTTTATTATGATATAATTTTGAAATTTTATTTAATAAAGTTTCAAATGGAGATTTTTTTTATCAATATTGGTGATATGGCAAATATTAGTGTATCTCATGCATACATTTGCATATCATGCATAGAATTTATAATTTTTAATAATCATATAATTATGATACTCAAGGTTCAAAGATAGCTTCATCCAGCAGAAACCCAACTCATCGATACAATACAAGAGCTAAAGCTAGATAAATGGAGCAAAAAACTCCCATCAACTTGAAAAGATAGAAAAGGCACAGAAAAAGCTTGAAAATGAGTTGAATAAGATTCTAAAAGCTCTCAATAAGTTAAACAAGGGGAAAGTGATAGAAAAAAACACAAGCCAACAGGGCCCTATATCATAAAAAGTGATTAACCCACTGTACTCTCTTGATTTTAGGCCACATCAAGCCCAACCTGCATAAGGTCCACCGCTCTAGCAGTTCACATATTTTATAGGGTACACATATCCTGAAATACCATCAGTTTCAAATCTACCATAATACCAGAGTTACATAAATCATGTCTTTACTGAAAAGGCAGTAAAATAAATATCAATCCCTAATTTAGATGATCTAGAGAATAATGAAAAATTGAGGCCCAAGGAGAATGAGACTTTAGAAGCCTCAAAAGCTAAACAAAAAATAAACCTGTTAGAGGAAAAGTTACGGGCCATAGAAGGCACTAGTTTTTATGGTTTAATAGATGTTGTTAGACTTTGTTTAGTCTCAGATATGGTTATTCCTCCAAAATTCAAAGTTTTAAAGTTTAAAAAATATGATGGAACAAAGTATCTGAAAATCCACATTACCATATACTGTCGAAAAATGGCAACCCATACTAATAATGAGAAACTTTTGATGCATATATTCTAAGACAGCCTTACTGGCTCTGCTGCTAGATGGTATGTTCAGCTGGATAAAACTCGCATTTAATCCTGAAGTGATATGGCCCATGATTTCATTAGTCAATATTGACACATCATCAACTTAGCCCTAGATCGTCTTTCTTTACAAAATCTAAAAAAAAAAGTAATTGAATCGTTTAAAAAGTATGCACAAAGATGGAGGGATATTGCTTCTCAAGTACAACCTTCTCTGACTGAGAAAGATATCATAGTACTGTTTGTCAACACTTTAAAATCTTTCTATTATGAAAAGATGATAGAGAATGCAATAAAAAATTTTGTTGACATGGTGATCTCAGGTAAAATCATTGAGAATGCCATTAAAAATAGTAAGTTGAAAAGAGAAAAAACCAAGAAGGCATCAGAAAAGAAAGAGACTAAAGCTCAAGCTGTGAACTTCGATAAATAATTCAGGGATATCAACCTTATCCACCCCAAGGTTACTCTCTATACTATCTTACTGTAAATAATGCCTCATCTTACCTATACCAGCTAGCTCTACAACCACCTTATTCATCTATATACCAGCTTATTTTTAGCCCTCAAGCTCTCACATACAGCCTTAACATTCAAACTCTTGTAAGACCCTAAATTTATCTTATTAACTTGGCAAGTGGTTCACGAGAGCAATGAATTACTCAAAAAAAATTCATATTTGATTCAATCCCCATGACTTATACGAAGTTATATCGAGAGCTCTATAACAGCCACTTGATTGCCAGTAGTGTGAAGCCACTCAAGCCACCCTATCATAAGTAGTATGATCTTACAGCTCACTGTGACTACCACTATGATATTACTGGTCATTTCACTAAAAATTGCACTGCTCTAAAGCATAAGGTACAATAGTTAATCAAGGATGGAATGGTAAGTTTTGATCAAAGAAGAGCAACAACAGCTAATGTTAGTGGTAATCCATTGCCTAATCATAATGTTAATGCTCTGAATGAGAATCAAGAACACATTAATTCAAAAAAGTCTGAAGAGCTACAATGAATCAAGGGACAATATGTCAATAAAGATCCTTCACTTGATGCACAGGGGCACAATTTTGGAGAATGAAGATAAGGCTGGTTGGAAGTTTCTTATCATTTTAAGATTTTTTTTAGAGTAATTTAAGATTTCTTTTATGCAATAGGATTTCATTTGTTATCATTTTAATAAGGGCAAGTTAATGCATTTCATTACATTTTCTCTTTCACTCAACCATTGTTCCATGCTCTGTTACCTTTTATAACTTTTCATTTCTATTCTCAAAGTTCAAATGATGAATGTTTAGACAATGATAAGAAAAATTTTGGGATTTAATTTTGAGAACTCATTCACATTGATCTGAGGAGACTATTTGAGCAAAGGAAACCAGCTACTAACAGATGTGAAATTAATATATCTTGAAAATGTGCAGTCTTTTATACAAATCTATGAGCTTGTTTTTGCTCAATAGATGATGTTTAAGGAAAGTATTCACATTTGAGATGAAAAATGAGTGTTTTTCTTTTACCATTTGAAAAACCATTCATTGTTACCCCTTTGAACCTGTTATAATTTTTTTTTCTAAAAGAACCCTAACCAAGGATCACCCTCTACACTAGAGGATAATTTTTTAGAAAGAAAAAAAGTCTAAAAGGTCTAAAAGAAAAATAAGGAAAAAAAAGTAAAGAAAAATGCCATACATGATTTAGAGCAAAGTAATGTGAATCCTTTTATTAGGAGTGAGGTGAATATGAAAAAAGAAAAAGTAGTGAAATAATGTGGCAAAATGCCAAGTTACATCAAGTGATGATCCTTTGGTTTTAAACATTTTTAGTACATGTTTTGAGCCTATTATATCTATTTTTTCATGACCCTTCACCATGGCCTATATTATAATATTTAAAAGTTCATTTGGATCAAATATGAATGCTCAAATTGAATGATCATATGTTGGGTTAAGGCATGCTCATGATGAAATGACAGAATCATGCTTGGTTGCTCTAAAGACTGACGTGAAAAATGGGTGAATGTATGAAAAAAGAGAAAAAAAAAAAGAAAAAAGAAATAAAAAGAGAAAAATAAAGAAAAAGGAAAAAATAAAAAGGAAAAAAGATGAAAAAAGAGAAAAAATAAAAAAAGATGAAAAAAAAGACTCAAATTAAAAATTCGAAAGGGCGATTTTGGGTAGACAAATCTCTAAATTGAGTGTTGGATAGACAGTTCACATATATGAAAGATCAAAGACATTTGAAAATCCTTCAGAGTTAAGGGCAAAGTTCAATGAGCTCAATGTGATTTTAAAAAATTAATAGAATGAGTTTTTAAAAAATGAATCCTGGATTAATGTTCAAAATTGTCTGAATATTCATTGTTTGAATATACCATTCATCCCAATGACATGCATCCAATTTGTTTTTTTTTTCATTTATTTTCGTACCAAACTCATTCCTTATTGATTACCTTTTTTCCAATTCACCTTGTGCTCTATTATTGTTGTATCCCCAGAATAAATCGAGAAAATGTATGAGTGCATTATATTTGTCAAGAATTGAAATGATGATGAATGAGTGACAATGTGCATAAAAGAGTCTTACATTCCTTTGAAGAAAAATCCAAAATGATAAGAAAAAAAAGAAGATAGAAACCTAGAAAAAATGATTTGAGAAGGCACATGGTGTGACCAAATGATGAATATAGGAATGAATTGGTCGACATAACCTGTCAATGGTGATCAAGTGATGAACATAATATAGATCAAATGATAAAATTTATTCTAAAATTGCTAGTACTGATGAGCCTATGAGTTATGATTAAATGATATGGGACAATGGATGAAATTTGTTTTGAAATTGTTAGTGCTGAAAAACCTATAAGGGATAGAAATAATGATCAGTTGATGAAACTTGTTCCAAAGTGTTGAGAAGTTGAAGAAGAAGGGTGAGAGATGGTGGAGTCTTGAGGACTATATTACCACATTTTGATTAGAATTACATGCATTACATTAGCATTGTTGTTTAAAACTTTGGTTTGAAAATGCATTTGCATTATGCAGTAAACATTTGAATCATGGTTAAGAATATGGCATTATAAGAATCTGAATTGTTGCATTTGCATCATTAAGAAAATATTTGCATCATTGATCATGACATTCATTGCATGCACAATTTTGAGTCACTTGAAAAATAAATTGTGAATCTTTTGATGAGAATTTTTGAGTTTTCAAATGGGAGTCTTTGAACTCAAATGAGAATTTTTTAGTTTCAAAACGAGAATATTTGAGGTGTGAAATCCTAAAGTTCATCAAATGTGAATCTTCGAACTAGAATGAAAAGTTTTGAAGTTTTGGATGTGAATTTTCAAAATTCAAACGAAAAGCTTTGAACTCAACTTTTGGATGCAAATCTCTAAATTTTTTAGTGAAAACCTTTGAACTTAGATGTGAAACTCTAAGTTTTATTGTATGTGAGCCTTTGAACTTGAATGAGAAATTTTAAACTTTTAGATATGAATCTCCAATATTTAAATGAGACTCTTTGAATGTGGATGCAAGTCTTACAATTTGCAAATGTGAATCTTGAGATCTTATGAATCAAATTCTTGTGAAACTAAAATTTTGAGAATCAAATTTCAGTGAATTTTTACGAAGTTGAAAGGTTTTTGCGAATGTAAAACTTTGGTTATTGAACTCAAATTGTGAATCTTTGAGTTTTCATTACAAATTCCATCATATATGATCTACGACTCCTCTAGACATGATTGTCAATGAGCATTTATTTTTTCAAAGTTGTGGTACCTCTGTTTAGAGGAACAATTTACTTTTCAAAGTTGTGGTGCCTCTATTTAGAGAAGTAATTTACTTTTTCAAAGTTTTAGTGACTCTGTCAATAAGAGCTTTGTTTTATTTTTCAAAGTCGTTGTGCCTCTGATTAGAGGAGCCTTGTTCATTTTTCAAAAGTCGTTGAGCCTTTGTTTAGAGGAGCTTTATTTTATTTTTCAAAGTCGTTATACTTCTGATTAAAGGAGCCTTGTTAATTTTTCAAAAGTCATTGAGCCTCTGTTTAGAGAAGTCTTATTTATTTTCAAAGTTGTTGAGCCTCTGTTTAGAGGAGCCTTATTTATTTTTCAAAAGTTATTGAGCATCTGATTAGAGGAGCTTTGTTTATTTTTTAAAGTTGTTGAGCTTCTGTTTAAAATAGCCTTATTTATTTTTTAAAGTTGTTGAGCCTCTGTTTAGATGAGCATTTATGTTTCTCAAAGTCATTGAGCCTCTACTTAGAGGAGCTTTGACTAAAACAAAAAAAAATGAAAATAATAATAAAAAAATAAAAAAAGAGAAAAATGTCAAGTTGAGTCTTGAATGGGTATCTACGTCTTTGCACAATTTTTGTTTTACAAAAAATGTGCAAAGAGGGGCAGTTATAGACACCTAATTTGGTCTAGGCCCAGATCAATTGGGTTTGGTCCAATGGGGTCAGTCAAACCCAAAATTTTGGGCTTAATTAATTAATTTGTTTGTTTTTCTTCTAGATTTTTTTTTCTTTCTTTCTTTCTTTTCTTTTTTAGATTGATTTTTGGTTATGAAATAATAATTAGAATAAATAAAAATAATAAAAAAATAAGAATGAATCTTGCATGAATGGGGTTAGATAGAATCATAGTTAGACTTAATCCTTATAGAATAAGTCTAAGGGTTAATCTGATAACCCAATCGAAAAGGGAATCTGGATTAGTCAGGGGCTCTATGATTAATTCCTATAAATACATATTGATCAAACACAGAAAGGACACACATAGGAAAATAGAAAGAGAAACACAAAAAATAGGGTAAACAAAAAAAAGAAGTGGGCAAAAAGTATTTAGAAAGACTACGAGAATCCTAGGATTGTTAGAAATTTTTTTCAAATTTTTTTCATCGAAAACTAAAAATTTTCGGCACTGGTTGAATTTTTAGGCTACTTTTTCGACACCGATTGAATTTTTCGATGATATCCCCAGTTTTCGACATAACATCTCTAGAAATCGTTGAACTTTTTGACAAATTTCCTGCGAAAAACCTAGATTCAGGCCAAATTTTCCAGAATTCGATAAAATTCAACGGCGTTCTTGGGGTGCCAGAGAGAGAGAGAGAGAAAAGAAAAGGAAGAGAGAGAGTAGGGAGGAGAGATCTAAGGAAAAAGAACTGAACTCAGCCTTTTATACCCCCTACGAAATGATGTCGTTTTGACCTTCATAATCCCAAAAGATCTGCATGTTTTGCCATCTAGCGACCCAACCCAAGCGTGAACCCATTCCTGACCCGCGTGCCAACCAAACCCTTCAGTCGCACCGAGCCAAGCCGCTTGCCCCGAGCCACGCTGTTGCAGCCTCTTTCTGAGTCTGTAGCCAAACCATCCCGAGTCGCTCCAGCCAAGCTATTTTTGGTAGTTTTTTTAGTATTTTTTTTATTTATTTATTTTTATGTGTTTTTTTTAGTTTTTTTTTTTTGCATGAATAAATTTAGAAATAAATAAATAAATATAATAAAAATAAAATTTTGGGAATAAATATTATTTATCCAATGTAGAATTTATAGAAATTTCAAATAGTAAATTTATATAAAATTCTTAGGTGAGAAATTTTCTCTAAATTTGTCTCAAATGGTGGAATAATTTAGATAAAGTTTCAATAATAGTAATTAATATTTATTTTCAAACAAAAAAATATAAAATGAAAAAATATAAAAATTATGGGAATTAAATACAAATTACCCAATGATAAGATTCTTAGAAATTTCAAATGGTAAATTCCTAAGAAATCTCTAAGTGAAAAATTTTCTCTAAATTTATCCAAAATTGTGGAATAATTTAAATGAAAGTTTCAATAAAAGTAATTGTATTCTTTTTCCAAACAAAAATTTTGGTTGAAAATATATGATAATTATCCAAGGATGAGATTCTTAGAAATTTCAAACGATAAATTTCTAATAAATCTCTATGTGAGAAATTTTCTCTAAATTTGACCCAAATTGTAGAATAATTTAGATGAAATTTCAATAAAAATAATTTCATATTATTTTCTTTTCAAGAAAAAAAAATTTTTAAATAGGCTTAAATGGTGAAAATTTTAAAAATTCAAAAGAGAAAATATTTTTAATTTGACCCAAATGGTGGAATAATTAGATTTATTTTCAACAAGAAAAAATGATAATAATAAAAAATAATAAATAAACCTTTTTTTCGACGACGGGACCTCTTTAAGAAATCCAATGAGATTCTTGAATATTCTTGAGGTGAGGAAGTATTTTTTAAAAGTTCTACCAGATTAATGGAGAATCTTAAAAATTGTTTTCAATATTTAACTTGGAAACCATTATACTCCAAACCTTAGGATAAATTTGAAATAATATGGTATCATCCTTTGGATTGGCATGTGGGGGTGTTATAACATTCCTTACATGTAACCGAACTCTCGAACCCTAAATAGGTTAGTAGACCCGAACCTATTCTTTTAGAGACGCTTAGTCAAGCTTAGGAGCTCTTTAAGATGATAGATTCCTTAAGTGACCAATCACACATAGATAAAAAAGATTGGTGATGACTTCATTCATTTGTTAAATCTAGTTATAAATTTTCGGATCTATATGTTATGACAATTATTATGGGTATGATCTTTTCTTATGAAATACTTAAACTGGATGTGTCTCACTATATCAAAAAATAATTTATTGCATTCAAACTAAGTGCCTTAAATTTTATGGATAATATAATATTTTTATTCAATACTTAATTCTTTTGTATCATGTACCAAACATAAAAATTTCATAAATCAACAATGATACATTATGTCAACATAATCAAAGGAAAAATTAATTAAGGCAATAATTTTAAACTCCACTTATTTCAAATAAATACTATTTAATATTATCTAACTATTAAAAAAATACAAACAAAATACTAGTGGTACCAAAACCTCATGAAGTTTAAATCCAAATTGTCTTAACAATTCATGTTGCATTCAAACAAAAGTCCAAAAATTAATAAAATAAATTTTACTTAATTTATTCAATTATACACATAATTTTAGCTCGAGAGTACGTAAAATTTAAATATCATATAGGGAGAGTACGTATATTCAATAGACTACAAGCATGTCAAAATATTTTACTATAAAATAAAATACTAGAATTCACATACACAAAATATAATAATTATTTAATTATACATAAATATTATATAATAAATATTTTATGCCATTTAAAAGTTTTATAAAAATAATAAACAAATACAGCATAAAATATCAAAACTAAAAGAAAAAATGGCACTGAAAATGGACGCGAAATGAGTTCAAATAAGTCAATTTCTTGATTCTAACACTATTCACTAGCTCAGCACTGTTTATCGAGTCAGTACTATTATGACTCGTTCATCTCCTAGCTTTCGCTAGGTTGACCCAACTTGAATGGGTCAAATTTGACCGATTTAGGTTTATTTCAATTTTTAAACCAATTTTTTTTCTATTTAAACCTTTAAACATGCAATTAACATATGGATTTACAAAACCCATGCCACAATATGTATAAAAAACACATAAATCACCATGAATTTGAGAACAAAATTTTTTGTTCATAGTCATTCTTGACCGATTTTTATTACTTGATTTTCTTTTTTAGATTTTTCATTTTTTCTTTAAGTTTTAATGCAATTAAATGCTCTAAAATTTAAGTAACACATATCTTCACATCCAAGTTGAAAATACATAATTAAACTGAATATGTCTCATTGGATCAAAAAGTAATTTATTGCATTCAAACCAAGTGCCCTGAATTTTATAAATAGTTTAATATTTTCACTCAATACTTAATTTTCATGTATCATGTGTCAAAAATAAAAATTTCATAAATCAACAATGATACATAATGTTAATATAGTCATAGGAAAAAATAAATCAAGGAAACAATTTTAAATTCCAATTATTTTAAATAAATATTATTTAATATTATCTAATTATGAAAAAAATACTAATAAAATACTAGCGGTACCAAAACCTAGTAAAGTTTAAATCCAAATTGCCTTAACAATCCATGTTGCATTTAAACAAAAGTCCAAAATTTAGTAAAATAAATTTTACTTAATTTATTCAATTATACACGTAATTTCAAGTTGAGAATATGTAAAATTTAAGTGTCATATAAGAAGAATACGTACCTTCAATAGATTTCAAACATGCTAAAATATTTTATTATAAAATAAAATAACAAATTCATGTGCAAAAAATATAATAATTATTTAATCATACATAAATATTATATAATAAATATTTTATGGCATTTAAAAATTTCATAAAAATAATAAATAAATACGGTATAAAATTTGGAAACTAAAAAAACAAACGACATCGAAAATGAACACAAAATGAGTTTAGATAGGTCAATTTCTTGATTCTAGCACTATTTATTAACTCAGTACTGTTCACCAAGTTAGCACTGTTATAACTCATCACTGTTCATCTACTACCTTCAGGTTGATCCGACTTGACTGGGTCAAATTTGACATAGTTTAGGTTTATTTCAATTTTTAAATCATTTTTTTTTTTGCAATTAAACCTTTAAACATACAATTAACCTATGGATTTACAAAACCTATGCCACAATATGCATAAAAAAAACATAAATCACCATGAATTCGAGAACAAAATTTTATGTTCATAGCCATTCTTGACCCGTTTTTATTAGTTGATTTTTTTTCATGTTTTCCTTGAGTTTTAATGCAATTAAATGCTCTAAAATTTAATTAGCATATATATTTACATTTAGGTTGAAAGTACACAATTAAATCGAATATGTCTCATTAAATCAAAAAATAATTTATTGTATTCAAACCAAATGTTTTGAATTTTATGGATAATTTAATACTTAATTCTTATGTATCATGTATCAAAAATAAAGATTTCACAAATCAACAATGACACATAATATTAATATAGTCATAGGAAAAAATAAATCAAAGAAACAATTTTAAACTCCAATTATTTTAATTAAATGTTATTTAGTATTATCTATTTATGAAAAATAACAATAAAATAATAGTAGTACCAAAATCTTGTGGAGTTTAAATCCAAATTGTTTTAAAAATCCACGTTGCATTTAAACAAAAGTTCAAAAATTAGTAAAATAAATTTTACTTAATTTATTCAATTGTACATATAACTTTAGGTTAAAAGTATGTAAAATTTAAATGTTATATAAAGAGAGTACGTACCTTTAATAAATTTCAAGTATACCAAATATTTTATTATAAAATAACAGAATTCATGTGTATAAAATATAATAATTATTTCATCATACATAAATATTATATAATAAATATTTTATGTTATTTAAAAATTTCATAAAAAAAAAAAATAAATGTAGCACAAAATTTTGAAACTAACAAAACAAACGGTACCGAAAACGGATCCAAAATAAGCCTAAACAAGTCAATTTATTGATTCGGTACTATTTATTAACTCAGTACTAATCACCTAGTCAACATGGTCGTGACTTGGCACTCTTCATCTCCTGGCTTCAGCCAGGTTGACCCAACTTGATTGGTCAAATTTAACCCAATTTAGGTTTATTTCAAATTTTAAGCCAATTTTGATGATTTTTTTTGCAATTAAACCTTAAACATGCAATTAATATATTGATTTACAAAACCTATGCCACAATATGCATAAAAAAAACATAAATCACGATGAATTTGAGAACAAAATTTCATGTTCATAACCATTCTTGACCCGTTTTTGTTACTTAATTTTCTTTCTAAGATTTTTCATGCTTTCCTTGAATTTTAATACAATTAAATGGTCTAAAATTTAATTAAGACATATATTTACAAAATTCATGCTTTAAATCTCATCAAAACAACATAAATCAATATTAATTTATTTTAGGATAGAAATACATACATAACTTTATAGTTTCTTCACAATTGATCAATTAAAATCCAAATTACTTGTAACTAAAACACATGTTTCAAGTTTAAAACATATGGGTAACAATATTTGATAACCAATTTTGATTAAAACATATAAAATATTAAGGTTTTAATTAAATCTTGAATTTAGTCAAATCTTGAACCCAAATATTTAAACCCCAATTTCTTTTCTCTATAAGATGAATTAATAAATGTTCCATATATAATTTTAATCCTCTTACAAAAGAAAATAAAATCCCCAAATCAATTTTAAGAAAATAAGATTAGAAAGTTGGATTGCGATAATCACAAAATTTTGTCTAAAATATTGATTTGATGCAAAATTAAAATTTAAAATCATAAATTTGGATCCTAAGTCCAATCATATTGCCAATTAGCGACTACCAGACAAGAGGACACTAGTTATGCAATAATTTAAAAGAGTCAGAAGACTCGAGATGAAGAAAAACATTTCACATAAGAAGGCATTGATACCACATATATGCATAATTTTAAATTTCAAGAAATATATGTAAATATTAGAACAATAAATTTAATTACACACCTGCATGGGTAGACATAATTGAAAAGTGAAAGCAACACCAATTCTTGAAAATACTAGGCTTTTCCCTTCACTCTTTGTTTATTAGTAACTCTCAATAGGTAAATACTGTTAATTAGAAGTGAAGAGTTGGAGCTTAGCAAAATATTATTAAAACCCTAAAACCTTTCTCGTCAAAAGTTTATTAGGTTAAAAGTTGACACAATCAACAAATCACACTAATCCTGTAAGATGTGTAAAACCTATATATAAATGATCACAATTAATTATTTAAACTCTCATACTTATTTTATATTAAGATAAAATATATTTTATTAAACTATAAAATCACTAATTAATAGCAGTTCACTTTACAAAAAATTCTAGCAAAATTCATATAGCCATCATTCATTTTTTAATTCCCTAACAATTTCTCGTGCATAGATATTAGAATCCAGAGAGAAAATGCAGAGGAATGATCAATGTTAGTGTCAATACCATGGAAGACAAGCGTTTGCATACTGATTTTGGTTGGACAAAGAGAACAACAACATGGGCTTTGGAATTGCAACATGCAAGCCCGATAGTGTTTCTCTGAAAGCATGATTTTATTGGCAAGAACAAAGGCACTTGAATTTGGAGACTACAAATGTCATTTTGATTCTACTGTAGAAAAATTACACACACCGAAGGTTTGCAAGGTAATAAACATAAAATTGTCCATTTCCAGTTGATTCTTGAGAAAAGAGAAAGCTACATGTCGCTTTCAAATATAAAAGCGAGCAACTTCTAACAAAAAGCAATTCAGTTCAACCACAAGTCTGTTTTTTTTTTTTTTAAACGAGGAAAAAGCTCTATTGTTTCTTTGCGGTGGCGATGCATGATTATCTTATACTTCCCGTCACTGAAAAGCAGCAACAACTTGCAGTTTCTGCGGAAATGCTTCACTCTTATACGGTTCTGCTCTCACTTCTCCTACTACGCGTTTCTGTTCACTCTTTCTTCTCCCGCCAGCTGAAGCTGTTGATGATACTTACACTCTTCCTTATGAGTACTTCGTTAACTGTGGATCAAAGGCTAGTGTCACCTTTGGAATCAGGAACTTCACAGGAGACGGTCCCTTTTCTGGAAGAGGATGCAAACCTGTCCAAGACACTAAACCTTCAGGTGATACACCAATGCTCTATCAAACAGCAAGAATATTCAGACGCCCTTCCCCTTATAAGCTTGAAATAAGCCAAAAGGGCACGTACCTGGTACGTCTTCATTTCTTTGCTCTCTCATCTTCTGTCAGTTTAGCGGATGCTGTGTTTAATGTCTCAGCCCAACCTAATGCCTCAGCTCCATTGCTTTTACTGTTGTCGAATTTTACCACGAAAAATAGCAATGAATCCACAGTGGTTAAGGAATTCTTACTTAGAATTGGAGCTGGTAAATTCTTGACCTACTTCATACCTTCTCAAATATCATGTTGGCTTTGTAATTGCCATTGAAGTCTTTCTTGCCCCTAATGGCTTCATCCCTGATTACGCCACACACATAAATTTGTCTGGGATTAAAGGCAATTATAGTGGTTTACTTTCTAATGTTTTGCAAAAAGCTTATAGAATCGATATCGGAGGTCCCAACAACACGGAAAAGAATGATACACTTATGAGGTATTGGACATCAGATGACCAGTTTTTGCTCTTCCCAGGATTTGCTAAAAACAGGCCAATCAGCTATGATCAATTAGAATCTGAACATGGAACTAATGGTTCAACTAGGTATATTGGCCCAGAGGAAGTCTATGGGACTGCCAAAGAATTGAATTCTAATAATAGCAGCAAGATAAAGTTTTCGAGTAGTACTTGGCGTTTTAAAGCCAATGAGCATGCTAGGCACTTTGTTCGGGCGCATTTCTGTTAGCATCTCACTTCAATATTCTCTGCTCAGTCTCTGCATCAATGGAAATTTTTGTCAGTTGATTAGTACAAATGAGATAGTTAATAAGTTGGTAGCTCCATTTTATGCTGATTTTGTTGTTGATTCTGTTAAATCTGGAAATATTGTCATAAGTGTCGCCCCTCCTAAAGATGATACATATCAAATTGCCTTTTTGAATGGCCTTGAGATTATGCAGCTAATGGAAAATTCATATTCGTCTTTTGTGCCAATGCCACCCAAGCCCAAGAACAAAATTTTGTTCATTATTGACGGTTCACTTGGTCTGGCATTTGCATTCATTATAATGGCGGTCGCAATGATTCGTCTAGTTTGCAAGAAAGAAGATGCGGTTGAAAATCCACGTTTGCCATCTTCTTTGGCTTTTCCTGGATGGAGTGAAAATGACATGTCAAATTCTACAACTGTTGGTCATGGTTTGGACCTTGGATTAAGGATACCCTTTGCTGAAATACGGCAAGCAACACAAGATTTTGACTCAAAACTTTTCATTGGTGAGGGTGGATTTGGAAAAGTATATGGTGGAACTCTTCATGGTAAGAAAGTCGCTGTTAAACGAAGGAAACCAGGATACAAGCAGGGTCTTGCGGAATTCCAGACAGAGATAATGGTACTTTCCCGAGCTTGCCATCGCAACCTTGTTTCCTTGATGGGATTCTGTGATGAAAGGTCTGAAATGATATTGGTTTATGAATTCATGGAAAAGGGGAATCTTAGAGATAATCTATATGACACAAATGGCTGTTCTAAACAAAATGGATTGTCATGGGAGAAAAGACTTGAGATCTGCATTGGCTCAGCAACAGCCCTCCATTTCCTGCACACAAGTTCAGCTGTGAAAATTATTCACCGTGATGTTAAGTCAACAGCCATCTTTCTAGATTAAAATTACACAGCTAAAGTATCTGATTTCGGTATTTCAAAATCAAGTCATTCTGATCTAACCCTGGATAATACAATTGTAAGAAGGTAGCATTGGTTATTTTCATCCAGAATATTTTGTCTTTAGAGTCGACAGAAAAATCTGATGTGTACGCTTTTGAAGTGGTACTTCTAGAAGTTCTCTGTGCTAGACCAGCCATTATCAACTCACCTCAGAAGGAAGAGGTGAACCTAGCAGATTGGGGTTTGTTTTGGCTAAAGAAAGGGCAGCTTGAAAAAATTATTGATCCTTCCCTAGTGGATAAAATAAACCCTAATTCGTTTAGAAATTTTGGTGAAATAGTTGAGAAGTGTTTGGAGGCAAAGGTTAGTAATAGGCCTACGATGCGCGATGTGCTATGGGACTTAGAATATGCATTGAGCATACATACAGAAATAAACAGAGAAGACCTTGGTGAAAGCACCACTAATGTTTCATTGCAGTTGGGATTGCCGTGCTCCTGCATTTACCAACCAGTAGCTTTCCAGTTGAAGAAAATGAACAGTCCATAGTAGGTAACAGTGGCTCAGATAAATCTGCTAGTGAAATGTTCTCCCAGTTGAAGTTTGCTGGCCCTAGATAATCTGCATTAATTCAAGGTACCAAATATGATCATAATTTCAGCAGTTTCTGATATCTGTTAGCTATTTATTGTTTTGGTGAAAAATGGAGAAACTTAAACTTCTTCCTCCTTCGCCCAATACTGTAAAGTGTGAAGTGAAGTGTATCAATCAGCAGCGGATTAATGTTCTTAAAAATTGGTAAACTTAAGCAGGTCAGATTTATCATCTTGGTTGAAGAATAAATGTTCTTATTTCTATTCTTTTGTTCCTAGGATCTGTTCTTTGGCAGGAAAATTTCATTTCTGTCAATTTTGCGATAATAGTATGGCTAACTAATACAAGGGCTTTACCAGGGAAGGAAGATCACTCATGTCATGTCAACATTTAAAATCTGCTATCAACCTGACGGGCCAAGACATCAAGGATGTTATATGAACTCCAGCAAATCAACTAGAACTGAATCGAGGGTTGACTCAAAACAGATTACAACCCGAGGTTCAACTTCTGCTAAATGATGGATGATGGAGTATGTATGAAGTGCTTGTAAAATAATAATCCAATATATTCTGAAGTAAATGTATATCTGTTTATGTTTGTTCCCTGTTAGAACAGTTAGTCTTCTAACTTGTTGCCCCATGCGTGGTTTTTAGAAGACCCTCTAGCCAATGGTAAACTACGACCTCAGCAATTACAGAGTGTCAGAGATGCTAAATAGATTCGAGGCACATGATTTGAGGAATGAATCACTAATAGTTCTTGTTTATTTCCAGTCGCTCACAGGAACTTGCTGAATATCATGACCTTTTCATCCGAAGTTCTCACCCAAAAAATTTGACAAAAGTCACGAGATCTTCAAAATCAATCATCATATAACTGTAACATGTCCAATTCAGAAAAATTAATGAGATTTAACAGTGCCAGGAAACTATATGCTGGCAGGTAAAGATCACCTTGAAGCCATGTCCAACTAACATATCCGTGACACAGTTTCTATAACAATTGAGTCCAACCAGAAGTCTGTTTCCATGGGGCCTGATAGTAGTTGTATAGAGACAAGACAAAGCCTTTCTAAATGGGGTTGAGATAATGGAAGTGATGGGGCAATCTGATTTGGTTCCTAAAACAAATGAGTCCAACCAGAAGTCTGTCTTTATTATTGTGGGTTCTTGTCTAAATTTTTGGAGGTCTGCTGTTTTTTGGATTGAGAAGCAGGAACCAAAAACCTGTTAAAACTTCATATTGGTCACCATTTTCTGCACATAAAGAAAGTACTCACATTATTTTGAAGACGTCTCAACTGTCAACATAAGGCACAGAGGGAACCATCAATGTTTCGCCTGTCCCTAACTTGAATCTGAGTTTAAAGATACCATATTTTGAGATTCAGTTAGCAACAAACAACTTCGATAAGAAGTTGCAGATTGGTAAGGGTGGATTTGGTAATGTCTATCGATGGAGGAACTCTCAGAACTGGCTTGAAAGTTGCTGTGAAACGAAGTGAGCCAGGGTCAGGTTAAGGACTGCCAGAATTTCAGACGGAGATCATGGTTTTATCCAAAATTAACCATTGCAATTCGCAACTTGTTTCCCTGATCGGATATTGTGACGAAGGGTTTGAGATGATACAGATCTACGAGTCCATGGAACTTTGAGGGATCACCTATATAACTCAAAACTACCTTGCTTGTCTTGGAAGCAAAGGCTTGAAATTTGCATTGGTGCAGCAAGAGGACAACATTACCTCCTCAAAGGTACATCTGGGGGCATCATCCACCGTGATGTCAAGTCCACAAACATCTTGCTTGATGAGAACCTTGTAGCCAAAGTAGCTGACTTTGGCCTTTCAAGATCAGGTTCTCCTGATCAAACCCATGCCAGCGCAGACTTTGAAGGAACTTTCAGTTCTCTTGATCCTGAGTACTTTAGGACACAACAGCTGACAGAAAAATCTGATGTTTATTCGTTCGTTGTGGAGGTTCTTCTTGAGATGCTATGTGCGAGGCCAGCTATCAACCCTACACTTCCAAGAGAGCAAGTGAACCTAGCCGAATGGGGAATGCTTTACAAGAGGAAAGGATTGCTTGAGCAGATTGTGGATGCATCCGCAAAAGTTTGGATCAATCCCAACTCATTAATAAAATTTGCAGAGATAGCAGAGAAATGTTTGCAGGAAGATGATGCTGATAGGACAACCATGGGTGATGTGGCATGGGACTTGGAGCATGCTTTACAGCTTCAGCAAACAGCAGTTGTACGAGAGCCACATGAGGACAGCACGTCCAATGCTTCCGGTATTTTATCATTTCCCGTTCTCCAGCGCTTTCCTTCCAAGAGTGCAGAATTTGGTAGAGATGATAGGTCCACTATAGAGGAGGATGACTCTGACTCTGACTCAGTCCCGTTATCAAGTGAAGTTTTCTCCTAATTGAGAATTAATGATGCCAGATAAATCATTCAGTTTACAAGGCACAGTACTAGTTTAGCGTCTTTGGTCTATGTATGTTTCATATCTGAAATCAAATTGACACTGCTTTCTTTTTGAACTCCAAGATGCATAATATAGTATAAAGGCATTTCCCTAGATCATATTTTTACCAAATACCAGACGACCAGCTAGTTAAATTGTGCTATAAGAGATGATTTCTAAGATTGTTTAATCAGGAAAATGGGGGTTTGCTTCTGCAAGCATCCATCAGCTTCTTCTTCGGGAGAAAGAATATAGAAATCCGAAATTGATCATTTGTCAAAACAAGGGTCATGCTGCAGGGCTTATCCTGCTCACTCCATTGAAAACCTATTATGTTTAGTGGACCAAAATGATAAGAAAACAAATTGCAAAATTTCATTATGCTTCTTCATTTGCAATGCACAGATGCCACCAACCACTGACCGGAGTATTTGTCTATGATTTGCAAAGAAGATAAGACACATAGGCCAGCTACTTCAAGTTGCCAAGTAAACTATAAAGCCAAAGACATGAAACTAAATTTGCGATTGCAACAACTTATAAATTGCTCTATAATTTGGAAATTTTCTCTTTGACACATTTGCTGTTGTTTTTTTTTTTTTTTTTCCATCTGCAGCTGATAACTATACCAGACAGAATCAATAAATTATCTAAAACTGTACATATATATGTACCAAGACCAAACTCCTGACCAATTACAAACCAGAAGGACAAAAAAAATTAACAAAATGAATCCGAAGGAGAGATTACTAATGACCAGGGCCTTTTCTACTAGGTCCAGAAGCCATAGTTGTCCCTTGCTGCTCTGCAAAAACCCGACCGCTGCCATCTTTAAGGTCCCTGGGAACAGCTTCCCGGCTTGCATCTTCAATCTTGTTTGTTGATTGAAGAGGCCTAGAACAATCAACAGAAGCTGACTCTGAGAGAACAAGCACGGCCAATACCAGTAGAACGAGACAGAAGTGTCTCATTGTTAATGTTGTTTGTTAGTCTATGGTCGTAGTGACCCCCTTTGTATAATAAAAGTTCCAAGGCTTTCAAAATATTCCCGTCAATAAAGAATGGAGCTAAAAAGAATTGTTAAGCATCTCCATTGAATTAGGTACCGCCCCTTTTTAACAAGGGGTGGTTTGGGTGTCAAGAGAAAGGACGGTTTATGGTTTTTTGGAGTGGTTCCGTCAAAGGAAGTATTTGACTGACTTCTAATACTTTTTTGTGATTGAATGCTAAATAGTTTTACATTCTCATTTGTCTTTATCAGAACTCATGTCTCTACACTTTACAGCTTATTTCCAATTCTGGAAACTAACGTAGATCCTACCATATAAATTTGCTACTAGTATAAAACTACCTTTGGTAAATTCTTCTTGTCCTTTTCTATTCCCTAATACCACAGTTAAGATTAAGACAAAAACGTGGTGAATTACTTAAAAATCATAGGTTTATTTTTCATTTGTCGTCAGGGATTGAACTTTTATTAACGGAATTAAGAATTCAATATTCTACTAATATCTTATGACTATTTGGCATAGTTTCAATTTATCTTCATTTTCCCTCTTATTCTTTTTTAATTAAATTTGGTAATTTTTGTATCTTATCATATTTATTTCGCATCAAATATATATAAAAAATAAAAACGATCATGTCACAATTCGCCTAAACTATTTATATAATTTTTATAAAATTTTAAATTGTATCATTTTTAAAATTATCTTATCTATTTTATCCTGACGAAAGAAAATGATTAATAACATAGTTTATTGTATGGTTCAAACATACAGATTGCATAAAGGAATCCAGGGACGGGATAGAAAATGGGAGGTGGAAACAAAGAACAAAAGTACACATAATTTGTTATTCTTGATGCTTTTTTATTGGTAAAGGAAAGTGAACCATAACCCAATAAAAAAGAGCCATTGTTTTTAGTTTGATATGGTTTATGCTCCAAACTTGGACCTGCGTACGAGTAATTTCCAAGCAGCTGTCCTTAGTCCTTCCGCTCTTTCTTTTTCTTTTCATTTTCTTACTGTTTTCACAATAAGTCAGAAAAGACTTAGATGAAATTCATGATTTTTTTTTACTAAAAATAATTAAATTAAAATTGAATATCAAAATCTATATATTAAAAAATCACATTACATAAATTAAGTGTGTAAAATTTTTTTAAAAATTAATAAATTGTAAAATATATTTTTATATAAATATTTTTAATAAAACTATTGATAGAAATTTTTTCATTAAAAAAGTATAAATCAAATTTGAATTATAAATAATATTTTTAATAATAATTTTATATATTATTGATTTTCATATTAAATTTCATTAATTTATTGGTTTAGATTTTTTATTAAATTATTTTATTAAAAATTTAATAAATTTCACATGTAAATTTTATCCGAACCAAACTAGCTACTAAGCAACGGTGCCGACCAAGGCCAAGGTATCAAGAAAAGTCGATGTTGAACATATATAGTTTTCTAGAGAAAGAGCCACTCAATGTGGGGAATCTCACAATCTTTAATTTGTGACAAAGGGAACAATAGAAAACTTGAAAACTTCTTCCTCCGGGATTGGAGGGTTGGGGGGGGTTTTATGTTTCTAGCATAATCCATTGCTCTATCTAAAAGAATGAAATTTAAGGTGGCTTGCTTGTATATATTTAACTATATAAAAAAAGATGCCGGACACTCTTTCTATGGTTATGATTTTTGTATTTGACCTGTTGGATTCTTGTTCTTTTTTTTTTTTTTTTGGTAAGAGAGGTTGTAGTATAAAGATAATGAAAATTATTGTAAATATTAAAATTTAAATTTTGAATTTATTAATATTATTTTTTAAAAATAATTATAAGAATTAATATAATTTTATTCTTTTTTGTCATAAATTGTTCTACAATTTCATAACGAAAAATTTCAAAGTTAAAACTCTTCATATTTCAACTCAAAGTTTTGTATTTAAGTTTTAAAATGAATGAGATAAAATTTAGAAAATAAAAAAATCATTTTTTAATAATAATAATTATTATTATTATTATCGGAAATCTTTGCGAAGAAAGTGAGACAGTAGAAACCTTTCTTAGGCCTTGGTTGGTAATTGGTATAAGTACTTGAAGGTCCCTGTATTAAAGTGAAATGTTCATTTTAATCCTTCTACTTTAACTTTGATTAATTCAATTGTTATACTCTCAAATATGTATATAAAATCCATGATAATAGATAACAATTGCAGACAAGAAACGTTAATTGTGATCATTTGAAATTGATTTTTGAATTTTTGTTGATAGAGAAATTTTTTAATATTAAATATAAAATTATTATTGACATGTGAAGAATACATAAATAAAAATTATTTAAAAAAAACCCACATTAAGAATATTTCTGTGAACATTTACAAGTCACCTTCACGTCATTTTCACATTATTACAGTTTAAGTGTTAATATGTTATTTTTTATTATCAATTGTGTTTGATTTTACACATATTTGAAATTACAAGATTAAATTGGGGTAAAATGAATATTCTGTTTTTGTTAAGGACCTGTCAAATATTTATACCACTAATAGTTATACGGTTTCAATTATTCCTTAAATTATAGGGTTTCAATTATTCCTTAAAAATTCCAATTGGTCGGTAGACACTCCGGCATCACCATATGCCAATCTTTTGATAATTATTTAAAGAATTAAGCAAATATTTGGATAAATGATGAGATTGATTTTGACAAAATTAAAAATATTAATAGAAATAAAATTAATTATTATAATAATAAAATTAAAATTAATGGTTAAATATGTGTTTAAATGTAAAAATAATTATGACAATAAGATGAATTATAGTAAGAATAAAAATAACTATTAAGTGTATTAGATTAATAATTGTATATAATAATATTTTAAATTATTTAACATTTATAAAATCAATAAATAATTAATAATTAATAAATTATATTTATATTAAATAAAATTTTTATTAATAAATAATAATAATAATATATCAAATTGATGAAATTATGTTATAATTTAAAAATAAAAAGGAGGTAATTAAAAAAATTAATGACCAGTGGCCAACTGGATAAAAATATCTAGTGGCTAATTGCCGTTAAATATTCGGGGCAATTGCATCCAAATTAACTTTTCTTTCTTGGGATGATATCTAAAAATAATAGTTAAACAACCAAATACATTTAACTTAATTTTTTTAAAAATAAAAATAATTTTTGGTCATTGGAGAGAATGAGAAATTCATTTGAAAGTGAAAAAGAAAAAAATTGACTTCATACCAACTATATAATTTTTTTTTTTGGTAAATATTAAAATTTTAATTTCAGTGATTAACATTCAATTTATAATAATTTCAAATATTAATAAAAATTAAATTTGATTTTTTCAAACTCGAAATGTGATGAAAATTTTTATCATGTGATAGTAACTATAAAATGACAAAAATTACATTAAATATATACATTAGTGTAAGTGGATCTCTTTTTTTTTAAAATATATAAAATATAATATATATTTATTAAAAGATTTTGATCAAATTTTAATTCAAAATAAAATGTATAATGACAAAACTACACTAATTAAATGGTTAGTGATAAATGAATCAATCACATATTTAGAATGAATGACAAATTTACATCTTATTGAAAAGTTTTTCATGTGAACAAATTGAAATTAGCTCAGAACAAAAGAAATACACATTGAAAATTTTAATTTCCAAAATAAGTTTAAAATATTACCACATGTCTTTTTTTTAATTATTTTTTATTATATTTAAAACATATACATCATCCTATTAATTTTGTTTGTAAAATATAAAAACTCCACCAAATTTGATAATTTTTAGATATATATGTTAATTAAGAAGGAAAATTCTTTAAGTACTCTATGATATTTAACATTTAGGGTTTACCTATTAATATTTATATATCTAAGTGGCCATATACATATTATTAGGAAGATAATTTAAAGATATTAGTTAGCTTAAGCATTTTAATTAGATCTTAAAATAATCTGCTTTGCCCTTAAGCTTTTGGACTTTAGGTCAATTACAACCGACCCACATCTACTTGTTGGACTTTAGATCTTAAAATAAAATTATTTTTGTATTTGACTTTTTGGATTCTTCTTCTTTTTTTTTTTGGGTAAGAGAGGTTTTAGTATAAAGATAAAGAAAATTATTGTAAGTAATGGAATTTAAATTCCTATTAAATATCAATTTTTAAAAATAATTATAAAAATGAACTAATTGATTTTTTTTTAATTTGATTACTTTTTTGTCATAAATTGTCCTTCAATTTCACAACTAAAAATTTCAATGTTAAAACTCTTCATACTTCAACTCAAAGTTATGCATTTAAATTTTAAAATGAATGAGATAAAATTTAAAAAATAAAAAAATCACTTTTTAAAATAATAATAATAATAATAATAATAATTATTATTATTATACGCAAATGGAAGGAAAATGTTGCCAAGGAAGTGAGAAAGTAGAAACCTTTCTTAGGGCCTGGTTAATAATTGGTATAAGTACTTGAAGGTCCCTATATTAAAGTGAAATGTTCATTTTAATCCTTCTACTTTAATTTTTATTAATTCAATTGTTATACTCTCAAATATGTATATAAAATCCATGATAATAGTTAACATTGCAGATAAGAAACGTTAATTGTGATCATTTGAAATTTTTGTTGACATAGAATTTTTAAAATTTTTTTCACATGTTAAATATAAAAATAATTATTAACGTGTGAAGAATACGACAATTAAAAATTATTTTTAAACAAATTACATTAGGGACATTTCAATGAATATTTACAAGTTAACTTCACGTCATTTTCACATTATTACAGTTAAAGAGTTATTGTTCATGATATATTATCAATTGTCTTTAATTTTACACGTATTTGACAGTACAACATTAAATGTTTAGTGATAAATGAATCAATCACATATTTAAAATGAAAAATTTACGTCTTATTGAAAAGTTTTTCATGTGAACAAATTGAAATTAGCTTGGAACAAAGAAATATACATTGAAATTTTTAATTTCAAAAATAAGTTTAAAATATTATCACACATCTTTTTTTTATTATTTTTTATTATATTTTAAAATATATGTATCTTCCTGCTAATTTTATTTGTAAAATTTAAAAACTCCATTAAATTTGATAATTTCTAGACATACATATATATGTTAATCAAGAAGGACATTTCTTTAAGTACTCTATGATCTTTAACATTTAGGGTTTACCTATTAATATTTGTATATCTAAATGGCCATATACATATTATTAGGAAGATAATTTAAATATATTAGTTAGCTTAAGCATTTTAATTAGAGTTTAAAATAATCTGCTTTGCCCTTAAGCTTTGCGACTTTAGGTCAATCACAACCGTCCCACTTCAACGGTTTGACGGTATTTAGTCATGGTGATGGTTACTGTGACAGCTGCATACCTTGTTTGGTCAATTCTTTTCGTGAACCAAGAAAAATAAATAAATAATCCTTTCTTTAAGTTTAATAATTTTTTTTTATCAGTACATTTTTAGGCTTGATCGATAGATACAAATTTGAGGAATTCATGAAAATTTATTTTTTTTACGATTTATTATCGAATTTAAAATCAATTAAAAAATAAGTTAATTTTTGAATGCATGGTAAGTGAAAGTATGAAACTAAATACTCAAATCCGTAATAATTTATCAAAGAAATAAATATTTTTAATGCATGTCAAGTTGTATTTTAATTTGTTCAAGATAAAAAGAACGATTTTTCCAGAAGAGTACTCGGCAAACCAAAACATTTGTATTTAGATTTGACCGACTGACCATTCAAACCTTTATTTTCCCATGAAATCTCGTCACACCTGCAATTAATTCCTGGAGGCATTGGAAATTCAAAGATTTTGTGCGTGGTCTTTGGTCCCCCATTGGCGCTGCCGATGGGAAAAAATACTTTCGCTGCGACTCTGGCCATCGGGCGGCCCAGGAAATCTAAGAATCAACACTTGTAGCTTCCATTTACCATATTTTTCCATGATTTCAACTGCCAGCTTGGACTCGCAATCTTATCCTAATTTTTCTGTGCTTTGTCCAGGCTTTCTTCAATTTCTCTTTTAAACCCAGAAACTTTCATAGTTGTTTCCTCCTCTGGAACAAATTTAACCACGTTTCCTTTGAATATTGAAGGATGGATTGAAGTATCTCCCACGCAATTACCTTAGTCAAAAAAACCTACTGCTAATTTCCTCACCGACGCTATAAGTAGAGCACCAGATTCTCATTCTCCACACCAAATAATCACATTTGCTCTCCTTCATCTCCCTCTTTGTTTTCTCATTTTCTGGTATGATGACTGCAGTCAAATCTTTTTTAAGCTTTTCTTCTTTTCTTTTACTGTTGAGTTCCATTCTCATTGTGTCGACTGAAGCTCGTGATCCCTTCAATATCCTGATGTCCCGAAATTTTGCTGGCGGAAGGGTTCCTGATATCTTTGATATTGGCTTATACCTTGGAGCAATCAAAGAGTCAGGTCCAAGTCCTGGTGGGGGACACAAGTTTACCGATAGCCGGACCCTCGGAGGCATTAAGAACTCTGGGCCAAGCCCTGGCGAGGGACACAATTTAATTGACAGCTCGACTCTTGGAGGTATAAAGGACTCTGGCCCGAGCAATGGTGGTGAGGGACACAAGTTCACTGATAGTCAAACCCTTGTAGGCATTAAGAACTCCGGTCCAAGCTCTGGTAAGGGACACAAGATAACTGATAGCTCTAATCTTGGAAGTATAAAGGACTCAGGCCCGAGCCCTGGTGTAGGAAACAAGTTTACCGATAGCTCTCCTCTAGGTGGCATTAAGGACTCCGGTCCAAGTCCAGGTGTAGGAAATAAATTAACTGATAGCTTCACTCTAGGAGGCATTAAAAACTCCGGTCCGAGCCCTGGTGTAGGAAACAGGCTAACTGATAGCTTCAATCTTGGAGGCATTAAGGATTCCGGTCCAAGCCCTGGTGTAGGAAACAAGTTAACGGACAGCCAAACCATAGGAGGCATCAAGGACTCTGGTCCAAGCCCCGGAGCAGGACATTGATTCATTGAGAGTCAGATATGCAGTTAGAGGTAACAAAGTTTCTGATGCGAGGCTTGATAGGAGTAACAAGTGGACTTTTAGCCAACACTGGCAGCTACAGCAACAAGAAGATTTCTTTTATACTATACATGTTCATTCTTTCAGTTCATTATTATTATTATTATTATTCATTTTGTTGTTTAAATTCAAATACCAATTCCTCGTTTATTCAATAATTATCACAGTTGTTTTAGCTCTTCAGTAGTTGTAATAAGAAATTCTTTGTTAATCTGATTCTCCTTTTTATGGAATATTCTGTGAAATTAATTAATGGAGCAACTGTCACACAATTAAAGTCTTTTTAGCGGCCACCAAGATCCCCCTTCCACTCCCAAATAACACACGATATTGAAATTCCAAAAATTAAAGAAAGATAAAATTATATGGAGGGAACCTTATATAAATCATGAGTATAATATAAGTATTTATTACAAAGAAAGATAAATATGTTGGGATAGATAATTAAACATAAATTCATATAGTTTACATATAATTAGTTCGGATAAGCTTAAAAATTAATGAAATATATGTTCATATCAATTTTTACTCAACAAATAAGAGTTGTTCAAATCATTTATTCAAGCAATTTATGTAATAGAAGATGATAATTTTTCAAAGAAGTTTTTTTTTATAATTTATTTCAATAAATATTGCATATATATATATATATTGACCAAGATTAGATATATATATATTTTTTATAATCTAATTAATTTTTTCTTAAAATTAACTTTATAATTAATATGTTCTTTTAATACGAGATTTTTTCAATTTCTCACAAATTAAAATTTTACAATATTAAAGGATGTAAAGCTCTATTAATGAATCAATAATTAATTAAAGGCTTCTTATTTATATGTTATAATAACAAATTAAAATGTTAATAACACATAGTTAAAAAAAAATACATATTCACATGTGAGGAAAATGACCATATATTAGTGACTTAAAAATGACTCATAGAATATAATTGAAAATTATCATATTCACATTTTTATAATAATTTTAAAAAATTAAAGAAAATACTAAGAGATTCAATGATTAACTTTATTAAGTAGAGTATAATAATTTTTTCTGATATTAAAAATAAGATTTAAATTCAATTTTTTGCCAAAAAAAATGAAAAATGAATTTGATTCATTATTATTTTTAGCTAAAAGAAATTGTTATTTTTTCACATGATTTATTATTAATATGTATTAAATAAAATATTTTTAAATGATACTTCTAATTAATTTTAACAAAATTAGCTAAATCCAATATTAAAATTGCAGAAGTTCACTCTTGAGAGAAGATTAGATTAGAACCTTCTTGTCCTGCAAAATTAAGTTATATTCAAGATCAACATATTCTCTTCTGCTTTTGGCTTGATTTATGTTTTTCATTTCTCAAATACGCTCAGCAAATGAGTTGCTACTTGCTATGCTCATCAATCTCAGCGTTTATATTATTCAAAATGATTTGGGAAATGAAAAGTACAAACAGAATCCTGTTGGGCTGCTGTGAATGAAATACACATTATTAAGATATGGTATTTCTGGAAAGTGGCCTGTGAATCATTCAAGGTTGCCGCCAGCGACATCCAGCACAAACCTATACCTCACATCATTCCTCTCCATTCTCTCAAATGCCTTGTTTATATAATCCATCTTCACCACCTCTATCATCGAAGTCAGACCCTTCTCTGCCCAAAAGTTTAGTATTTCCTGTGTTTCTTCCATGCTTCCTATGAAACTCCCAGTCAGTGTCTTCTTCCCTGCATTGCATGACAAATTGACAATCATGTTGTTTTTGTTACAATGAACAATGCTTTGTAATTTGTATAGACAAATGAACAAAAGAATTTGACCGTAGATTGTGTAGACACCCACCTTTCGAGTCAGTTTTCCTCAGTGAGCTTCAGATAAGATAATAAAAAATAATAAGTAAAAATAGAGTTCTAGTCCTAATAAGATTGGGAGGTTAAATTTTAAAACTGTGATAAAAGGATTTTTTTTTTTTTTAAATGAGGATAAACAGATAAGGGGCATTTTGATTTTTGAATCTTGTACATAGCCCCTATACAAACCCGCGTTGATCACAGAGGGAGAAACAACAGCAATTGACAATAAAAATCATACAGAAAACAGGGGAGATACACAATAGGAAAAGTGAGCAGCGACGGAAGGTAGCAGTGATCATGACCCAAGGAAGTAGAGGCACCGGCGAAGAATGCAAGCGGCTGGCGACGTCAAGGGACAGCAACAATCAGTTCCTGGGTTTCGGTAGCCATATGTAGTTGAAGAAGGAAAGGGATTTTTTTTTTAGCACTAGAAAGAGGACAAACGGATAATTTTATTTTGTAGGTGGCTTTTACAGCAGCAATGAAACACTGCATTTGGAATTAAAAAGGGCGCTGAGCTGTGCCTGCCTGTGTGTTTGTGTGACAGGCTCACAACCGGTTCCAAACCCAATCCAGTTAGCAACCAAAGCTAAGCCCACTCGGAAAGCAACTGAAGCCTGATTCCACTTGTGATCAACTTTCCACTAACCATGGGAAGCGAAATGTAAGGCTCCAGAGGATGCAATGCTGGAACAGTGTCGAGAATGTGATCGAGACTACTTACTGCTCCCTCCATCTCCACTGCATTAGAGCTCACTAGAAAAGCGTCTGCACCCAAGTGTTCTAAAGCCTCCACTTTCTTGTTTTCTGAAGAACTTATCACGGTTACATGATGTCCCGTGGCCTTTGCTATCAGCACTGCCAAATGTCCAACTCCACCTAACCCCAAAATTCCGGCTTTGATAGCCTTATCATGGTTGTAGAACTGCTTCAAGGGACTGTAAGCTGTCACTCCAGCACATAACAGCGGTGCTGCCTGCTCCAGTGCAAGTTTCTCAGGTATCTTTACCGCAAACCTGCAGCATCCACTCTAATATTAATTGACAGGGATTTTCAACAGATTGAAGGACCAAACAAGGTTAGTTCGTTTGCTTGTTCTTGCTTACTTTTGTTGAACTACCATGGCAGAAGAAAAGCTACCTTGAGTGGGAGTTCCATCTTTGTAGATGCCTCCATAAGTCAAGATTCTCTCGCTGCAACACTGTTCACTATTGGACTTGCAAGCCAAGCATTTCCCACAAGAGCTAATTATGCACCCAACTACTACCTTGTTTCCAAGCTTGAACTTGTTTACCTCTAAACCCAGCTCCACAAACTCTCCCACCACTTCATGCTGTTCAAGACAGTCAAATAAAACAATAAATTAACATTACAGAAAACAAGCTTGATATCGAATTGGAACAACAGCATAGGATTATGTTGGAGACGCTAATATTTGTTCTAGAAATGTGCATAATGCCTACCTTGGAGCCAAAGGGTAGTTGATGGGGCTAATCTCACTGCTCATCTGATGGAGACCAGTGTGATCTACTCCACAATACATATACCTTTAGCACCACATCTTCTGGACCTGTTTTCCTATCGATAAGGGCATTGGGACTTCAAT
The DNA here is from genome assembly GCF_047325235.1 of Durio zibethinus. Taxonomy (NCBI): domain Eukaryota; kingdom Viridiplantae; phylum Streptophyta; class Magnoliopsida; order Malvales; family Malvaceae; genus Durio; species Durio zibethinus. The sequence continues at coordinate 19,171,707 of NC_143185.1, forward strand.
TAGCATTCATCAAATTTTAAACTTAGGGGTAAGAGAGGGAGCAGAAGAGAAATTAAGAAATTAAAAACCTTAAGAGTGAATGAATATGGTGAAGGATGCCCTGATTCATCTCTGGAAGCCCATCCAATGAAACTTCTTCCCTCCATTTCATGCTTCAATTGATCAGTACAGTAGACTTTATGAAAGAACTGATGAAACAGTAAGAGCCTAATGAAAATGCCATGTGGTTCTTTGGGGCTTTATATCCACAAAAAGTTTCATTATCATTACTTACCGCCCAAGTACATTCCAACCACAATTCACAGATTCGCCGCCTTGTTATAAATTCAACTAAATAAGGTTGACATGGGATTTTCAGTTTACAGACTCTGCACTGGAGGTGGCTTTGAAGAATGGAACAAAAACATTGTTGTCTGGACCGGAAAAGACATTTGACAATCTTTTCAAGAACCAAGAGATTAGTTATCTTAATCAATCAAATTATTGTATGATCTTTTGCCATGTTTTATCTGCATAACATATAGGAACTTATTGTTCTGAAATTGGATTATTCTTAAGTACGTGATGTAAGAACCATCTGAGTGCAACCCAGGGTTGTTTGATCTTGCTAGTTTTGAAGCTTTTAAGCTCATCACTCACGCCATGGCTTCTTATAACAATATTCACCAAAATATGAAGGGTTTTGACCTCTTTTCATTCATGGGTGTAAGTTGACTTGTCTGACTCTGACTTTGCATCCTTTCCAAAATTAGTTGAATTTGGGCTTCATTACTACTCCAAATTTTGAAAAAAAAATTATAAGACTAAAAGATCAATTACTTGAATGTCTAACTGGTAGATTTTATTTATGTTCTTACAACATTCATTTGAACATCTGTTTTGTCATTCTTGTAACCTATACGGAGATCAAAGATTTAAGTTAAATGGTCAAGTGACGCTTTTTTTTAGGCGGTAGGATTGTAAATTAATGAATAGAATGTTCAACCGATGTTTTCGTAAATATGTTTAATTTTTGTTAATTTATATTCATTTATTAAATTTCTCAAATGATTATAAATAATATTTTAAAATTAATTAATTAAATAAATAAATCATAAAGATAATAAAATTCATTTTCGTGCGCTTCGTTTATGCTCGAAGATGTAAAATAAATAGAACTTTTGACAAACATTTGATGAATAGATTTGATTCATATCCTAAGAGCCTATCGCTTATAATTATTATAATATAATTAATTAATTATAATTTAAAATTATGTGAAGATCATAAAATTTTATATAGAACTTACATTTATAAATAGTAAATTTTTAGATAATTTTTTATTATAACTAAAAAATTATAAGTAAAATATTTTTTATATTTGTTTATTAAATTTATTAAATAAATAATCATAATTAAAAATAATATTTTAATATTCATTAATTATATATAAAAACATTACAAAATTTATTAATATTTTATTTATTTAGGCCTGTTAAGCACATCCAAACACTTTTTTCGAATACCCCAATTATTAATAATTATTAAAGAAATAGAAAATTCCGCATATTGAAACTTTCAAACTTTCAAGGATGAGATAAGCGAAGAAACGAAACTTGCATGGACCGAACCACCCAATCACTCTCACTTTCCAAGCCAAACAGCAAGAAGCAAATGCCATGACTCAAGTGGTAAAGATGAGCTGATGCTGTGGCTCCGATAATAACATCCCCCTATTTTCTTAGTTAAATAATAAAAAAAAAATTTCACCTCTTAACGCCCATATCCGTACTGTTAATTTATTAATTGCAAACTTTGTTGTTTAATTTTGTTAAAATCCAGTGTGAAAACTATGAAAAAGAAAGCTGGCTCAGCCTATTGTCACCAACTGTTACATTAAAACTTTTATATATTTATACCATACTTTAATAAAAATTATATATCATAATTTATATTAATATAAAAATATAAAATAAATTTTTTATTTTATTAAATTTATTTATAATTATTAAAATTTTAAATTATATTAATTTTACCATTTTTATTTATATTCTTTATATCATATCGTCATAACAGGTTATAAACCATTAAAAACTTAAGAACATGACCCACGAACCAAACCACAAGAAAATATTAGCAATAGGTAGTTCCGGTTATCTTTCCGTCAAGTTTTCAGTTCGCTAAGATCAGAAGGAAAAACCCATTAATCAGATATGCTGTCGTTTCCTAATTCAGAGATTCTTGACATTTACATTAGAAAATAATTTAAATTTAGATAAGGAAAAACCCAATAAGAAATAAATCAAAAGAGCTTAGATTGAAATTTCAAAAGATTTTTTTTTTTTTCTCTTTGCTTCTCATTACTTTTCTTCCATTTTCTTTGTTCCCTGAAATCTATATTTAAAAACATGGCAATAAACAGGTAAAAGTTATTAAAAAAAAGTCCATTTTTTCCTTCTCATTTTCCCTTTTTAACCAATCTCTCTCTGTCTCTGTGCATTAACCAAAATTATTTTTCTCAGCCTAATTCCCATATTAAGAAAAATAAAAGCCTTGTTTTTTCTTTTTCTTTTTTTTTTTTTCTCAATTAAACATGAAAAAACTTTAGTCAATCTTGCTCACCGCAACTCGGCTCATAGCCATTAACATTCCCAAATCCCCCATCCAAACACATATCCATTTCCCCTCCGGAAACGCCACCGTTTTGCTGCTGCATCTGCACCATATAATTTCTCACCTCCACGCTTATCATCTCTTGCATCACCGCCATAAACTCCGCACTGAACCCCATCACCCCACCTCCCCTTCCTTCGTTTTTCGCTTCGTTCCTTATCTGAGTTGACTCCGTGACCCGGTTGGTTGAAACCTCACATAACTCGGCCCCCGGTAAAGACAGACTCAGTGAAGTCGGGGGATCGATAGAAGAGGACGACGCCGCTTCAACTCCAGCTGGCATAACATTGACGTCGACGTCGACGTTAACGTTAACTCCACCGGTCCTCGGGATGGGCTTGTACACGTGTGAAGATGATAAAACGGGTACACTGGAATCACTCATATCGGATCCCGATGGGCTTCCTGGGCTCATGTAAAGCCCAACACTTACCGATCTTTTCAACGGTTGTCTCTCCTCCCCTTCCAAATTGCCATCATACCCACCATTAGTCATAAAATTACACTCTTCCCGAACCGACGAGTACTTACGTTTTAGCGTTGAGTTCCAGTGGTTTTTAATGGCGTTGTCGGTACGACCGTCGAGGAGTCGAGCTATGGTGGCCCACTTGTTACCGATCCCGGCATGAGCTCGGATGATGGTCTCGTTTTCCTCGGGAGTGAAGGCCCGGTGCTCAACTTGCGGTGACAGTTGGTTGCACCATCGAAGCCGACAAGATTTCCCGGATCGACCCGGGATTGATTTGCTGATCAAAGACCAGTTTCCGGGGCCATGTTTTTGAACCAGTTTCTGGAGCAAGTCATCTTCATGGGGACTCCATGGACCTTTTATCCGATCAATTTCTTTTCTGTTTGATGTGCTTGTTACAGCCATGAAATCAAATTTAAAAGGATGCAAAAGAAATTTTGGTTCTTTGGGTGTGTTATCGGGGTTCTTTCTTCTTCTTCTTCTTTTTTTTTTTTCCAGGTTGAAGTTTGAAGGGAGACCGAGTGAGAGCGGGACAGAGAAGGGGATTATATAAGAGAGGAGAGGGAAGTAGCCGGTTGAAACAGTGAGGGTAAAGCGAGGAGGAGCGTTGTGGGCACCGATTGTTCCAGTTAAGAGGTTGGCGGAAAGGGTGGTTTGGGATACAACTGGCGAACGGACACGCGTCACATCTGAACTGCACAGATTTACATAAGTCGCTATCTCTTAATGTCTTTTTTTTTTCTCTTCCGTTTTGAGCTCTTTTGTCACTCTCTGACATTGGCGCGTCTGTCAATCTTTGTGTTTGTAAAGAGAAAACTTAAGAGAATTAATATTATTGCATGTAAATTACATGTTTGGTTACAATTTTTTTTATATTTAATCAACGATGATGTGATTATTTATAGGTACGAATATTTATTTTGAAATTATAAGTAAAATTTAATGTAAATTCTTTAAAGATATTGATCACGGGACAGCTAAAATATAACAAAAATCTATTTACAAAATATAAATATTAGCTGTAAAAGTTTTATGAAATATTTTTGACGCTTTGAAAATGTTTATAAATTACTTTTGATTTTTTTTTATAAAAATAAATATATTAATTTTTAACATTGTATTAATATTATATTTAAAAGATGTTTGATTCATTGAAATTTAATATTTTAAAAAAATATGATTTTTTAAAATTATTTTACTTCATAAATTTCGTATAAAATTAGATTCATATAGTTGTTTGAAAATAAGTTGATTAGAAAATGTAAAATTATTTAATAACATTTTTTATTATATTATTGTTGATATCATATTGATAGTCTTTATATATTTTATTTATAATAACGTTAAATAAAAATATTTTTAAAGAATAAGTAAATAATTTAATATGTTAAATAAATAAATAATTTATATATTAAATTCTTAAATAAATAAATTAGATAATTAATTAATTAATTAATTAATTAAACTGATACATTCACGTGCGGCTTATGGTCACAAAGATAACATTTTTCATTACAAACGTAATTGTTACAACCTTTTTTAAAATATAAAATTTTTTAATTTAAACTTTAAATAAAAACAACATTTTCATTTTAAAAAATGTTGTTTTTGTTTAGCATAGATAACGTCTTAAAAATAAAAACATGTGGTCTTATTAAAATTTTAAAATTCTGAAAATAATTTTTTCATAATATATTTTTAAAAAAGATTATGTTTTTAATTTTAAAAACATCATTTTTGTTGAAATTATAAAATTTTGAAAAAATATTTTTTATAATATATTGAATTAACATTTAAAAATAACTTTTATTTTATTATTTCTAGTTATTGTTTATTTTGTAAAATGAAATAAATGAAAAAACCATAGTTACTATAATTTTAAGATATTTTGAAAAATAATATAATATAAAATTACAATTAAATGAGTACAAATAAGATAAAATTTTTATTTTTTCAGAAATTTAAAAAGATTTCATGAAAAGGAAAATTTTTTATTCCTTTATTTTTCTTTTTTTCACATTATTAAAAATTTTAAAAATTTTCAAAAACCACATTTCTTAAATCAAACTAAAAAAATGAAACTATAAAAATAAAATTTTGATAAAAAACCTGATTTTTTCTTGAACCAAAATATCCCCTTCGAGCACACTACAAGTACAAATTGTAAAAAATTAAGATAGTGTTTGGTTTTAGAAAATGAAATTATTTTTCGTTTTTATTTTTTTTAAATAAAAAATATGAGTGAAAATATATTTGATAATTGAAAATGAAAATAAAATTTTAAAAAATAAAAGTAAAAATAGGTTGAAGTATAAAAACAAAAAATATTTTTTTTTAATTAAGAAAATAAGAGATATACATTTTTTTTGTGTTTTACAAGTTAACATATTTGATCACTTTTTAATATTATTAATTAATAAAGGTATATTATATTTATAATTAGATACTATTAATAATATTATTATTTAATATTTTTATTTATTTTTTTATTGTTATATTTTTAGAAAATAATTTTATTTTTATTTATCAAATATATTTTTACAAAAATAAAAAATAAAAAATAAAAATTATTTTTAAAAAAAGCAGAAAACATTCTCAAACCAAACATAGCCTAATATTAAAGCCGTAGCAATATCGAAATTGAATACTCCCATCTCATTTTAGAAAAAAAAAAAATGGTGGATTTACGAAAGAGCTTCCTTGGTGTTTTGGCAACAGTGCTTATGTCACGGACCTAAGAAAGAGTCTTGAATCTCATATCGAATATAATAAGAAGATCACTGAGGTATAAAAGAATTCACATTACCTCCGCCTTGTGAGGTGTTTTTTGTAAGATAAAATCGTGAGGTTAAGGGGGTCAGAACGAACAATACTTTATAAGGGTGTGAACCGTGGCAGGAAGGTTGATCTGGGACGTCGAAAGGGTGAATGCCCGGATCCCAGAGCTGCGCGGGTTCGGAGCTTAAGTCTCAACCTGTGACAAGTGATATCAGAGTCAGCCCTAAACCGTTCGATCCATGCCAAGCACCTCAGGGGAGGTAGGCAGGGTGACCAGCCTCTGTAACGAGGGCGTCACGAGGTTGGATGCGGGAGAATGTCACGAACCTAAGGAAGAGTCCTGAATCTCACATCGAACATAATAGGAAGGTTACTGGGATATAAAAATGTTCACATCACTTCCGTCTTGTGAAGCGTCTTTTATAGGCTTCATAAGGGTGTGAATCATGATAGAAAAGCTGATCTGAAACGTCAGAAGGGTGAATTCTCGAGTCTCAAAGTCGCACGAATTCAAAACTTAAATCTCGATCCGTGACACTTACACGAACCAAAGTAAAACCGTTGAATACGTTTGCTTCTTACTCACTGTTCTGGACGTTGTAGAGACAAAACCGAACGCTGCTTACCATAATGTATCACCGAAGTAACAAATAAAATAATTAATTTCATTTTAAAAAAATTTCATAAAAGATAAAGATTTTTTTTATTTTAAAGAAGGCAGAGTTTAATATATATATATATATATATTTGAGTCGAACCCAACTTTATATCTTTTTAAGGTTTGCTTGGCCGCTGTACCAAACAGCTAAAGACATAAAAAATAAAGATGATAACGGTTGGGTAGAGTTTGAGCGTGAGTTTGACTGACGACGCCAGCCTGTATAGCATTTTCGTGTGGGATTTTTCTTTACTTTTTTAACTACTTTTTCTTTTAAATTTAAATCCAAGTAGCAGATGAAAAAAAAAGGCACGGAAATGCTGACCTGGCACAAAACGACAAGATTGGTCGCCTAATCGGAGGGCGAATCATTAGCGCTTTCCTGTCCAGTCCAGCCTGAAAACCTGCCACGACCTTTAACGGCCTCTTTTATTTAACCGCCACATGTCGGTCGTTCATCCCTTTCTCTTCACCCTTAAAACCGTCCTTGCATACTTTGCTTCACCTTACCGGAACTAGCAAAGTGGACCCCAATCTAATCAAACATGAATGATAGAAATGTATGATTGTAATTTATTCGTTTATTTTTTAAAATATTTATATAAAAAATTATTTTATTTATTTATATTTAATTTATTTAAATAATAAATTATTCATATTTAATTTATATTAAATTAAATTAATTAAATAAGATTATTCATAAATGTTAAATAAATAATAAACGAATCTTAAACTATAAATAATAAATTAATCTTAAATAATAAATAAATTATAATTAAATAATTTTAAATAAATAATTTTAAACGAATATAAATAAATATAAATAAATTTTAAAATAATATTAAAATAAAAATAAAATAAAAATAAAATTTTATTAATATTATTATAAATAAATAATAAACTAATGAATTTTAATGCTTGTTGTTTGGTCCGAAGGAGAGGGATGTTGGATTTTTTTTGATACTCCATTCAATGATTTGTTTTTTGTCTGAATCATTTTTGGTTAATATTGTTTTTTCTCTTTTATAAAAAAAAAAAAATTTTATTGATTGACTTTGGACCTTGGGTCTGTCGGTAGTGCTGGACAATGTAGTCAGAAAAATTACACTCGATGTCCGGAATGGAAGATGATTATGTCACTCTATTTAATGGATTAATGGATTTTTCTTTTCTTTTTTTTTTTTTTATCTAAATGAGTATCAAGAGAATTTTGTTTTCGATTAAGATAATCGGGTACTATAGTATTTGAGTATAGGGACCAGTGAAATAATATTTGTTTTACAGGTCACTAGATATTCGATATATATAAAATATAAAATATAAAATATTTTATATTTTATAATTAAAATAATATATAATTTACAAAAAAAAATTTACATACCAATTATCAAAAAAATTATTTAGATTTTATTGAATTGCGTTAATGTATGTTTGTGATATGTGATTTTTTAATTATTTTATTATTTTTTAAAAATTAAAAACGCATATTCAAGTGAAATTCAAGTTTTGAAATCGATGTACTACAATATTATTCAATGGGCGCGAATAAAAAATGAATATAAATATCAAAATGAAGTACGGGACGAAGAGTTTCATATCCACTCTGACAGTGTAACACATTGCCATCACCGTAACCAATTCGTGTTTTTAAGCGTCTTCTTCAAATTACAATACTTTCAGCTTTGTAATTGTTGGATAAGAACAGCTGACAGGCTAGCCACTCTCTTCTTTTTTCACATAAAATTTTATTTTTGTTGTGTTTTTTATTTTTTTAATAAATTAAAATTATTTATCTAAAATTAGCAGCCATTGCTAGAGGTCATATCCTGGTTGCCCACGTGACAATTCATTAATAAGCTTATTTGTATTAATTATCGTATTAGGATGAAACTTTTAAAATAAAAAGTGAAGTACAATGTTAACTCTATCACGTGCATCAGCGTCGCCCCGAGGAGACACACGTGCGACTTGCATCCTCCAAACGAAGCATAATGTTTGGGCATTTTGGAAATTTTGAAATGGTACGTGTGGCTGTATGGGTATAAAGATCTTATGTACGGTCGATGAAGATATTTATCTCATGTCATGTGATAACATGCGTATTCATTAAATAAAATGAGTATTTATTTTTTTTTTAAATTTAAAAGACAAATTTTATTTAACTTTAAAAATATTTTATTTGAAATAAATCTATAATTTTTTTATTTTTCATATCAAATAAAATAAAAATTATTTATTTATTTTTCTCACTTTTTTTTTTATTTTTCTTCTTTCCTACCAAACGTAGTATTCAGTTTAGATAGTCGGTCCATTATTTAACAAAAAATCAATTACTCATTAGGACCACAAGCAAGCATCCATGTACATTTGTCGATGCTTTTCCCAACCAATTTTCAAGTGTGCCTTTGGATATTTCTATTGGGAAACATGTTTTCCCAATCATATGGTTTTAAATACTGGGCAGATCTATTAATAAAATTTTTTTTTTAAAATTTGCCTATCAGTAGAATTTAAGTTTATGTCTTATGAATAAGAGTAAAAATCTTACCCATCCAATCACAAAATAAACAAGTCTATAGCTTACTTCATTCTTATCAATGAAAAATTTTTTTTGAATAAAAATAATTTTATTAACGAATACTTTGATAATATTTGGTAAGGTTATTATGTTTACGCGAAATGATAATCAATATCTAGAGTTATTTAAAGTTTTGTTTTAATTTTTTTATTTAATGGATAACAATGAATTATCTATTATCTGTAGTCCGACAGGCACGTGGAAAACGAGGGGCAACCGCGTCCACAAACTTCCCCGCCATAACAGGACAAAAACGACAGTTGTAATGAAAGAAACATACAAAAGCAAAACACACATGTTTAGTTGTAACACGTTACACGTACGTGAAAGTGGGGAAATTGATAGTTCAAGCTCAGGCACCCAGATCATTTCTTGTTCTTTTACCTTTGCTTTCCGCCACGTCATAAGCTTTGTTTAACCTCAGCGGATCCCATCCTTTTTTGTCGTTTTCTATCTGACTTGGCATACAAAATATTTGTAATAATAATTTTGTGAACAAAATTTAAATAAAATTTTATAAACGAAATTCATGAATTTTTTATTAAAAATAAATAAATAAAAAAATTAAATTGATAAATTTAATATAAAAATTATTAATATATAAAATATTATTTATAATTTAAATTTAATTAATATTTATTAATAGTAAAAATTTTATTAATATTTTTTATTAAAAATATCTGATTACTAAATATATAAAAATTTATTAAATTTTATTAAATTTTATATTATTGATTTATGTGATAAAATTTTTTAATTTTTTAATTTATCAATTTTAATTTTTATTTACTCATTTTTAATATAAAATTTCACGGATTTCACACATAAAACTTTATTTTTTCTAATTTTGTTAAGGCTTGAAATTGAAGAGAAGTCGTTTCTTGTGTTTATCTTTTGCATAAAATCGAAAAGCAAACATAGAAAAAAAAAAAGAAAAAGAAAAAGAGAAAGGAAGCTATGGCCCTGCAAAAGAAATAGCAGCACACGCAAATCAGTGATGGCTTTGGCTGAATAACACGGTCGATGATGGACCATTAGGGCAGTGGGGTTGATCCTTTCCCATCCAACTAACAAAAAGTAGTGGGTTTTGAGCTAACCAGCAGCTTCCTGCTTGTTCTAATAAAGTATGAAAAATTGAAGAGCCTCAGTGATGGTTCCCTTCAATGCTCAGTTGAAAACACAACTGAAAACAAAAATCTCAGGAATTTTTGTTACGTAAAAAGAGGTTTCATCAATGTGGTGGAGGCCCATGTCCCTGTCCGCTGGCCTGTGGTTACGTTAGGGGTCATTGTCTTTTTACGAGTCTTGGCAGCTTCATTGGGGCCAATCATGATAAATCCAAGTCATAATAATTCAGATCAGAATTGACTTCTATGTAATAATGATTATAGGTTTCCTTTGCAAAGCCAAATCTATCTTCCATCTACTTATACTTTGTTTTAAAATTTATTTTTAATTTGCCAAAGCTTGATTTGATACAAGGGAAATTTTGTCATTTAGGTCCAAGGAGTTCCATTTGAAAGTTTCTATCAATTGTTTTGAAATGTCAAAATCCGTTTAGCCAGTTTCCCTAGTTACCAATATCTTTTCCACAAACTAAACCAATTAAAATAGCTATAAGTTTGCTATAAATAACTTTATTTGTCTAGAGTCGTATGTCATAGCAGAAAATTCAGTTTCTTTGACCTAAATAATATAGCAACTGTTGATCAAACTTATCCCATGTATCAATTTCAACTAAAGTTAATAATTTAAATTATAATATGATAATACGATATAAATATAATATAAAATTAATATTAATTTAAAATTTTAATAATAATTATATAAAAAATAAAAAATAAAAAAATATATATTATATTTTTATATAAATATAAATTATAATACGTAATTTTTGTATAAAATAAAATATAAATATATAAATTTTAATATTTTATATAATACAAATAAATGAATCATTAGATCTAATCTTAACCATTGATCTAGTTCTAAGAAACCCCCGAAAAATAAAGTTACCACACATGAGATTTTCTTTCCCCTTTTACTCGATCATTTCAGCTTCTTGCCACCCACAAAAAGAAAACAGAAATTATCTAACTAATATATATCAAACAAAGCACCTAATAGTTCTTGATTAAGTAGCAATAATTTATCAAACTTGGCTTATTAGATGGTAACTCTGGTCTTGGTGGGGTCTTGCATTTTGTGGGTATGAACAGAAAGGAAAAGATTTTGCAGTTGCCATTCATGGCAATGTCAATTGTCATGGGAGAATGTAGGGTCTATGTCTATCTGTTATGGTCCTTCTTTCTTGTTTGCTTGTGGCGGCTGGGTTTTACTTTTTGGGCACTCGGTTTTCAAATTCTCCCTGGCATGATAATGACCCAATAACTGTTGAATGGCAATTATTTAATTTGCTTTTTTATTAGTTTTTCAATTTCTTGTCCAATGATGTGGTCGGAATCCTGCTTGGACGTAAAGATGGTGGGGCATCTGGGGCTGTGCGACCCTTGTTCACGACGCAAGCCAACACCTACCAACTACTGCCAATCGAGTTGCCAGGAAAATTAAGGAAGATAAAAGGGGAATTGGGATTTAAAATCTTGCATTATGTCCTGTAAGCAACTAAAGTTGGCTAGAAATTTCCAATCAATTGGAAGCAAAATCCAACCAATCATATGTACTAGATATTGCAATTGAACGTGATTTTATACTTAATTTGACTACTTTAATAGATGAGAACAAATTTTAATAATCATAAAAAATTCTAAATATATCAAACAAATCAATAATATTCAAAAACTCACAATTAATTTCAACACAAACAAGTAATCATCTATTGCAAATCAATTTCAACTAAAATAAAAATTATGAGTACTCTCACTAAATCTTTATAAGTGCTCTATTCGATATCTAATAATCTCAAATCAAAACATCAAACAATCACTTTTGTAAACACTTCTTTAATCTTATGAAATATGTTTAAAATGTTTATACACTCAATCTTGATTCTTATAACTTTTTTTTTATACCTCATATTCTCACTTTTTATAATCTTTCTCATCAAGAATTCTTTTTTATTAGAATTTTTGTTTAATAAAAAATCTTATCCATGAAACCATATCTTTAGAAATTTTAAAAATATCTCAAAAAATATTTTCTAAACCTTTAAATTTTATTCAATATTCCTAACAATTCTTTCATCTAAGATTTAAATGAGAGTAAAAAGCCTTGATTGAAGGTGAAAAAAGTGATATTCCAACATTTGATTTTAAGATAAGTGTATGCTTATTCTTATTCAATTAGTATGAGTTTTCCTTTCCTCTCTCTCTCTCTCTAAAAAAAAAAAAAAATCAATTTAACTCCTTGGATTTTTTTTTTTGAAACTCCTAATCTACCCTAAAGCTTCCTCTATCTTACTACATACTTAGATGACAGTATGTAATCTAAATCTAGTTTGATTATGGAATATATATGAAGAAGATTATACTATACCTTAATCATTAGACAAATGTCTTTTTTATTGCTAGGATATATATATATATATATATATATCATCTAATTTGCCATGTCTTTCTCTACTCCTATCCAAGGTCTACATTCAAATCCATCATCTCATTGTTGCAAAGAACATACTAACAAAATGTACAGTCATTTAAGAAGTATGCTCAATGTTCCCAAACCTTCCAGAAGATAATAAAAAATAATAAAGAAAATCCAAAAGCAGGTTTGCTTAAGCCGATAAGATACATTCATGGCTGTCAGCAACCTTTGTATTCTTAAAGAGAAGAGAAAAAAAAAAAAAAAAACCATAGCTAGAGAGAAAAGTAATAATTCACCTAACATCTTAGATTGAGGAGGTAATTGGTTAGGAATTGCCGTCGCCTTAGTGCGAGTCTTCAAGTTGAAGAAGAGTTTGATGACATTGGTAAGTCAATAGCAGACAGAAATAAGAGCTTTGCATTTTGCAAATTAAAATAAAGAAATGATTTATTTTTGATGTATTATTAATATATAAATTTTATAAACTACCAATAAATTAGATGATATTATTTAATTAATAAAACAAATTAGATTATATCATCTTATTAACAAGTTAAAATTTTAAAAAATATTAATTTTTATATATTTATTTTAAGAGTCAATATTTATTCATTAATAAAGTGATATCATATGATTTATGAAATGAAATAGATAAATTCTTTGGAAAGGTCATTTTCCACTATAATCCCTCATTTGAACTACAATTATTTGCAATAATCAAAGTAATTAATTATTACATGAAAATATGCAAACAATTTGATAATTAATGTGACTCAAGTGGGATTTTTTTGGTGGTGTGGTCACATTCATGCATTCAACTCTTCCATGCCTTTGGTTGGCTGCTTACCAATTACATTAACCCAAATGACAATTGCTTTATTTCTAAAAAAAAAAATGACAATTGCTTTACAAAAAGTTGGAAAGTTATCATCAAATTTCTTTAATTTATATATATTAATCTTCTCCTATCTCATACTAATATTGAGCTTCTCATCCTTAAAACGCAAGTTTAATATTTTTAAATGAAAAGACAAGCATAAACTTTAACCATGAAAGTATCTCTTTTCTTGAAGATAAAAAATGGATTACAAGTGTTAGGATTTAAATTTTAAATTTATTAAATATTTTTTTTTTTAAATTATTGAATGAATTAACTGAATTAAAATCTGTATTTTCAAAACTAATATTTGTAATTATATACACATGCAAAGGAAGCATAGATAGCCACAATAAATCATATGCCAATTTCCAAATTTTAACCTTCTACCAAGTGCAGTAACATCATATGCTAAAATTGATATCTTCTTTCACATTTTCTCTAAATAAAAATCAAGGTTGTTGATATTGTATCAAACAACATTTTGATTTCTTTTAAAAATACGATATATATTGGTATCGGTTGTTTCGGCATATTACTTTAATTTTTTTTATTTAATTCAAATATATTTATAAACATATATGAACTTATACATTATAATATTATTAATAATCTACAAAATAAATATGTAATATATTCAAAAATCAAATAAATAAGTCTAAAAGTATAAGAAATAATATCATAAATTTTTTCATAATATTTGTAAACACTTAATTTGATCATATGATATTTAAATAAGTATTTTTCATATAAATATTAAGATAAAAATAAATATGAAAAAATTAATTAAGACTTTATGATTGTTAAACTTTATAAAAGAAGTATAATTGTTTTTTTGAAAAAAATTTAAAATATTTATAAATTTTGGTTTGAAAAAATAAACTATAAAAAAATTAAAATAATAAAAAAAACTTAACTTTTAAGGGTTATTTTATCAATTAATTTTATTTTTATTAAGTTGAAAATAATTAAATAATAAAACATAAATTAAAAATTACAAAATATATTTCACATTCACATACCAGACAAAATATGTTATTTTATTGAAATTTACTAAAACAAGTTGAAACTAATAAAAACAATAGGTATTATCATGTACCAAATTCGATATGAAAAATCATTTTAAATGTATCGTATTTTAATATAACTGAAATGTATTAATTGATATAATCGGTTTTGAAATAAAATTAACAACCATGATAAAAATCCAACTTTAACAGGAACGTTGATACGCAACTAATCATAAAATGCATCAAGAATCATCAAGAGCCAGCAAATATCGATATATTTTATGTTTATAATCTTGTGATTTTAGAAAAACTAAAAAATATATAAAGAAAATTTTATAGTTTAATTATTAAATAACAAAACTTTCATTTTTACATCATTCGATTCTTTCAACCAAACAAAGCATAAGGTAATTGCCGAAGATTTGCGGTTTTGCTCATTGGGCATTTTGCGAGCATACATTTTTCTTCTGGGTCTGACTTAGCTTACATTTTTTGGGTTTAAAAGCATGGACTTTGGAGTCTTGACCCAAGAAAAATAGAATCTAATCGGATCCATAACAGTTTATCCAATGAAATCCTGTTACATTTCTCCATTACGTTTGGCCCAGATATTGATCGTGTCTTTAGACACCAACCTCCCTACAAAAGGCAATCAACTAGAGATGGCGGTGAAATCATCGCAGCTATCCGCATTCTCTCTCTTCCGTCGACCAAAACCAAACTATCGAACACTCTCCAAAGTTGTCATAACCACCTCTTGCATCCGCTGCTACACGACGCCATCGCAACCAATGGACGACCAACAACAACCAGGAACAGCAAAGCGAGTGGTGGTCTGCGGCGGTGGCATAATCGGTGTTTGCACGGCTTATTTCCTCGCCAAGAAAGGCGCCTCCGTCACTCTCGTTGAAAAATCCTCCGTAGCCTGTGCCGCTTCTGGAAAAGCCGGCGGATTCCTCGCTCTTGACTGGTGCGACGGTGGTCCTGTCGAATCACTTGCACGCGCTAGCTTTAATCTCCACCGTTCACTCTCCGAAGAACTCAACGGCCCCGAAACGTACGGCTATCGTCCCCTCACCACTCTCAGTATTTCCATAACCGAATCGGAGCCTTCTTCTCGGTCCGGTTCCTATTCGTCCATTGACTCTAAAATACCGTCTTGGGTCGATGGACCGGCACGTGGGTCTCGAACGATTGGGTCGACCCGAACGACAGCCCAAGTACATCCTCAATTATTCACAAGAACTCTGTTAAATACGGCTGTCGAGAAACATGGTGTCGAGGTGGTGATTGGGAAATTGGAGCAGGTGCGGGTTGAAGAGGGGCGTGTTGGATCGGTGGTACTTGAAGATGGACGAGTTATTGAGTCTGACTCGGTTGTTTTGGCACTTGGGCCATGGTCTGGAAAGTTTGAGATGTTAGCTTCGATGTTCAGAGTTTATGGGCTTAAGGCACATAGTATCGTTTTGGAGCCCAAGGAGCCTGGTGCTATAACGGCTCATGCCCTTTTCCTTAGCTATCATCAACAGGGTGGTAAAGCCATGGATCCCGAGGTGTACCCTCGTCCAACTGGTGCGTTCGACAGTAAAATTTTGATTATGAACTATCTATAATTGTAAAGCAATTTCAGACACAAACAATTTAGCTTATTTTTGTTTATAAAATTGTAAATTGGATTCGTAGGGGAGGTGTATTTATGCGGGATGTCTGCGGAGGCAGAGGTGCCAGATGATCCAGAGCAAATAGTAGGCATCCCAGAATCGATAGAGATGCTAAAGAGAGTGGCTAGAAATGTTTCGAGCCATCTGGCTGAAGGAGAGGCGCAAGTGAAGGCAGAGCAAGCTTGTTTCTTGCCATGTACCGACGACGGTGTGCCTGTGATAGGAGAACTTCCAGGGATCAAGGGGTGTTTTGTGGCTTCTGGTCATAGTTGTTGGGGGATACTCAATGGTCCAGCTACTGGTGCTGCTGTGGCTGAGCTTGTGCTTGATGGACGTGCTAGCATTGTTGATCTTAGTCGGTTTAGTCCTGCTAGATTTGTTGGGCGTAGAAGCATTAAAGTTTAAATTGTATTTCATATACCAATTTTATCGGAGGAAGCTTCACATTTTAGTGCCTTGTGTTGTGAGTTCTTGTTAATATGATGAGCATTGGGATATCACCTGTTGCTATGTGATGGTTGATACAACGAATTATAGAAACTGCCTCCTTCGCTACATCTACATAAAAATAAATATATACACAGAATGTAAGAATCAGTTTGTGATGGAATCTCTAGAAGGTAATCGATTTTATTTTCTAATTTCATTCCAATAAGGGCAGAGAAAAACACTACTTTGCTCTTGCAGCAGCCTCAAAAATGTGGTTGAGCTCTGTAAGTTATTCCCTTTCGTCGACATTCGACTACCTATTTATTTGCACCGTTATGGGTTATTTGTCTCCAGGTTAAGTTCCAGGCCCAGGAAGCTAAGGTTTGGCTTGCAAAGAACGGATTGGGAAAGGGACATATTTTCATGATTATCGTTTTGTGGACAAACAAATTGGGTTTTTTTACCTAGACCTGGGTCGTAGGGGTTTGGATTGCAACAAGAGGCCCATTAATAATAACAAGAAAAACCACTAACAGGGAAATAGGAATTATTCAGGACGCATGTGAAACCACGTGCGCACAGGAAGAGCAAGGCAAAACCTATAGGCGCCTAGTGACTTGAAGTTCTAATTTTCCAAGGAGCATTTTCTTCTTTTCCAAGCTTATACATTTCCCATTCATTAAGGAGCTAGAGTGAGTTTTTTCAAGCCAAGATCAAAGAAATGTTTTTCAAACCCATTACATCAAAGCACATTTAATACATTTTTCAAAGGCCAAACATCTGTTTCCATTATATTAAATTTTCTGTCATGTTCAACTTGAAAGAAAAATCAGTTTGGAGTTTGGAATATTAGATTGTATTAATGGCATTCACATTACAACTCACAAAGATCAAACTTGATTCCCCAATGAAATGGAATTTATGAACCCTAAGCAGTCTTAATTAAAAATTAGATTCTTCAATAATGTAATCCCATGTTTCCTTATCCCACTCTACGACAGAACTCAAGACAAAAAACTACTGAAAATCCAAACAAGGCGTTGACAAGCTGCCTCAAAAAGTTGGGTAACAAGCTTATGGTAGAAACTATTAAACCTCGCCGAAGGACCCGGTTGTACTTTAAGGCTCATTATTTGAAGCCAGGCCATACCTTACCAGGCCAGGCTTATTCACGGGGCTAAGTGAATCTCCATTAATTAACTGGTGAATGAGTTCATTTCCCTATGTTTCTAGAGATGGTAACAAGTCGGTCGAAAAGAGATTTTATTTGTCCTGATTTTATATATTTAATATTTAAATTTGATTTGATTTGATATTAAAATATTAATTTTATATTTAAATTTGACTTGAATAATATATGTATATAATTATAATTGATTCAATTTGAAATGAAATTAATAAAATATTATTTTTTAAATATAAATATAAAATATACATAATTAAATAAATAATAAAAATATATTTTATATATCAAGTCAGAGTGATTTATCTAAAATTCGATCTCTTTTTCTTCACTTTCAACTTGACCTAATTTGTTCCAAAATTCTATTTAAAAAAATCAAACCTATAGAACCAAATTAGAATCCAACAAATTCAAGTTGGATTGCAAAATCCTATTTGTTTCTCCTTGTATATGCAGATAAAAAAGAGTGATTAATAATAAGTGGCTAAGCATGTGGGATTACATGTTAGTAATAAAAATATAAAAATATTATTTTTATATTTGAATTTGATTTGATTAGTATATGTATAAAATTATAAACAATTTGATTAAAAACAAAATTAATAAAATATTATTTTTTAAATATAAATATATAATTAAATAAATAATAAAAATATATTTTATATATCGAGCCGGAATAAATTTATCTAAAGTTTGATTTAATTTTTTTTTACTCTAAACTTGATCCAATCTAAAATTTAATTTTAAAAAATCAATCTTATAAAATTGAATAAAAATATAATAAATTCAAGTTGGATTGCAAAATCCTATTTGTTCCTCCTTGTATATGCAGATAAAAAAAGAATGATTAATAATAAGTGGCTAAGCATGTGGGATTACAGGTTAGAATCAACTTTTTTGAGGAGACTGGACTTGGCTTTTTAATTCTGTGAGACAAAAATAGGGCCCATATGAAATGCCAATCAACTAACAAAGAGTGATGAAAGAAAAGGAATGGTTTACTGGGACAAAATAGCAGGAGCCATTGTCCCAACAGGCGCAGAAGATTGCAGGAGTTTGGCAAACCTAGTCACAGTCTCCCGAATATCAACCAAGGAAAAGCTCAATTATTTGTTGCATGCATTAAATAAGGGGTGCTGGTACAATTTTTTGTCCAAAAATTTTTGCTCTACAAAATTTTAAGGCCAACCAAATTTCACCCAAAAGGAACACATTGGCTGTTTTTATATCCCATTCCATCATATATCAAATCAATCATTGGGTTGGCATGTGAGAGAAGTATCTGCAAAATTAGCAATAAAATAAATTTATTATAGTACCATGATTTCCTGATTTAATAAGTGTTCATTTAAAATTTATACAACTAAATTTACCATATCATTAATAAAATTAATTTAACATAAAATTTTTATTAAATTTTTTAATCACAACTATAATAATTTTTAATTTCATAATAATTAATCTCATTATTTATCAAAATAGAACCCAAGTCTACAAATTTAGGCAATGAAATTGCTCCTTCAAAAATCCTCTGTGTCTTATTTAGAAAATTTCAGTCTTTGATCTTCACCAAAAGCTCCATTTCTAATCACCTCAGCTGCAGAATCCCAACTCTCAATTCTTGGCACTGAACTCATAATTATCAAGCCAGGTTGAATTGTAATTAGACTCTGGTTGGCTGTCGAACAAAATGTTTTTCTCCCTTCTTTTTACGGAACTTTCCAACGAATAAGGCAGGAGTTGGCATGAAATAATTTATGTTTTTTTTACTGTTAAATGTGTAAAATATTAATATATTTTTAAATATGTATAAAATATAAATATTATAATATTATAATTTGTGTTCATATATAAACACAATATTTTTTTTTATATTTATCAAAATTTTAAATAATATTATTTTTATATATTTTTTATATTATTTTTATATCACCATATTATCTATCAAAATTATTAAGGCATTCACACAAGCAAAACAGTAAATATTTATCAAGCTAGGTAATTTTTCTAAAGTCGTTTTAACTGAAAGTATAATGGCTAGCATTTTCTCGTTAGAAAGCTTTTGATATAGCACTAACTTCTTGGTTGTTGTATTCTGGCCATCAAAAAATAAACCTGTTTCATTATTCACCAACAGGCAACATGCAGTTTTGATTCTGGTAATGGTAGTTTAGGCCAAAAAAAACTTGCTTCCATATGTTTATAAATTAACTTTAAGGATTGGGTGCTTTGTACCTGCTACATAGCAAGCAATGTCAAGAAATTGATAGAGTTTCAGGTTTTCGTGTCAATGAAGAGAGGGAGAAATCAACAAGATCCGTCCATTTGGGACATGATGTTTTTTCACCTACAGCATTGAAATTTCCTTTGTTTTTTCAATATTCTGTTTCAGTATTTTGCTGCGAAATTCATCCAAAGCAAAAATGAAAAAAGATGGAAAGTGAAACTGTAGTAGACATGATGCCAATTATTGTTAACTTTTATCCTGTTGCTTTCAATTTTTTTTTTTTATAGCTAATGGTTGATGGTAATTGGCAAGCTGTCAAAATCTTTGACCAAAGGGCCTGGTGGATCCAGATTGCTCTTTTCAAAATTTTCTTTTCATCTTCAAGAAAACAGCCATGGGCCAGTTCCCACACCTGCAACCCTCTCCATTGTTGCCATTACCAGCTTTTTTAGCATAAAAGAAAATGTTGAACGCTTTACAGCTTTTCCATCCATTTCCTTTCTCTCTCTCTCTCTCTCTATATATATATATATATATATATATTTCTTTTCACTTTCAATGTAGGAAAAGAGGGATTATAAAAACAAAAAAAAAAACAGGAAGAAAAAGGGAGGTAAAGTGCATTATAATAAAGAGATACTAGAAAGTGAGAGTTTCCTAATCTTGCTTGTGCATGCAAAGTAAATGGATCACACCTAAAAAAGCAGGCACAAAAATATTTTTAATCTTGTATTTATTAACACCTTAATGCATTCACCTATTTTTTTATTTGCTTAATTCTATTATAACGAGGTGGGTAAAGCTGCCACAAACAATTTTAAAAGAAAAAGAAGAAAAAAAAAAAGAGGTGCCAGATAATGATGGATAACGTAATGCATTCCCATGTGTGAATTCTGGGATAGAGCAGCCATCTGCAATGGAGAACAAATTCTAAGCTTCCACATTGTCATCAAACTCAAATCTGGCTTGGTGCCAATGAATTAGACAAAAGTTAAATCTACATCCTAAGCTGGAATCTTACATAACGTTGAGAAACGAGAGCTATGGACCGCCTGATCATCTTGTCTAGTGCCAAAATGAGGACAATTTGGAGAGAAGCCAAGGCTGGTTATTGTTCATTTAAAGTAACTAACAATTATTTGATAATCCCTTGCAGATGAAACACTATAACCAAGTTTTTTGGTTGCCAAAACTCTCATTAGGTGGTCGTTTTCAACATTTATTTGCCTTCTTGTTTTCTTGCTTTCTTGCTTCCCGTCCTTTTTTGTGTCAGATTCTCATATATAGAAACAGCAGGAATAGAAACAGATCATTTAAACATTGTACGTCCTGTAGTTAGGGCGACTCCTTCTGGCTCATTGTTGGGGCCATGGTCAAATCAAATTCTTCAAGGATTTTCATCTTTAAGTATATAGGAGATGTTGTATATCAAGGGCTTACCAGCAAGTTAAAATTTTCAGACGGCGGAGCAACGAATAAGACCTAAAATTCTCATAAATCCTATAATGAGGCTCTGATGAGATGATATTAAGGACCCTTTTGAGGACCCCTCCACAATAATGTTGCCCTTGAGCTTATAGTTATCGTTAACACGACGTTATCATCTTATTTATTTTATTAATAAATTATTATAATTTAATTCATTAATAATATATAAAATTTATATATTAAAAATGTATTAAATATAAAACCTTCCATATCCAACAATTAGGAGTCAAAGAGCACATGCAAATTTGTAGTTTTTTAATAATGCTGTTACCCATCTAATAACCATTAATGATAACAAAGAAGTAAAGCTCATGTCAATCTTCCTGCCGGTAACTTACCAAAACCATTAATCTATTTCATTAGCATATTTACAGAATCTAGTTTTTTTTTTTTTTTTTTTCTGTGTAGAAAAACGTAAAAGGAATAAAAAGTTTCATTAACGTAAATCTAAGAGAGAGCGAGGGATGGCAGGGTTGGAATGAATTTTCGTTTGACCCCATTTCTTAATATTTATGTTCAAATCCCATCAATATTAAAATATTATTTTATAGTCAATCTAATTTGTATATTTATAAATTATAATTGATTTAATTCAAAATTAATTTAATAATTTATATTTAATATAATATTAATAAAATATTATTTTTAATAAAAATTATATTTTAATTATATATAATATAATATATTTATCAAATTAATATCTTAAATTAAAATATTAAATAATAATTTTATTAATCTAATAATAAATATACAATTAAATAAATACTAAAAATATATTTATATATATTCGAATAAAGTCAGAGCGATACCACCTACAATTCAACTCTTACTCGACTTCAGAAAAAAATTCAATCCAATTTTTTATTTAAAAAAATTTACCTTTATCAGACGAATCCAAATCCATCATATTTTAGCCAGAGAGCACCGAAAGATTAAACTATGCATAGATGTTTTATAAAAATGATGCTATTGTGATCCCATAGCCTATAGGTGATTTTTTTTTTTTAATTTAATGAATGTGATCAGGAGCAAGTGAAAGGAAGAATAAATTTATCAAACCAACGGAGACAGCATTTAAGCATTTCTAGCAAGCTAATAAAATTATATATCTGCAGAGAGCTGAGCACCAGAACATTTTGGTGATGGTAAGCTTGTTTTGTTGAGCTGTGTATTTCTTAACTCTCTTCTTATAATTTATTAATTATTTTTTTAACCAACTATCATCACATGGCCTCTGCACCTTCATTAACATAAATGATAAATCTCAGTTACTTCCCTTAGTCATATCTCTCTCTTTCCTTCTTTCTCTTTTGTCTCTCTTCCCTCTCTCTCTCTCTCTCTCTCTCTCTCTCTCTCTCTCTCTCTCTGATTTTGTCTATTTTCATTGACGAAATGTGGGATCAGTTTGACAAATCATGAGTTCCTCCTCTAGTGTTAAACTCCATTTATGGAGGAGAATTCTTGTTATTCTGGAGTTTCTTATGGTTCAAGCTGTGGGGCTAAATACAGATGGAACTCTTTTGCTTTCTTTCAAGTACTTTATTCTCAGTGATCCTCTAAACGTGCTACAGAGCTGGAACTCCAACGACCCGACGCCATGTTCTTGGAATGGAGTAACTTGTGGAACACTAGGCAACTCCAATGACCGCTCTCGTGTTACAGGCTTGACTCTTCCAAATTGTCAGCTTCTTGGTTCGATTCCATCCGATCTGGGGATGATTGAACACCTTGAAAATCTTGATCTATCCAACAATTCTCTTAACGGGTCTCTTCCTTTTTCTATTTTCAACGCAACCCAGCTTCAGTTTCTTGATTTGTCAAACAACTTAATCTCTGGTGTCATACCAGAAACAATAGGACGGTTACAAAGCCTCCAATTCCTTGACCTTGCTGACAATGCATTGGCGGGAACTTTACCTGCCACTGTCACCACTATCCAGAATCTAACTGTCGTTTCTTTGAAGAATAATTACTTCTCTGGCAATCTTCCAACTGGGCTCCAATCTGTTCAATTTTTAGATCTGTCTTCCAATCTTGTTGAGGGGTCTTTGCCTCCAAACTTTGGAGGCAACAATCTCAGGTACTTGAATGTTTCTTACAACAGGCTTTCCGGGGTAATTCCGCCACAATTTGCGGAGAAAATTCCTGGTAACGCTACTATTGATCTTTCCTTCAATAATCTTCAAGGAGAAATCCCAGATTCAGTTGTTTTTATGAATCAAGAATCCAAATCATTTTCCGGAAATCCTGATCTATGTGGTAAAGTAACCGGGCGTGATTGTCCAATTCCTTCTTCACCATCATCTTCTCCTAACGTCTCTTCACCAACTTCGCCTCCAGCAATTGCTGCCATCCCCAAGACAATGGACTCCGACACGCCGGAACCATCTTCTGGAGCTAATAAACCAGGACAAAACAAGCTCAAACCAGGAACAATAGTAGGAATTATAGTCGGGGACATAGCAGGAATTGGATTTGTCATCATGGTTTTCTTTTTCGTCTACAAGTTAAAGAGGAAAAAGAGAGTTGAAACTACACAGGAGCAAGAAGGTAACACAGCCAAAGACAATTGGTCTATAACATCTTCATTGTCAGAATCAAGAGGGTTTACAAGATGGTCATGTTTGAGAAAGAGAGGAGAGTACGAAGAAGAATCTGACACCAGTTCTGACACGGAGGAAGATCAAAGCGGGAGCAAAAGTCATGATAATCAACGGCAGCAAGAGCAAGAACATGACAAAAAAGGCACATTGGTGACCGTTGATGGGGAAAAGCAGCTAGAGCTTGAGACGTTGCTTAAAGCGTCTGCTTACATTTTAGGTGCCACGGGCCATGGTATAATGTACAAGGCAGTGCTTGAAGATCGGACCTCCTTGGCTGTTCGAAGGATTGGTGAGAACAGTGTGGATCGTTGCAGGGATTTCGAGACCCAGGTTCGAGTCATTGCTAAACTGGTGCACCCCAATTTGGTCAGGATTCGTGGGTTCTATTTGGGAGTTGATGAAAAGCTAATAATCTATGATTTTGTACCAAACGGCAGCCTCGCCAACGCTCGTTACAGTGAGTACTTTTCCATTCTTCCTTTTGTTCTTTTTCATTTGTTCCCTTTCTCTTTTTTCGACTTTCCACACTTGCTAAAGTGCGCTGGAGAATTGAAGTGATGACGGTGGAGTAGGTGTAACTGAAACCTTGTTTAATGCATGGGAAAGTCAACTGTCTGGAAGGTTCGTATTCGCCAATTCCCAATCGTTCACCCTACGGCGTTTGACAGCGATTTACGTGAACAGCTCACTTCCTTCTGAAAACGACTCGTCTTCTTTATCTCGGTGGCTTATTCTTGCGTTAGCACTTTGCCGGCCTTACACTAATCAAGTTTCGGCTATTGTTACTTTTTCATTTTTCAGGAAAAGTTGGTTCTTCACCTTGTCATCTTCCCTGGGAGGCTAGGCTCAAGATCGCTAAGGGTGTGGCACGTGGGCTAGCATATCTCCATGAAAAGAAGCATGTGCATGCCAATTTGAAGCCTAGCAATATCCTGTTAGACTCTGACTTGGAACCAAAGATTGGAGATTTTGGGCTCGAAAGGCTCATAACAGGTGACATGAGTTCTAAACTCGGATTATCAGCCCGAAATTTTGGCAGCAAGAGGTCAACGGCATCAAGAGATAGCTTCCAAGACCTAGCAGGGCCTAGCCCAAGTCCAAGCCCGAGCTCTTTCGGTGTATCGCCTTACCACGCCCCGGAGTCACTTAGGAGCCTCAAACCCAATCCAAAGTGGGATGTGTACGCATTTGGTGTCATTTTGCTTGAGCTTCTAACAGGGAAAGTCATAGTTTTGGATGAGTTGGGACAGGGAAATGGGATTGTAGTCGAAGACAAAAACAAGGCATTGAGGATGGCTGATGCAGCAATTCGTGGTGACTTGGAAGGCAAAGAGGATGCCTTGATGGCTTGCTTCAAGTTAGGGTACAACTGTGCATCTCCAATCCCACAAAAGAGACCCCCGATGAAAGAAGCCTCACAAATTCTTGAGAAAATCCCTTCTTCAACTTCATATTCATCACATTAATATGGACAATGACAAACAATAGAGAAAAGTGTATGTAATGATTGACTGATAGGGTTTTTTTTTTTTTTTTTTTTTTTTAACTTTTGTTTCCAAAGTGTGTCTTGAATTGGAAATTGCATAAAATCATGAGTTGGATCTTCTTGGTGTGATACTAATATTATTGCTAATTTTTATACCCAATCCATCCTTGGTGACACTAATAGGAGCGGTGTTGTTTGATTTTTTATTTAAATTTAAATTATTCGAAAATTAAGGTGGACCTCATATATAAAGCCAACTTCAATTATTAATAGTTAAGTATTCAACTTAAAATTAATTAATTATAAGTGAAGGGATTTAACTTAAATAAAAAATTATAAGAAATTAAATATTTATTAAATGTAAAATTATATCACTTTAATAGGCTTCCATCATGTGTAAGTAGAGAAAAAAAAGCTTATCATGTGACAAATTTGAAAATAACAACAAAAATTTTTTTGATTATGATATTATATTAAGCATCTAACATACTATCAATTAACAATAAGTTGGATACTTAACATTAACAACTTTTTAGTGCAAACACATCATAATATACACATTTAAATATCTTTTATATTAAACTCGTTGGGAACATATAAGCTAACCCCACTTTATGTTTTAAATTTTCTTAGTTTTCCATTCCATTTTTATATAATTATTAACAAAAATATTTAATTGAGAGATTGAAAATATTTCATTTTTCATAAATTAAAAAGCCATCTTATCTCATATCTTAACTCCAAAAAAAATTTGTCTAAAATATATAAGCAATTTTTTTTTATATAAAAGTGATTGTAATTTTAGGATAGAAAATAAAATATTTGCTTCATTTGTATAAATCAATTGGATTAAATTTCGAATTTTAATAGAAAATATTTTAATGTATTTAAATAGTTAAGAGTGTTTAGTTAAATAAATCATATTAAGAGAAACCAATTATGGGCTATAACGGCCCAACAAGTTTGGGCTGGGACGACTAATTGGTTTGGGCTTTAGCTGGGATTAATCAACCCATTCTTGGTGGAGCGGCGCCTACGGTTTGTGTGCGCCGCCTTAGCCCTCATTTTTTTTTTTCAAATTGGGATATATCCCGCTCTTCTCTCGTTTTAAAAACCCTTCAAACTTTTCTTTTTCGGGCTCAAATAGCCGTTAGAAAGAAAAGAACAGAAAAAAAAAAAAAAAAAGGAAAAAGGCAAACGCTCGATTTTCACAAACTCGGCCAATCCAAACCAAAACCCACAACGAAGAAAAAAAAAAGCAATGGCGACGAGTATTGGAATGATGGATTCGGCTTATTTCGTCGGCAGATCTGAGATTCTTGCTTGGATCAACTCCACTCTCCATCTCAATCTCTCCAAAGTTGAAGAGGTTTCTTTCTTTTTCTTTACGAAATTTGGCTCGTTTGATTTAATATAAAAGAGGGTTTTGTTTTATAGATATGTTTCCGATCCGGTGCATTTTCAGGCTTGTTCCGGTGCGGTTCATTGCCAGCTTATGGATGCGGTTCATCCAGGGATGGTGCCGATGCACAAAGTCAACTTCGATGCCAAAAACGAATACGAGATGATCCAAAATTACAAAGTCCTCCAAGACGTCTTTAACAAACTCAAAATCACCAAGGTTTTAATTTTAATTTTAATTTTAATTTTGTCGGTATTTTCTGGTTGTGAATTTTGATTTGATTTTTTTGGCTGGTTTTAGCATATCGAGGTGAGCAAGCTGGTGAAAGGGAGGCCGCTTGATAATCTGGAGTTCATGCAATGGATGAAAAGATACTGTGATTCGGTTAATGGAGGAGGTCTTCATAAGTAAATTTCTTTTAAACCCTTTTTTTATTTTTTTGATCGGTTCCATTTTGTCTATTAATTTTAGTTAATTATACATTCTTTTAGGGTTTTCTTGTTCTTGTTGGTAATGGTTTCTTTTCACCAATTGAATTTAAAATTAGTTATAGTATTAAATTTTTGGAATAATTGGCGCTATCACTTTTTTTTTGTTAGCATTAATTGTTATATATGACTTTAGTAATTTCTTGATTGAAATTTGGCATTGTTATATTAATCTTTCTGGCATCACTAATTTGACAGATTGCAGTAGTTTTAGTCATTTTTCCCAACAATTGATAATGATATTTGGGCCTAGAGTTTCATATGTTACGAATTGACTTTCCTGAAATTCATGTTATTTCAATTGTTTTTCTGTTACTAAATTCTGTTCCTGGTATTGTTCTCCTTCATCAAGGCTTGCTTTCTCGGCATACTATATATCATGAATTAAATGAAATGAAGAGAGAGATCTATCAGTGATTTTTTTGGTGTTGTCATATTTAGTTACAATCCAGTGGAAAGGAGAGAGGCTTCTAAAGGAGGTAAAGAAGCCGGCAAGAAATCAGCACCACAACAATCCTCAACCAAGGGTTCAACGGCTGCTCCTAGACCTTCATCTTCCCATGCTCGAAGGAACAACAACGATGTTTCGTCATCCGTGAACCCTTCCAATCAATCAGCAAAGACTTCATCCAAACCATCGACATCAGTGGCTGCTTATGATGAACAGGTACTTTATACTTGATGAATGAATTGATAGTATTATTGGTTTAAGAATGTTAAGAAGAGCCTAAGGTCTTCTGCTTTACAACGTAGATCACGGAATTGAAGCTGTCTGTGGATAGTCTTGAGAAAGAGAGGGATTTCTACTTTGCAAAGTTGAGAGACATTGAGATTCTCTGCCAGACTCCTGAGATTGAAGACTCACCGGTATTTCTCTTTTGAGATTCACATTTACAATAGGCAAAATTTATTAGTAAAAAGTGTTATTAAAATTGATTGTTTAATGTTTAAAAAATGGTTATTAAAATTAATTGTTTAATGTTTAAAAAAGGGTTATTAAAATTGATTGTTTAATGTTTACTACATGTTAATGCAGATTGTTGCAGCTATCAAAAGGATTTTATATGATACAGATGCTGATGCATCAGTGGTGACCGAAGCTCAAGCCATGGTGTCTCTTCACCCCAAAGAAGCATTAGCTTTGAGTCCAATTGCTGAGGTATCAGAAGAAAAATCCAGTTCTGAAACTCAGAAGAGAAAAATCATTTTGAACATCGATGTTGATGCTGCTGGAATCACAACACTGTCTCCAAGGCAAAGGCTCTCTGATGCTTCCGATGTTCACTGCAGTGGGTCACCTCTTATGACTTACTGATCAGCAATCAGCTAAACTTCTGAAAGATTTGCTTGACAAATACAGTTTTGTCAAATTTCTTAGATATATATATATATCTACAGTTCTATCTATTGTTTCAATTGCAGTCCAACCAGTGTTTAGGACAGGGCATAATATAGTCGTCACCTGAATTGTTAGCAATGTCTGTTTGGATAGTGTTCTGTATTTGGAAGATGTAAGAACAACATATGTGTACCCTTTCTACTTCAGGAGGTCATTTTTAGCTAAGGTCTGCCATATAAAAAATCCTGGATGATTACTTGCTAGACACCTTTTTCAGCTTCTCTATTTTTACATATTTTTGTTAAGGGATGAATGACATAGGTTTTAAATTGTCAATGGAAAGAGATATGGTGATGAGTCTTTGTTTCTTTGGGAGCGTTTAGTCATTTTGCAGTTAAATACGATTTTGATCAACAACAGGCTAAAATGCCTTAGGCCATATCCTTGCTAGTAACCCAATTGGCCCTGCTGGCCACAGCGTATGTTAGCTCCCACTGTTCATCCTAAAATTTTTTGCGGATTTTAGGGTACATTTGGATAGACAGTAGGATTGAAAACAAGTAGCGGTGAGATTGGGTACAGTAGTAGGAAAATTAAAATAAGTTGTAAAAATATGTGTTTGAATGCAAATGCAGTGGCAGTAATGAGATTTTTCATTTTTACACCAAGGCAGTTGATTAGCCATGGCGTTCAGTTGTTCGCTAGACCTTTTCCCCTTCAATCACAAACTAGAGGGTAACATGGGACAACTGCACCGCAGGGTGCTATCCAGATGCATCCTAGTGGCACACTAGTGCTATCCAGAAATAGTCTTGGATATGAGATATCAGAGAGTGACATGTGGGGGTGTTCACTTGATGTTATGGCCTCTTCCTTTGGCTGGAAAATAGTGTTGGAGAACAAGTATCATCAGCAATGTCTCAAAGTAAACACTAGACAGTAAATTAAGCATAGGGGGATTACTGTTTATGGTAACTAATATATATTCTCCATCACTTCTCGAAATCAAAATTCAAAGACATTCAATATAAACACGCAAACCAGGATGGTTATGTTTCAACTTTTTCAGTTTCTCAATATTGCTGATCGTTTGAGTTTTCTCATCTTTTGCTTTGGACAGAAGAGTAAGACCACAAATGCAAAAGGTGAAGTTGAAAGAGAGGTGGAAACAGTGTACTATTGGTCATCAGCAGGGAAGGCCCAAGAGCCAAAGAGTGTGCAGGTGATTCACCATCATCCACAAAACAACCAGAAGAACAGCTGAGGTGTCCTTACTGCTGCTGCTGTTGCTGTGGCCTCTACCCTTGAATCTGCCAAGGATGCAATATCTCGAAAGCAATGGCACAATTCTCCATTTCAAATGACCTTACCGACTTTAGAATCTCTTGGAAGTTTCATTTTTGGGGAATATATGATTTGTATAGAGTATAGAGCAATACTTTTATGTTTTGTCTTGTAAGTACACAATGTGCTTAATTGTTGTCAAACACATAATGCATTGTCTCCTTGATTAGAGATTGGTTACAATAACCTGAAAAACATGTTATCTGAAAAGTGACAATAAGATCAATCTTTTTGTAATGCCAGAATATTAATTCTTTTCTTTTACAGTCAATCCCCTAATCCGAACTCCGAAGGGTTTGAAGGGGTGAAAACAGGCCATAAGGAAAAGCTGATAAAAGCTCAGACTTGACCCATCTACTCCCCCTCTGCCTTTCCTCAAGGGAAATAAACAGATTTGTCAATGCTATTGGGTAAAGTCAAGTATTTGAGATAAAAAAACTCAGCTCTGCTTAGATTTGTAAGTAGTTTCACCAAAAAAATGGAGAAAAAAAAAAAAAAAAACTCAAACTCTACATGAAGATGCTGCGATAAGCACATAAACAAAATATTCCTTTTCTTTTTAATTATCAGACTGCAGAATCCGTTTTGATTGGTGGATCCCATCCACATTACTTTCTCTTTTCAGCCTGGAAATTGAATTACAACCATTTCCGTTCGAAAGAATCAAGGGTTAAAGCTTAAAAATTCATGCTCAAAATACAATTGTCAGTTCGCACGCCACTGAAAGCAAAACAAAGTTAGTGCGCTTTATTCTTCTTCACCAATTGTCATCCGAATCCTATTCTTTTATCTTTTATACCCTAGTCCACGTCTCTCGTTGCTTTTATAGCATCCACCATCGAGGCATATATTTCCCATTGGTTTCCCTCTTATTGCTCACCATCTGGAGTCACTACTTGTTTCTGCTCTAATTTTTCGAGGTCTGTGAGCCGAGTTTTCCTTGAAACAGGTTAAGTTTTACTAGTTTCTTGGTATCTGGTTCATTTCCATTCTTTCATTGCAGTTATAAATTAGCTTAAAACAGTCGCAGCAATGGGAATGGCAATATCTAGATTGGTGAGGATGCTTTTTGCAAAGAAAGAAATGAGGATATTGATGGTGGGACTTGATGCTGCTGGCAAAACAACCATCCTTTACAAGTTGAAACTTGGAGAGATTGTTACTACCATACCAACCATTGGTATTAACCCTCAATATCTCTCTGCTACCCTAATCTTTCTACCTTTAAACTATTTGAACACCGAGTTTTAGTTAAATTTTCGTTAGATTTATAAATCCAATTCCAACCTGTGATTAGATGTCTATAGTATATATGTACTACTTTCTCAAGTATGGTTGATCATTTTTTTGTCATGTAATTTTCCATATTCATTTCTCAGCTGTTTCTGAAATTTAACTTGCTCTCATTTTCATGTGGTTGAATCGTAACATTTCAATCCCACGTCGGAATAGATATTATGAGGATCTAATAACTGAGAATTTTGCTAATCCAGGATTCAACGTGGAAACTGTCGAGTACAAAAATGTTAGCTTCACCGTCTGGGATGTTGGAGGACAAGATAAGGTAATAAGCGTATCAATACTAATGGTAGCTCTTACAAAAGCATGGTAATCCCACCTCCCTATGAGCTAATACCTAACAATTAAAGAGTAACTGTTTCATACTTTGCTTTATAGATACGACCTCTATGGAGACACTACTTTCAGAACACTCAGGGCCTTATTTTTGTGGTGGATAGTAATGACAAAGAACGAATAACGGAAGCCAGAGACGAACTTCACAGGATGCTAAGCGAGGTCAAAGATTTCGAATAACTTTGTGAATTCATTACTAGTTTGTTCCCTCAGGGGCTAATTTTAATAGAAAATCCTGATGGAAATGTCATTCAGAGTATTAACCTCACCAAGCTTTCATTAGATTGCTTACTTAAAACTGAGAAAGTACTAGCCGGTTGTGTACTGTGTAGATATTTAGTGTGCATAACAGGCTCAATTACTTGTGGTCTTTCTTTTTTCAGGATGAACTACGTGATGCAACCTTACTTGTCTTCGCCAACAAGCAAGATCTTCCAAATGCCATGACCGTTTCTGAAATCACTGATAAACTTGGCTTGCATTCACTTCGCCAACGCCGTTGGTAAATTATAATGTTAACTCAAATAACTCACTAGTCTGTATATATATTCACCAACTAATAGAGCTAAAATTTGCTCATTTTACCTTCAACTATTAATAAAAATTACAACCTGACACCATTTTAAAAGACAAAAGGTATAGAATTAAAAGCTGATATTAGAATTTTTTACTTTCCTATGGTAATTGGCATTTTTGGAAACTGATATAGGTACATCCAGGCTACGTGTGCCACCTCTGGCCAAGGACTTTATGAAGGCCTTGATTGGCTCTCCAGCAATATCTCTAGCAAGGCAAGATAAACCAAGCTTCTTTCATTCTGCACCACTTACAAATTTCAATGACCTAATTAAATCTATTTTCTTTCTTTTGCTCACAGGCATAATCCAGCCAGCTCCTCATTCAACGTAGAAAGTTATCTACTTCCAAAGAAAAACCTGAAAATATAGGAACGAAGGGCATGTAACTCAGTTTTCATTATTCAGTAGATTTTAAACCACTTTTATGATTAAGAAACCATAATATATATGTGTGATACATCATAAGAAATGTTCAACGATGGTTAGCTAAAGTAGATTCATGACTCTTATTTTGTACTTTTATCCATATAAATAAAAATAAGAATACTTTAAGAGAATCAAAATCTCTCAACAAATTAAGAGGCTTAATTTCTTGTCAGTTTTACATTTTAGCATTGATGAATAGCTATCAGTTTCAGAGGGTAAGGCAAACATTCAAAAGTCATACCAGTATAATTTGATATCAGCCAGAGAAGAGTATTGCTTGCTGTTGTTTTAATAAAAAACAAGAAAAATTACCCAGTTACACTTGGGTTGTAAAA
Organism: Durio zibethinus; assembly: GCF_047325235.1. Classification (NCBI taxonomy): domain Eukaryota; kingdom Viridiplantae; phylum Streptophyta; class Magnoliopsida; order Malvales; family Malvaceae; genus Durio; species Durio zibethinus. The sequence goes on from NC_143185.1 coordinate 19,204,896, forward strand.
TTTTTTTTATTTTGATTAAATATAAATTTTTTAATTTAATAATAAATTAAAAATTAGTTTTTAGTATTTTATTGGTTTTTTATTTTTTTTAAAAAAAATATATTTTTAAATTGATGCTCTAATTATGTAACCTAATTACAATTGGGTAGACGGTGACTTCTATTTTAAATAAGAGAAACTACTTTAAAAAATTATGTAAATTAAATCCAAATTTAATAATACATAAATGACAATCCAACCGATTAATATGATATTTATTTATTATAAAAATTAATTAATTATCAAATTCAAACCCATTTGTCCATGAAATCAAAGGTCACTAATATCATCACTCATTCAACTTATTTAAAAAAAAAACAATAATTTTATGATGGTAAGAGGGGTATTATAATAACTTTGACCAATTGTGAAATGGGAGTATTTCAATAATTATAATAAGAGAGATATTATAATAATTTTAATTAATTATAAAAAAGGTATTACAATAAATTTGCACACATGCATTCAATTGTCAAGTAATTAAAAATATATTATGATAATTTCCAATGAAATTTTAGTTGATTATGAAGGCACTACATTAGATTTTTACACGTGTTAAAAATAAGCAAATAATTAAGAGGCCATAATTGTCATTTTCAAATGGGTTTATTTTCATTATATAGTTATAAATTTTCAAATAAAATAACATGTTAACTTTTTATTAACTAATTATAAGGATATTTTTGTAATTATGATAAAAATATTATAATTATTTTGATCAATTTTGATGGAAGAGTATTTTTATAATTATGATAAAAAATATTATAATAATTTTGATCAATGATGGTGGTAAACAATTTTCATAATTATAGTTAGAGAAATATTATAATATTTTTAGCTTTATACAATACTAGAGATATTTACGTAATTATAATATTAGGATGTTATAATGATTTTATATTTGTAAGAATTTTTTTGTCATTTAAAAATAAAAAAATGTTATAATAATTTGACATTTATAAGGAGGGTTTTTTTGTCATTTAAGAAATGAGAAAATTATAGTAATTTAATTCAAAAGAGGGATATTTTTGTCAATTAAATAGGAGAGCATTATCGTCTTTTTAAACACATGTGAAGCAATTGGCCAAAATTAAAGGGGTATCATTTTAAATTTAACTAGATGTTAAATGTATGGATTTGACCTACCTGTTCAATCCATTCCAGGCCTTCTGGCATTTTGGTCAGAGTTAGTAGGATTTGACATCAAAGCAGGTGAATGGCTCCAAATCCTGGAAAAGCATTACCTGATGTAGTTTGAAAGCAGTGAGCCGCATCAAAGGGTCAAAAGGGGGCTAGGCGTGGTGGTCTCTTATGATCAAGTTAAGAGTCTTGGTTTGATGTGGTCCATCAGATCATGGTCTTAGGTTAAGCTTGTACAAAACATTTCCATTTTAATCATCAGCCTCCATTTTTCTCTACGTATTTCTTACTATATATTATACTCTTTCTGCTGTTTAAGCTATGAGTTGCACAATGGAAAGTAACTTGGGTACATTCTGCGAGAGAGATGTCCATATAGTTGAATTTAATCACTACTGTAAATTTTCTGTCACTTTAATTTAATCAACTTAGGCGTAGAGAATATTTACACTGGATTCATTGAGCTGATGGGAAGAATACTCCTTTAGTGTCACGTCAGATCTTTTTTCACATGATGAAAACTTTCTTCAATTTTCTGGCATACGGAGCTTTAAGCACTGTTTGGTTGGCTGCCAACTTGAAAGAGACACTGAATTCAGTACTTTCAAGCTATATCAAATGAAAGTCATGAACCCAGCAGTGCAAATTACACCGGTTATGGTGTTTTCTCTGCATTAGGTGGATGTGGGGGAAGTCTTGTTTCATGTTTACAAGACTCTTGCTCCGAATTTTAAGGCTTTGTAAAGCCTGGAAGTCATAGTGCCATCAATTTCTGTGTTTTTTGCCGGTAGGTACGATCACAGTGACAGAATTTATGAATGTAAAAAAATACCAAGTCTACACTGTCACTTCTGAGCCAAACATGTTGCAAACTTTTATATTCAACAAGGCTTGGAACATAATTTAAAAAAAAAAAAAAAAGCAAAAACTATGATGTCCGTAGGATAATGAACTGCTTCCTTGATGAATATATAACAAGATATTAGTTGCAGAGAAATTCCTAGTTAGTGTTCAAACAACTGGCTGCAACATAGATAGGAATAAAATTTTCAAAGCAAGGATCGGATTGATTAGAAACTAAAGATGTCCATCACATAAAGCAAAATGTCTGTAAATGGTCAAATTATTGTAGCCACAGCAATAACTCATAAATTGATACCAAACTACATAGAAATCTATGTGTTGTCTTGAAATTATAGCTATGGTTGTACATTTTGTCTGTTTTCTTTTAAGAAAATTCAGTGATATGAGCTGCCACATTTATAAAGCAGTAATAGGCATCTACTTCTTTGGACCAATGTATTAAAATCAAGCACTATTAGACTGTTTTTCAGCTAAGTTTGAATGGTGAATCTATCCAAGCAGGTGACCTCATTTGTTCCTGGGCAAAGTCCTTGTTTTAGCAGAGAGGAGGGCTTGCTGTACTGTGATGAGACCTCTCTCGCAGTTTTTCTTTTTCTTTTTCTTTTTCGTAGTTTGTACAATAAAAATCCTGGACAATTATAAATGAAAGGGAGACCCTCTGGCAATCCTCAAAAGGCGCTGCCATTTCTACCTATGAAAACAAATACGTAATCAACCAAATGATTGTTGTTTCCCTAGCACTTGGTAAGCTGGAAAGATTAATTTGAACAGGTTTTTATTGACTTTTAACTTCTTTCCTTTTGCTTTGTTTAACTACTGGAAGATTGGCATGATGGGAACTAATAATCTAAAATCTCTTTCCTAGAAATTTCAACTCAACATTCTAAATTTTCTATTCTCAGATTCAACACCTAGAAGAAACAATGGAGTACTAAGCTTTTTTTTTTTTTTGACAATCTCCCCCTAAAATGATTTAACGACAAGCTTTCCTAGCTGTTTTCAACCACTTCTCGGACTCTGGTCTTTCACATGCGTACTAGTTGCTCCACTGCTTTGTCATTTCCTTCTTTAACCTTTTGTGGATCCAGTCTTCCCCTCCTTCCCTCCCTTTTCTTTTGTTCCTTTTCCTCCACACCATTATTGTCAAACCAAGCAAGGACACCATAGTTACCATAAAGGATAAACAAATAGCTTTTACTTTATTTGTTTTCGTTTTCTTTCTATTATGTACATGATAAATCCCATTACCCTGACCAAAACAATATTTCATTTTTAAAAAAGACCTTGAAATCAAGTCAACAACAAGAACTAATCAACTAACCGTATGACATATAAACCCACTTCACAATATAGTAGTTGGATGATGTTATAAGTTAATAAATCATAAATGTGCTTGGGCGAATCCAGGATTTTTTTTTCAAAATGTTCACTTATAATATATAAAAGATTTCCAAGAGAAAATTTTTCTTCAAATTTTCTTATTTTCAATATTTGGGGGCTGTCCATCAACATCTTACCTCAGAGAGTACATCTGCCCCTGGAAACCTGGTGAGATGGATCAAATTTGACAAACAGATGCTTGGAATTTTTCTTGTCGGCTTCTCAGCTTAATGGGGGATGATCTTTTATAAGGAAGAAGCTAATCATTTTAACTCATTGCTCCTTAAAGTTGGAAGTACCCGTGATCTTTGCCTGTGAACATAACCATGATGTGATTCATTCATGAGATGTTACATCATCAATGCTCCCAAATCCAGAGAGTACCATGAGGATCAAAATTGCAGACCCTTCCATCAGTTATTTCCTACAACATTTTCTGATGGTAATGTTCATGCATATCAAAATGAAACCAGAAAACAGTTCATTCTTCCTAACTTATCTATTTGATGTTTGCCAAAAGTTTCTTTATGCATGCGATATGACAACACTCACAAAACATGGGAAATCATCATAATGAACTACATCCAAATGCAGTTAGAATATGATTCAGCTCACAGAAATTTTTTAGGATTAGTGTGATAACATAATCATTGCCTAAAACAATTGTGTATCACAAGGACAATCATGAATAACATGATTTTAGCATTGCTGCCATCTGGAACATTAGAACAGATTTACTAAAATCATTGGTGCATTCAAAGTTCTCTTGTGATTATAATTTCTATGCATAGAACTTTTACATACAATTCTGTATTGAGCTAGCTTTCTTCAGTATTAGATAGTTGCAAATCCAAGAACATACCACCATAAACTTCAGAATGACAAAGTAAGAAAAATATTCAAATGAAAAAGTCCCACGACATGGAAACAAGGAAAAAGCAAAGTCACAATAGATAACAAGACCGGAAGACAGCTATTGTGTTTTGCCAATAAAAGATATCAAACAGCGTTAAGAACAAAGATGGTTATAAAATTAAAATGTTAAATCTTTCGCAAAGCATAACTTATCATAATGCCATATTTAAGGTTAATTAGGGTCCAACTTTCACACATAAAAGATTCCTTACAAGATCATGGTCACACCAATAAATATCAATGCATATGAGTACAATCATATTATAAGTTCAGCACAAAAGAAAATTGCTTATTACTTTGAAAACTAGTACAATTTCTGCCATAAAGTAAGTATTATTTTAGGTAGAGAGGAAAGTGATTCCTGAGAAGGTAGGAAAACTGCCTGCTAGTGGGAATTTGGTTGTTATTCTCTAGGGACTTTTGCTTTTCTGTTTGACCTTGTTGAAAGAACTCTCTGATTTTTAATATTAAAGCTATGGGGATCCAGAATCCCAATTGATTATTTTTCTCTCTCCTCTATCTTGTTTTTATAAAACAGTAAACAAGTTCAAACATTCATCTACCCCCAAAGAAGCACAAAAGTCAACAATTGATCGTTCAAGACAATTTGACTTCTGTTGCCTACCTTGATCTTAATTCTAATTCCACCTAAATTCTAAAATAAGTGACCAAAAATAATATAGATGTACGCAGATACAGAGGATATTCTGGATATAAAAATTCGTTCACAACCATACAATACAAGGATCAGAAACATAGCACAGTGAGGCACTCATGTCAAGTTGCCAATCTCAGGAAAAAGCCATCCATCTTCTCATTGGCAAACTCCCAACTTACCTCCACAGTCGAATCAAAGAGGAATTTGGCAAATATCAATCCACTTCTGATCCATGTTAGCAAATTTGGCGATAAAGGCAACAAGTAGTTATGAAACACATATTAATTGCACATTAAGAACAAATAGAGGAATTTTATAATAACATGTTCAATAGACTAGTTATTAGTACAAGGAAAGATTAATGAGGGCTGCTAAGCACATCCACAAACATACGATTTAGTGAAGGTAGCCGCATTTGCTGTTCCTGCGCTCTACTCCTTTTGAACGGTGGATGTGGTGATGATGAGACCGAAGTTGTCACACCCCATGAATCATCTGAGCTATCACAGCTAGAAGATGCATCAAAGACACCATAAGGGCTACTTGATATTGATCTATGCTTGCGTTTGTGCCCTAGGTTTCCTTTACAATGGCTCTCCAATAACTCTAAGATGAGCTTGTAGCACGCATTTACTTTATCCTGTTGAAACAAAACCATAATTAATTAATGGACAACCAAGTTCCAATATAGCCTATGAAAAACAACAGGCAAGAGAATATCAAAACAGAGCACCCCAAGTATTCCAATATAGTCTATGAAAAACAACAGGCAAGAGAATTTCAAAACAGAGCACCCCAAGTAATTGTGGACAAACCTCACATGTCTTGAGTACTTCAATAAGCTGCTTCCGATATTCAAAATAATGGCACGGTTCAACCTCTTTGATAACATGCAGCACTGTTGCAGCAGCTAAGATAGAAGGAATATAAAGCATGAACCTCGAATCTGGATCAAAATTGAATTGGAAATCTAAGATTAGAACTCAAGAGGAATGGTTAAAATGCACATTTCCTTCTTTATACAAGAAGTCTGAAAAGAAAAAGATTAGCTGTTTGATTAGCAATGAAAACAAAACCTGTTTTGACTACTTACCAGCAATGAGAAAGAGAAGCAAACGCTCACACCTTTGAAGGAACTCCCAATGCAAATGAGTCCTCAATCCAAGCCTCCTTGTAATGTGATAAAAGAAGGAAATTGGAGTTACAGGATTCATCCTCCATTGCAGAGTTGACAACACCAAAAGCTCCATTCTCTGTATGGTCTTTGAATCAAACACATACTTTGATTCCTCCACCTAAAGAAAGGAAAAAATCACAAAAATCCATCTTTAATAACTCAATAACAAGTTCAGAAACACAAATTTTATGAACCAACGAAATTGGAATACAATCTTGCTTGCATTAGACACACATACTTGGAGGTCTAAAAGAAGTGGCACTTGGGTTTCCTCAACCTTGGCAGCCAAAGACAAACAAGCCACAGCAGCTAATTGCCCCATCCATGGCTTGTCCTTCTGAAACTTTAAGCTTGAAATGAACCTATCAAAGTAATTCACAGCAAGAACTATGGTCAAAGCATTGAATCCATAATGCGCCTTAACCTGGAAAATCCACTCCAAAGCATCTTTACGAGCCAAAACTAAAGACTCATCTGAGTAAACATCAATGTAACCAAGATGGGTTTCTTTCTCTTTAGATATTAAAGAGAGTAACTCATCACCTTCCCAGAACATGTCATGTTCAATAAAAAATAAAGGTAAAAATGTCTCATTTTTCACTGTTTCACCACAAATTTCACTTCCATTTTCTTCGAAACTATACTCTCCTAAATCTTCTTCTTCACAATACAGCCCATCAAGAATCAAAGGTGGGCTTTGAATCTGTCGAGTCTCCTCTTCTTGCAGAGCCATAGCTTTCAAAGAAGAAGGAAATGAATTCTCCTTTCATTATAATACCATAAAAAACACAGCAAATCCCAATCTCATTTTTCACTCTTTCATCAATTTCCCCAACACTCTCGTCTCTGGGTATATTACTCTGTGAGTAAGTGGAAGACGAAAAAAATAGAAAGATAATGAGAGACAAATGGATCTTTACTGAACTAATTCCTCGAGTTTTTCCATGAAATTTAAAATCTATTTATGAAAAAGAAGTTTAAAAATAAGAAAAAGAAAAAGGAAAGTTTCTCTGCATGCAGCTGACTGAGTTAAAGCTTTATATAAAGACAAAAAAAGGAAAGGAAACCCCCCCTGAATCTGATACGTATTCGATTTGAGCCGATACGTATCGGGACTTTCTATTACAGCACCTACGAAAGCGTATCATCATTTTGCCAATTCTGTGACTTTGCTCCAATACCACTTTGACAGCAACGCTCGTGAGATCAACACCCCTAAACATCCGGTAGATTCCGACGGAAAGTTAATGAAGGTGAGGGCGACGCGCTGATTAGGGGTGCCTTTTTTAAGTTACGGGGGGTAGAAAAGAGTTGACCGTTCAAAACGGGGATTTGTCAATTGTCATGTCGGGAGTTGAAAAATGAAAGCATTTAAGAGGTCATGTTGATACGTCACTCGTGGTATCAACGTCTGTATGTGGTTGGGACACGTGGACCACTTAAAATTGTGGTTTTAGTCAACCAGAATTTCTTGGTAGGAGTTAGATTAGTAATAAAAATTAAATTAAGATAACTTTAAATATAAAAAATCATGACAGTTGTTTTTATTTTCAAACAAACAATAACAGTTTTTATTTATTTAAAATTATTTTTTGGGTTTTGTTTTTGTTATTTCTTACATGTTTTTATGACTGTTTTTATAATATTTATATTATAATTGATATTTTATTTGAAAAATATATGATGGTTGAAAATAAATTTTCTTACAAAATACGAAAGTAAATCAATGTATTTTGAATTTTAAATTCGTATTCAAATCAAATAACATTTTCTCATATTATAAATCTCGTTGTTATATAAAAAAAATTGGAGAAATTGGAACCCAATTTTCTGAATAAAAAAATTTACAGAAATTATTTAATAATTTTTAACAATGATAGACTAAGTTGAAAAAAATCTAAAAAATATATATTAATTATTATATTATATTTATTTTGTACAGACAATAATGAAATATGGATGAACTAGTTGAATATTACTTTTTCTTTTAAAAAAATATTGTTGTTTAAAGGTATAAAAAGAATTACAAATATTGAAATTTAAATTTAAATATATTATTTTTTAAAATAATTATTTAAAATTAATTGAAATAAATTTTATATTAAAATATTATTTAAATTATAATTATTTTATTTAATTTTAATAAATAATAAATTTTCATTTATAATTTTCATCAAAAGTAGAGTATAGTAATTGCAGTCATGTTAATGTAAAGAAGTGGGAACCATAAGCTATAAAGTAATAAAAACTGCAAATGAGGGTTTGGTGAGAGAGTTTGTTAGGCAATAAAGGAAAAAAAAGAGTCAAATTATACAAACCCAAAAACGTACTTATAACTTTTTATTCTCAACAAATAAAGATGGGTGTGAAAAAAAAAATGGTGTTTATTTGGTTGATTCGGTTAATTTTTAATTGAATTATTTAAAATTAAATTATGTTATTTTATTTTTGTTAATCGAATCAAAATTTTTAATTTTAAAATTTAATCAATGAAAATTAATTCTGTAGGTTTGATTAATTTTTTTAATTAATTGAATAATAAAATACATTAAGTTAAATTATATTTAAAATTTTTATTTTCTTATATGTGAAATAAATTAAATAAAATCAACCAACAAAAATATTCCAACACTAAAATATTAAGTTAAAAACTCTAATAATTTAAAATGAAATTGACAATTTCATATATTTTTAGTTTTATATATATTTTACAATATTTCAATTAAAATTTTGATTAATTTCATTAATTTGATAGTCGAATTTAATTAACCAAAAATTAAAATTTTTCTAAAATCATTTTCAACAATCAATCATAATTAATTCGATAATTGATCAATTAACTGAATCAAATCAATTTAATTAAAATCAAATTATAAACATTTCTAATAAAAAACACCAAATCAATGAAAAACCAAACATGTATGTATGAATGTTTTTATTGTGAAAATTTCTCTACCTTGACTGGCAATTCAATTATGAGTTATCAACATCGAAATAATGTTCATCATTGTGCTTTGCTCTACAATCGTTAACATCATTATTGTCATTATCAACAACAATTTTCAAATCTTTGAGATTTTGCATGTAAATGGGTGTCGAAAACAGTTGTAGTTAGTTTCATCCAAAGTAGGAAACGTACTTGTAATTATTAGTTACCTTGCCAGCCAGCCTGCTTCAATATATCTTCATTTAGGTTGGTAATGAAATGAAAGCTTGAATTAATTGTACTCGGTTTTGGTTTAGTTTGGTGTGGAAGCTCACTTGTCACTTACTCGTTATCATGGTTTAGGTTTTGATACATGTTTTCATGCAGAAGCTGAGTTTTTAGAAGTTGGGTTTTGAACTAGTGTTTGAGATAGCTAGCATTTAGGAGAATTGCCTCGATTGCATGCATACCCAAAATCTAGAATTTTCATATGTTTTATAAAAAAATTATAATAATAGATCATAAATACAACAAAATTCATTTATATTTTACGATGTTTAGAGCTCAACCAATTTATATTTCATTATTTTAATTCTTAAATATATCATATTTTGATTTTCACAAATTTGGTCGGCAAAAGCAAACAATTAAACAAAAAGGGAGAAAAAAAATGATTTCGGGTTCTCTTCAAATTGTGCTGCCATAACATTAATAGTATATATATATTTGAAACCATCATCAATGAAATTGTCTATGAACCTACAATCAGCTACTCCTTCCCTCCCTACTTATCTGTGAGTAATAAAGATCATTTGAAACTTCAACTATACCATCTTCAATGAAATTTTCTGTGAACCTACAATCAGCTACTCCTTCCCTCCATACTTATCTAAAGATCATTTGAAACTTCAATTATACCATCTAAATTAAAAGACACTAATAAATTAGTCAGTATAATTACGTCCTATTGGCTAACTTTTTACTTAGTCCTAATTTGAAAATGGATAAATTTTTTTTTTACACAAATAAAGTTGTAGTATAAGAATAGAGGAATGGATTTAATCATATCGAATGTTACCCACCTCTTAAAGATAATTTTACGAAACGAATTAAATTAAATATTGAGTTTGATAAAATTTAATTTTTCATGCATTTTTTTATATTTAAAGTTGTAAGGATTTAAACCCTGATTACAAAAAATAAAAATCTAGTATTTTACTAACAAACTACATGGATGTTAACATTCTTCATGCGGTTTTAATAATTACTTTCTTTATACCAAAGGTATAATGTTTACCAATATTTTTCATTAGCATCATTTAATACATGTAATTTGTCTATAAGATTCAGTTAATGATATTTTCCTATATATATAATACAAGATTCACTATTCATAGGCATTCTCATTCGTTAAAATGGGTGGTTTAGCAATTAAAGAGGGTATGGAGAGGAGGCGAAGGTACTTGGTACAAAATCGTTGTCAGTAAGGTGAAATTTGTTCCTTCACTGACTATGATCAATCTCTCAAGGCAAGAAAGAAGAAACATATTAAATGCTATTGACTTTTCATGCAAAAAGCCCAGACAATATGTTTTTCATCTGTTTGATATAATTTTAACACACACATTGCCCCCAACTTTGCATAATCAAACTCTTTTAAACCCTAAACCCCATTCTTAGTAAAAGCTCTCATTGAAACAAAACCAGCCAAAAAGGCAAAAATGTTCTGATATTGTCATTAAATTTTATGCTGAGCTCCCTTGAATCTTGGCAGTGTCTTCAGTTTTTAAATTCTTTCTCCATTGTTTCCGATGTCCTTAATGTTATTGCAGGAGAAAAAAAAAGGTTTCTCCTCCACTGTTTCTTTCTTTTTACTCTTTGCATTGTGTTGCAGAATAAAGGACTGAGTTTTGCAGCCCACGGATAAAACTAAATGGTTTATATTTCCTTCATGTAGGTTACCTTATCTAGGAGAACTATTTCTTTTTTTTTTTTTCAGCCTATGGTCTTCTTCTCTTTTCTTTTATTCAATTTAATTTCCCTTTTCTCTTTGGTTTTGGGTTTTGACTTGAGCCTTGAGGTCCCAATAAAGTGGGATACTTGATGGAGGTGGGTGCAAAAGAGCAGTGTTGTCCAGCCAAAATCCAACTGTGAAACTTAAAAACAGATCAAAGTTTTTTCCTATATGTCTCCCACTTTGCTATTTTTAAATTGTAAATGATTAGATTTAAAAACTTCAAATCAGTCGAATGTATAAATTAACTGAGTTAAGTCTTCGATTTTTTTGGTTTTTTTTTTTCATTTCTTTTTCAAGTATTAGAATCATATCTTGCCTTTTTTTTTTACCCTAATCTTGAATTCCTAACAACTAACACCATAAAAAATTTATAAAAGCTGTTGCATCATTAAGGGTGGAAGTCAATTACTCTTTTTTTCCTCTCTCACATCCCCCAAGTTGCCCACACCACCAAACGGATTTTTTCTTTTCTCTCTTCCTGTGTTTTTGTTGATAAGGACATGTCAATAAAACCAAGTTCTAATTGCTTGCTATGGCTTTAGATGCATAATTGGTCATTATTATGCTGTTCGGGCATTATATGATCAGTAATTTGTACTTAAGGCTTTTTTTTGATAGAATAAACCTCCTATAATATATAAGATTTCAACATATCAATATATTCTTATAAACCATAAATTTAGTAAATGATAATACCAATTAATTGTTTGGAAATTAACATCCATATTTGATTAATTAAGTTGTAGTAGCACAAATAATTTTATAGAGAAAAAAAAGGTAGTAATTTATTTTTAACAAAGTGTTCCAATGAATTCGATAAGGTCTATCTTGTTGTCAATAGATCGTAGTTAATGAAACTAAAAAAATATGAATTTTATTAATGAGTACTTAATTTAAAACTTTAAGATTAATAATAAATAACGTTTAAGAAAAGAATTTATATTTAATACGTTGTCAGTGTATAAATTTTATATACTGTTAGTGAATTAAATGATATCATTTCATTAATGAATAAATATTAACCCTTAAAATAAATATATAAAAATTTAATATTTAAAAAAAAAAACTTACTCATTAATGAGAAAACATAATCTGATTTACTTTATTAATGATGTAATATCATTTGATTCACTGATAATATATAAAATTTCTACACTGACAGTGCATTAAAATATAAACCCTTAATATTAACCACTTCAATAAGCAAGAAACAAAGTAGACATATCAAACAAATATATATATATATATATATATATATAGTGGGTGTAACAACCATTACTTTGTGTTTTTAAACAAAACCAATTAATGAAAATTTTAATTTTATGAGAAAATTTCTAACAACCCATGAAACCTAACTGTATTAAATCAAAAAGCCTAGGGAAAAAATACTTTATTTCCATTCCAAATGTACGTTTGAAACTGAAACTAGTTGGAAAAAAGCCACAACTGGCTTTCTCAACTAATTAGTTGAAGCTACTTATTATGAAACAGCAAAAGAAAAAAAAAGATGAAGAAGAACCTCATTGATTTGGCCATGTGTATTTCCAGCCTTATCGAATAATTAATGAACACTTTTAAAAGAAAAATCAACAATCTCTTAATTCCTTGGGCTAAACTGGGTTCTAGAACGAAATATATCTGATGATGGCAAAGATATGACAGGTAAAATTGCCATTATTTGGCTTGCAATCATGGTCGATTGTTTTGTCACATTCTCAGCTTGCATGTGGATGACTAGCTCTTGGTTGGGTTTTCTTTTCTTCTTTGGATAGTGCCCACGTTGAGAAATCAACAAATACAAATGTCATGAGGATTGGTTTGCTTTTACTGCCATCCACTCGAGCAACAACATAAATTTGAACCCATTAAAACATATACCAATCATGAATCACACCACACCCATGGCTATTTAGCTTTGACTAAAACGTTAAAAAGGAAAGGTATATATATAATTCTTCAAACTTGATGATGACTTCAAAATTCAAATCCCATTTTGACTATCCAACTCAGAATGTTTTTAGCTAAAACACTTAAAAAAAAACATTTTTTAAGGATGGAAAGTGATAAGTAGCATTTCAAATTTCACCCTATACATCCTTTTTTCGAATTGGTTCAAGTAAATTTATTTATACTGAATCTAACGAATTTTTAAAAATATTATTTTTCACAATCTCTCAACAAATTTGAATTTGAAACAATTAAGAAAGAAAAAACAAACTCTCTTACCATTTGAGCCAGCATCAATTGATATATATATATATATATATATATATATCATTACCAAAGAGGTAATGAATCGTTTTGGGATCAATGCTTATAATGATGGCATTTTTTGTCCAAACACTTTGGTTGGTGCATGCATTGATATTGCATAAGCATCATCATTAAAGCATTGAATTGCAAAAGGAATGCTCCGATATTTTGTGGGTGTTCAATTTGTCATTTGTTGATAGAAGTGTGTTAGTTAATGGTGAAGAGCTGATTATTCATTCTCCCAAAAGCTTAACCCTTAACTAACTTGAAGTAAATTTTTTTTTGAATTTGTTTCTAACAAAATATCATTTTACAGATGATTTTGAGCTACACAATGGAAGATATAGCCTTATTTTATCCAGTCAATCTCCCGCTTTTGTTCTTAGATTCAATTTGAGAAGTAAAAATTAATGCCTTAGGTTCTCAGTTGTCAGGGAAATCTAAAACCTCAACTGATAATAAATGAATCAACTGATAATAAATGAATCGTATAGATATTACAAATACTTTGCGTATTTTGAAATCTTGAGTCTTTTATATTCATTTTTATACATTAGTCATACACGTAGCTATAAATTAAAAAGTCCTCCCATTTTTTTTTTATCTATTAGTTACACCATTATTATCTTTTTAGTAATTGAATTAGATCAAGTAATAGCTTATTGAAGATTTTCATACACAAATTTCTTGTGAAGATTTCAATCCTATGGGCTACAAAAAAAGCTATGGAGAACATGTTAACATTATTTTTTAAATCCTATGGGCCACTAAAGGGCTATAGGCTCAGCCTAATTTTAATTGTAATTTACTGCAATAGTCCAATAGATTGGGTTACCAAATCTCTTTTTGATTGGGCTCAAGAAAGAATTGATATGATACTTGTAGTATAAAAGGAAAAAATGAAGAAAAAACTCTTATAAAGCATTTCAGTATTTCACCAATGTAATACCCACAAATGTAACACTAAAACTCTAATTTTGTTTACTAGATCTTGACTTTTTTTTTCCTCAAAAAATGACTTCTTGGGTTATTTTTATTTTACTTGATGATTTACTTTTCTAATATATCTTAATTATTTTATATTATTCTTTAACAACCCATATTTTATACACATATGATTCAGATAAAATAATTATTTTGTTTTAAATTAATGATTTATAAGATTTTTAAATTGATTCATATAATTATTTATAAAAAATAATATTTAATAAATATAAGATTTGAATATCAATATTTATAATTTTTTTTAAGATTCTCAAGTTACAATATTTTGTTTAAGAAAAAGATGATAAAATAAAAAACCTTATTCTCTTGTTATGTTATTGTTGGTTTGTTTGACACTTCACAATTGTGATATTGAATTGGAAAGTTGAAAATGTTGAACCAAAGTGCCACCAGGGGGGTCCAAAGGAATTCGCATTTAACGTGCTTTATGACGTTCAGATCAACCACTGGGCAGTTGCAACGTGTGAGGGCAAGGACATTGACTTGGCCAACGTTGGAACTTACGACTTTTGCCGGTACGGTTGAGATTTGAATCCAGCCAACCTTATTGTCTAACGTATTGGACCACCAGTTCAACTGTTGAACCGCATTATTTGACCGTTGATTTATTTTTTATTTTTATTTCTAGAAAATTACAAATTATTTTCATAGAAGGTTAATGTTGAATGAACAATTTTGAATGTGTAAATGCAAAATATGATAAAACAAAGCATTTTGTTAATGAGTATTTAGATATTTTTTAAACTCATCATATTAAATAATATTTTTATCAATATGGTTAATTAATTATAAATTATTATATTAAATAAAATTATTATTATCTTAACAAGACTTTAAAAACCAAAATTAGTTAGAAAATTAGTTTTTTCTCACTTTATAAACAAAAATCAGTTAGAAATGAAAGGTAATTACTTTTTAAATTCGAAATTTAATTTAATTAATTAATATAATTATTTTTAAAATAATATTTTATATAAAAAGTATAGAATTTAAAATTTAACATATGTAATTTTTTTATTTTTTAATTATGATATTATTTTTTGTTTATAGCTTTCCATCATAAGTGAAGAAATGAAACCGTAATTTTCACGTGTCAAATTCCTAGAAAATCAAATGTGGGGTCCTTAAAATCATTGCCGTTCATTCGAAATGAAACACACGCAAATCATGAACCATAACAAACAGCTAGTGAAGAAAAAATCGGTGTGTTAGTCGGCCATGGCGATTGCGAAGAAGACACGCTACCCTCATTTGACGGGGCCAAACTTCACGTGCCTAATTTCAATCCATTTTTCCGCCTTATAATTTCACGCCCAAAGCCTTTTTTCGGACCTAATTGAACCTTACAGAGATAACCGCAACAACCCCAATTAAGGAAGGATATTCTCAGTTACTTTCCTTAGGTGGCGCGTATTCTCCAGCCGCCACAATGGGCCAATCCCCTTCCGCTGCTTTGGATAGGGAAAACTCCCTCAGTGATCGCTTCAGCTTTTTATCCTCTTCTGGTTTCATTTCCAGCGAGGAATTTCCCGATGAAATCGCGACGAATCGGGATTACACCTCTGAGATTCCCGACGAGTGTTTGGCTTATGTTTTCCAATTCCTCGGCCCTGGAGATCGGAACTGGTGTTCCCTTGTCTGCAAGCGGTGGCTGTGCGTGGACGGTTGGAGCCGCCACCGTTTGTCTCTCAACGCCCAATCTGAGATCGACGTTTCTTTGCCTTCTCTCTTCACGCGCTTCGACTCCGTAACCAAGCTCGCCCTACGTTGTAGCCGTAAATCAATCAGCCTAACCGATGACGCTTTGGTGACGATCTCAATCTACTGCAAAAACCTCACACGGTTGAAGCTCCGCGGTTGCCGCGAAATTACTGACGAAGGAATGTCGGCATTTGCTGAGAATTCTAAGAATTTAAGGAAACTTTCTTGTGGTTCTTGCATGTTTGGCGCCAAAGCTTTAAACGCCGTCCTTGATTATTGCAAGAATTTGGAAGAGTTATCAGTGAAAAGGCTGAGAGGAATCCACGACGGAGCTGACCCGATCGGTCCAGGAGCCGCGGCTTCTACGCTGAAAATGATTTGCTTGAAAGAGCTCGTTAACGGTCAGTCATTTGAGCCGCTTGTGATTGGATCAAAAAGCCTTAAAACTTTGAAAATTATTCATTGTTTGGGTGATTGGGATAGAGTCCTTCAATTAATTGGAAATCGAAACGGGAAAGAAAATTTGAATTTTAATAACAATAATAATAGCAGTAGTAATTCTTTGATGGAAATTCACCTTGAGAGGCTTCAAGTAAGTGATATAGGATTATCTGCCATTTCAAAATGTACCAAAATTGAGAATTTGCATATTCTTAAAACCCCGGAGTGTTCGAATTACGGACTTGTTTGTGTAGCCGAGCAATGTAAGTTGTTGAGGAAGCTTCATGTTGATGGATGGAGGACTAACAGGATTGGAGATGAGGGTTTGGTTGCTTTAGCCAAACACTGTCCTAATTTACAGGAACTTGTTTTGATTGGTGTTAATGCTACCCATTTGAGCTTGGCGGCCATTGCTTGTAATTGTTCAAAACTCGAGAGATTAGCACTTTGTGGAAGTGGAACTATTGGTGATGCAGAGATTGCATGCATTGCAGCAAAATGTATGGCATTGAAGAAACTTTGCATCAAGGGATGTCCTATTTCAGATGTTGCCATTGAAGCACTTGGTTGCGGTTGTCCCAGCTTGATGAAAATTAAGGTGAGGAAATGTAAAGGAGTAAGCAGTCAAGCTGGCGAGTGGTTACGTGAACAAAGGGCATCAATGGTGATCAATATGGATGCTTGTGAGATAGATGGTGGTTCCAAGGCTAGTGTCAGTGATGGTGGAGTTCATGACATTGGTGTGGAGTTTCATCAGCAGGAGGTTGGCCAAGTCATTGGTGCGGATGCTTCGACAAGCAGCAATGGTAGTTTAGCATTGTTGAGGTCCAAGTTGGGGCTTTTTGCTGGTAGGAATTTAGTGGCATTTACATTCAGAAGGTGGTCTAACAATGATGATAGTTTCAATAGCAACTTGTGAATGATCTTTGTAGTTGGAAAAATACTCTTGGTCTGATCACATTGCAAACGTTGTGAGTTTGTGATATTCAACCATTTTTTTAAAAATTCCTATTTGTATTTTTTATTTAGATTTTTTCTTGGAAACTTGTAAACCTTGATTACAAAGACAAATGGGAAACAAACAAGTGGCCAAGGATTTTCTCCTTATTGCTTATGGTTGCATCTCCACTCTTCCCTTTCTTTTTAATCTAATTATATGTTGAATATGCAATTTCTTCAGCAATATGCATAATGTTTTTATTATATTCTTTTTTATGGTTGTGTATATGTGTTATAGCTGTCTAGAGTAATTTGGATTTAATTCGCAATAAGAGATATAGCAGAATTGCCAGAAGCAAAAATGCTTTCATTTTCTGTGACAGCTTGAACGTCTGATATTGCAAGATGGTAAACAAATCTCTTCGTCTCACTTTTTATTTTTTAAAAATTCTTTTGTTTAATTATTTCCTTACTGGGCTTAATTATTTCATGGGGAATTCATGGTCATTTTTGGGACTGCTGTTATCATTTGTTGCCCATTGATGTATTGAAAATGGCTAACACTTACAACCATTCTTAAGAAGTTAATTTAATAAATTTAATATTTAAATCTCAATAAGTTAATTTAATAAAATTGATATTCAAATCTCAATATCTGTAATTTTTTCGTTATGTTTGATATTCAAATCTTGTGATCTTTTTCGTTATGTCAGGCTACGAATTATCTTGGCATCGACCACTTGTCCCTCCTCCAGAAAGGGGATGGAATAGGGAATGGGAATGGGCCTCAACACCAACAGGCAATAGCAAGCTAAACGGCTAATCACATTTTTCTGCCCAAAAAAAGCTCAATCCCTACCCGCTTTGACAAATTCGATCAATCAAGAGTCGACGAAATTTTTTTTCGATTCTCCCGAAAAATTATAATAATCAAATTTTGATTTCGTGGAATTTGGAAGAGCCGGAGAAACTGAAACAAGTGGAAACATGGATGCTTCAAATCCGACGGGTCTATCATATGATTGGCTGAAGACTAAAAACTGTAATTATTTTCTTAATTACTCATTTTGTACGACTATTGAGCCGAAAAATCCCAAAACCCTAAACCCCCAAATGGCTGATTGATCCCGCCTCCTTAAATCTCTCACCTTATGTGTTGAATTCCGAATGGACGAGAAACTAGACACGGCCGAGAAGAAGGTAAAGCCCCTTTGTATTTTAATTCCCTTTAGTCTTTGCAGCAATTATTGCATTTTCTATCGTCCTTTTTGCTAAATTTGGTTAGAAATTCCGTTATTATTAAGCAAAAGGACATTAATTGCTGTATTTTTTTGAAAATAAAATGTTAAATTTATTAAAAATTCAGTTTTTATTCCCTAAAGGTTCTAATGCTTGGTGCTGAGAATGAACAGGTTGCTGTTGATTGTGAAATGGTCTCTGTGAAGATGGCACCGAAGCGTTAGTGAGAGTATGTGTTGTTTATCGTGATTTACAGGTATAAGTGGATTTTCTCTGCAGAATTAAAAAAAAAAAGTCATTTGATGCTACAGCAACTTAATGCAAACTAATGTCCAACATACCGTCTTAAGGGAATGCAAAACTTGCTATGAACCCTCCTCTTCTGTGTTTCTAATAAGGCAATTTGTATCCTCAAATTACTTTGATCTGAAGGGCAGTTAATTGTTAATTATCATTTGGTTATCTTGCACTAGCTAAAAAATAAGCTTTTTTTTTGTGATGTTTGTTTCTTTCAGGTCAAACTTGATGAACTTGTAAATCCAAACAAAGCAGTGGCAGATTATCGGACTGAGATTACTGGAGTTGCTGCAGGAGATTTGGATGGTGTTGCTTGTTCCGTAGCAGACATACAGGTACAGGATGACTAGTTTTTCTGTTTGTTGGGTCTCCTTCAGTGTTGTTTGTCTGAGCAATGGAGTGTATTCTGTAGAAATCCATGAAGAAGCTGTTATCCTATGGAACTATTTTAGTGGGCCATAGTTTGCGCAATGATTAGCAAGGTATGTTGCATAATGGCTAAAATTTTGACTTCATTTTCATTTACGGTAGAGTCAACTGCCTATGAGACTTACTTTTCCTATATGTTGGCTGTAGCTATGATTTCCTTTCTTAAATGTGTAAGTGTTATTTTTTGGATACAGTGTTAAAGATAGACCATGCAAGAGTGATTGACACCTGATATATCTTCAAATATTTGGATGTGCCTATCTATAGAAGACCTTCCTTGAATAACTTATGCAAGGCAAGTATCAGAAAGTGCCTTTTTTTTCCTGATGAAAAGAACGGGAAATACTACAGCTGTTGTATTTGCATGTGTCATTTTCTTACCAAACTAAGTAGTGCATTGTTCTCCCTTTTTGGGTACTTAAATTAATTAGATATATCTAGGCTTTTTATTTTTCTCGTTTTTTAACTGCAAATAAGACTGCTTCGGTATTAGTCAAGACCTTGCATGGTGGCATAGAAGGCAAAAGTCTAATGGTAGTTTGAGATGCTTGTTTTAACTGTTCTGTGCATTGTTTTACAGTCTGTACTATGATATGAAGTTCGAAAGCCAGGTGCTGCTCATAATTGTCCGGATGATGCATGTGCTGCAATGAAAGTACTTCTTGCTAAGCTAGAGCATGGTGAGATTCCGTTGGTTTAAGAAGATGTATGGACATGTGACTGCTGGTTATCTTTAATTTCAACTGCTTACTATTATTAACTATGTATCTTTATTTTTTTCTGGAAAACCAGGTACCTAAAGCTGAAACGGAGAAGCTACTACTCCATAGAATACCAATCAATCTTCCTAGGGAAGAAATATCCAGGCATTCCTGGAAATGTTGCAATCGAAGTAAAGGTTGATTATATCCTACTTGTATCTATTTTTCTCTTTAGAAATCCTTTGTTGGCTTTTATTTAGGCTTTTATTTACCTCAGAGTGAAGCATATCTTATGTTTAGAAGATTGAGACTAGTGGAGTGGTGGTTTCTTATGAGATATTCTGTATAAGAAATTGATTAATTGGGATAACTGGATTGAAGATGTTCCTGTTCATTTAAAGTATTTTGTTGAATACTTTGACAAAATGCACTTATACTGTGGCACTTGAAAGATGAACTGAATTCTTAAAATTCAAACAATCCCTCGTTAAGGAAGCTGCTCTCAGGTGACTATTGTCCTTAATCCAACCTCTTCTTCTATATTCCAAAGATGGCAATAATAAATGTTTAAAAGTTTTAACAATTGGTCAATGGCTTGGACTTTCACAAGCACTCTTCCTTCAAGCTTTCTTTCTTTCTTTCATGTGCACTTATCCTTGCTGAGCTTCTAATATGCTGAATTATTTTTTGGCAGCCATCTGAAAAGGCTCAAGGTTGCCGTTACTCTGCATTTGCTGTCTTTAAAAGTCCTCAAGAAGCAACCAAGCATTTGAAAGTATAGAAGGCAATGACGAAAAGGTGCATATTTTTACAGCACACGCTGGTTTTTCATTTACAGGGCCAGGTTTTCTTCGTGATATATCAATAATCTCTTCTTCTTCCACAACATGGATGATGTCTGATGAACAATTTTTTAATGTCAATGCCTTGTATAAGAACCCCTCTTTGTGTCTTTTGTTAAGTGCGAATTTTAAATCTTTTTAATGTCTTATGTCAGGATTCATCTGGACTTCCTCAGAAACTAGTTGCATTTCAGTTCGGCAATGGTGTAACTGCTAGACTATAAATCCGGAAAATCGCACAGGATGATTCTCAGTACCAAGTTTTGTCAAATAAAAGAGCATTCCAGGGTGAGGAGTCATCTATTGAATCCAAAATGATTAAGACTGACCAGAGTGTAGAGAAGACAATGACAAATCCCAATCAACTTGATGATCACTTAAAAACAGATCCGAAGATTGAAGCAACAACTGAGGAAGAAAGATGCTCGCATTGTTTAACAGGATAAGACGATATCTAACCTTCTAAAGAACGTTGGTGAACTGAAAAAGGGCCTAAAACAACACAAAAAACTGGGGCTTAACTTACTCATCCAGTGGTTTTATAGTCTCACTATCCCCGATGTGGTGAAAGTTTTTATTCAGTTATGTTATGAGTTAGGAACTCACGCTTTCTGCCTTCTACGAGGAATTGTTTTCTTTGAACCTCAGGTCCTCAGCCCGAGGGCTACTTAATTCATTTTTTGCTTCTTGTGTTTAAATGAATAAATAAAAAATTATCTAATCAAAATTAAGTGGTAAAATTCTAAAAAAGAGAACAATAAAATAAAATAGTACTATGCAAATTAAATAATTGTATAAATAGTAATTATAGAAGAGTGAAAAAAGTAATGATATGGAGTTATATAAGGTGAAAAAGTAAAAAAAAAAAGTTCCACTTGAAGAAATATTTTCTCCATTCAAGCCTTAAAGGGCAACAAATTAAAATTTTTTTCTTAGGGACAAACAGTAGAATTTTATCCAATTCTTTAATTTTGTTAGTGTAATATTCTGTAATTGTGATATTATGATATTATAATTGGAATAATATTAAAAATTATTAAAATATTATAATTAGAATATGTCTTATGTAAATTTTTTAAAAATTATTCCATAAATAAATACATTATCTCTATATAATATTTTTATAATTACAAAATTTTACATGATATTACATTAACAAACTTGATATCAACTTTTTTAAACTAAAAAACTCGATATCTACTTATTTTCTAATCAGTTCATTTTTTAACATAAAAATATGCCAATTATTACTTTTTCAAGCTTATCAATTGGAATTAGATTTCTTTGGCCAAGTAATTAGAATAAGATGATTGATCAACCAAATTGGATTTTACCCGAACCGGTCGATGACGTTGACGCAACAAAACGCATGTGCTGAACCACGAGCCGAAAATATCAGAGGCAAAGGAAAGCTCTGTAGTTTGTTATTTTCAGGGAAAAAAAAAACCGAAAAGGAAGAAACTTGTTTCGGGCAAAAGGAAAAAAGAATAGGCTTTGAATTTTTTAGTGGGGGCCACCGATGGAGACCGAACCAACCGGCGGTGCCCTGGGCGGTGACGATCTATCTTCGTCGTCTCCTGCAACCGCCATATCACGGTGGACTTTCGAGGTGTCGCGGCGATACCAGCACGTCCTAGACAAGACGGTGCCGCACATTCTCAACCGTTGGATCGGATGTCTAGCCGTGGTGTTGATCTACGCCGTTCGCGTGTACTTTGTGCAGGGGTTCTACATCATCACCTACGGCCTCGGTATCTACTTGCTGAACCTCCTGATGGGATTCCTTTCCCCTCAGGTGGACCCTGAGATGCAGGAAGGCCCCACGCTCCCCACCCGCGGATCCGACGAGTTTCGCCCTTTCGTCCGCCGACTCCCCGAGTTCAAATTCTGGTTCGCTATCTCAATCTTTATTTCAACGGTTGTGATTTGATGAAATGATTGAGTGTAATTAAATTGGGGTTCGCTTTCTGTCTGAAGGTACTCTATCACGAAGGCCTTCTGCATTGCATTTGTGATGACATTCTTCAGTGTGTTTGACGTGCCTGTCTTTTGGCCAATTCTCCTTTTCTATTGGTTAATGTTATTCATCCTCACCATGAGGAGACAGATAGTACACATGATCAAATACAAATACGTTCCTTTCTCATTTGGGAAACAGGTATTCCTTAATCCATCTTCCTTTGTGACTGTCATTCGTGATTAGACTGCCAATTCGTGTATTCGTATCTGTTTTGTGTCAAACACGCAAAAAAGACGAAAATTATTGTACTCCAAACACGAAACATTCTTTATCAAACACATGTACGAAATATTCCGTGGTAAATAAATATTGTTCTTTGTTTCTTTTGTTAGCGATATGATGGCAAGAAGGCGTCTTCAACAGAAAACATGAACCTTCCTAGGGATTAAATTCTTCAGGTATATATCACATACTTCAGGTTAATAAATATTTTTCTTTGTCTCTTTGCCATGAATTCATCTTTGTTTGGACAGTTGAATTCCGTAGGATTTGCTGGTAATGCAAGTCGTCTGAAGGGATCATCAGTCACACGTTTTATATTTGTTCATTTTCTCCAGCTTTTTACTGGATTAGCTTTCAGATTAGTGGAGAAGGTTATTTTAGAGGAACCAAAGTTATTGCCAAAGAATGCTTTGTATGGAAAGGACAGGTAACATTTGTTGTTGCCCATATTTCATCCAATAACATGTATTTTACAGAAGATAATACCAATCAAGCAGTGCGGTTGGTTTACATTAAATGTAGTTTTCAATAGTACTTTTGAAGTTGAAATACCCTCTTGTTCTTGGGGATGCTTTTTACCTCAGCAAGCTCCACAACATTCTTGGAATTCTGGATATTTTATCATCCTTTTGCACATGAGCATCTGCTTTGCCCTTGCTATTGACCACAACAATTAAGGCTTTTATGAAATTTTGTGGTTCTGAGAGTGAAGCTTGGGCTGAAGTCTTTTCAACATTAGTTGAAACTTACTGTCTTAAATCACTGAATTTATTTTGTCAAGCAGGCGATTTTATTGTCATATGTAATATCTGATTCAGTTAGTAGAATAGCAGAATCAACTGGTTAGGGTTTTGGGTGATAACCACAAAGCATACTTTGCCAATTTTAAAATGGTGCTTCTTAAGCGTACAAGATGCAAATCAAGATGAACCGGAAGCTTAATTTTGTTGGTTTATGCAATTAATTTTAATAAGCAGTATTCAACGGATCTGGAGTTCAAATCTTAATATCTGTTTTCCCTTTCCTTATTCAAAGATTGTGGCTTTCTTTGTTAAAAAAAGTGCTAATCAAGATGAAAGAAATAAGAACTTTCATGCCTGTTGTATCGAAAACATATCTCATGTTAAAAGAAAAGATGCAAGTAAGTGAAGATGAAGAAACTATCATGGCTGATAATTCCATAGTTGGCAAACCAACAACGGCATTACTGCATTCTTTTGTATTAAGTGTATGATGATACAAAGGCATCAGTGAAGTATCACATTTTTCCTAATTTATAAGGTTTCTTAAACCAATAATTGAAGAAATGAATGGAAGTCATTGATGTATGTAAACACGTCATCTTCAAACAGAAAGGAGAGACTGATAAGAAGACCTTGCTGAATTCAAGTACTTGGCCTGTAATATCCATAAACTCCATAGAAGGTCTGAGCAAAAGTAAGCACCAGCAAGACACAAGCAGCAAAAAGTGAGATGATGGCCCAAGGATTGTTGATTGTGTTTCAAGGCTGCACGCCAAGCATTCCACCTATGATTGTAATATCTGTTCACATCTTCAGACAATTGAGAAAGATAACTGTTATTGATATAAAAAAACAACCTCTTGACAGAGGCGGTTGAAAAGGTCGGCTACTTTGCATCACTGCCAAGCCAGTGCTCGATGATACCAAAGTAATGGAGGTATCCCACATCTTCATGTGAGTTGATCAAGTTATCCATGAATATCACATAGGAAGTAATATCGTTGCTGCAATCAAAATGACATTGCTCAAATGCAATCAGATTGAGGAAAAGGGTTTTGGTTCCATCATGAAAAAAGAGGCGAGGAATGAGGAGGATCCCATTCTTAAACTCAATGTCCCAGAAGCGATCAGTCTTCCTTTTCTTGAACTTAATACCAGCCTCTCTGAGCTCTGATACACAATGAATTAATTGTTGTCTTCGCTTATCAGCAACAGGAATAGCATTTGACCTTTTGGGGCCAGAGCGTCGGAGACTTCTTCTGCAAACATCAAGGCAATGGAGGCCACCAAGATCGGAAAAAGCATCGAAGGTTTTTGTGTGGCCCAGAGAGGATCCCAATTTGTTCATGTCACTCTTTCTCAGTGCCTCATCCGTTGGTATTAAAGGGTCAAAGAATCTGATTGCTAACTTGGTAACCTTTCCCTTCTGGTCAGGCTCACCAAGCTGAATCCCCAGTAGCCTATCAAGAACAAAGAGTGGAAGCTGGTTCTCTAACATTATCATGTCTCTATGAATAGCATGCATCAAGCCACGCATTGCAAAAACAGGATCATTTCTAGCATAGCCAAGACGTTGGAATCCTTCAGCAGCTCCTTGAAAGAGCTCAAGCACAAAGCAGCCATCAAGAACCAACATTTCCACGAATTCATTGCTACTAAGAGTGATGGTTCCTTCATAACAGGCACGAGCTCTTTCTTCAAGTTCCTTCATGGAATCAAGATACACCGTATTACCTGATTAGTACGCTTTAGGACACGGTGAAGAGAACGCCACTTGTGCTGATCCATTTGGCGTAGTTACCATCATGTAAGGTCCCAAGGAGACAAATTGGGGGACGTAAGCTTTGATATCACCTTCTCTTAGGAATTGGGGAACTCTATAGATGCTCAACCTTTACCATGAACCTGCTGCATCATCTTGGCGTGCCTGCTTAAGCTTTTCTTTAATGGATATAATCCACTCAGACTCCAGTGAAGTGACTTCCTCTTCACGATTCCACCATCCTCATTGATTGCAGCCTGCAGGGAATCAGATGGTACATGCTGTTGTTTCTGCAGCTGATGTTCATATTCTTCTGGCAACTCAAGGGATTTGGTGGTACCTGTAGATGATCTAGGAATTCCAGATTCCACGGTTTCCCTGAGTTTGAGGGTGATTAGGTACCAACTCAGTAGCTCTTTGTTGAACACAGCTACCATTTTAATTGACAAAAGCAATTCTAGAAATGATTTGCCTTGAAAAGGATGCCTTCCTATTAACAGGACAGATTTGAAACTTCTATTACCAAAAAACAAATTTGACTCATAAATACACAAAATCGTTGAATAGTAATAGTAATTGATATAAAAGGAGTTGGAATTACTTATTTGATGCTTTAATTCATCTGAACCAACTGTGTAACCCACATGGACCCCCTTTGGCTTAGAATAACAGCTTCCTGATGCCTTTCTAGGTATGATGTTTCATTCCCAACTTTTGAAAGGTTCATTCCTTATCCTCCAATATTTCTATTTTGTTCAACTTATAATCATATTCTCACATCAGCAAAGTGGAATTCTCCTAATTGGGGGTATAAAGTTTAGAAGTTTTTCTCAGCCAACTTCTGAAATTGTCTTCAAAGCGAGCAGCAGCAGATTACTTGCAAGTTTAGAGTATCTTAAACGAATGTACTGCAACAAAGGATGATGCAATTTGCCTTGGAAATTAATTACAGTTGGCTGGCCAATCAGAGGAATCTCAACCGCAACAGGTCCATTTGGGATTTTTGACACATGGATGAAATGAAAGAGGAGGTTGATATCAGTTTTAGTCATGTGATGATGCACAGGAGGTGGGACATGAGCAAGCTGGAAACTTCATAATTGTATAAAATTTACCTTGACTTAACCATTTTGGATTAAACTAGAAAATTTTAATGCATGCCAATGCCATGTCATTTCTAAGGAACTTGAAATTAAAATTTCTGTACATGTCAAAAAAAAAAAAAAAACAACAACACTCGTACCAAGGTGGAATTTGAATAGAAAAACCAAGCATTGTATTCTTCAAATGCTCTAAAATAAGCACAGGTCTTTTAAGAAATTGAATAGGCACAGAGTAGGAACAGAATCTCACCTCAAGCAATTCGAATAATTGCTTTCTATGTATATTAATCAATCATGTTTGGTATGAAGGAAAAATGAAGAAGAGAGAAATGGGTAAGAAGCAAGATAAGCTATAAACAATATCAGCATATGTAGTTGATCTAATTGCTAGAGAGAAGTGCTTGGCAAAGAAAGATAAAGACTTTTGAATTAAAATTGCAGTAATCACAACAATACCAGTTTTTCCAGTTGTTTTGATAAATGAAAATATATATGTATAACAATGACAATCCAAACAACATAAACGGCCTCCACTCCTATGGATAACTTAGACCGACAAGACATAGAGAGGGAATTTTCACAGCAAGCACCATTATTTGCATCATTCAGTCCTTGTGTTCCTCTCCGATGGCCCAAAACAAGCAGCCGAGACATTTTAACTTCCAATTAGAACTGCAGGTTGCAGCAAAGATTTCAAGCACTGCTGATCTTCTCAGTGGTTTCATTACTCCAGTAAGGTTTGATGGCGTTTGCCCCATTCTTAATAGGATAGGAAGCCTCCATCGCAACGCCACACTTGCCAGTATAGGCATCAACATTACGCTCCATCCTTATGTATCCATCTTCACCCCAGCTGCTGCCCCATGAATTTCTCACAATCCAGTATTCCTCACCATTATCATCCGTGCCATATCCGACAGCAACCACGCCATGGTCTAATGCTGATCCACATTCACCAGTGAAAACTCCCTGAAAATATGTTTAAACAATGACAGCTGAGTTAATAAAGCACTCCAATTTCTTTTAAAGATTGTTATTGACAGTTTGACATGTCTCATCAACATTTTTTTGCCTGGGAAAGATTGTTTATTATGTTAGAAATAATTCAATGAAAGATTGATCTCTTTTGATTAGCTAAATACTAGAGTATTATTTTAAAATCAAATAACGGCTCCAAGGACAACAACATTCAAATAAGGGCAGCCGGAGAATAGGTCAGCTTACAGATTCATAAAATTGGAAAGCTCTGCCACCAGCTTCAATGGCAACACTCACAGGCTGATGTGCCACAGCTTTCTTTAAAGCGCTCTCATCATAGGGAATAACATCCTCGTACCCATCAATGCTAACAACCTTAGCATTCTTCTGTTAAAAGTCCAAAACAAAAAAGGATCAAAATCCATAACCATTAAAAACACCTGAGCTGCAAGATTACTGTCTTAGAATTAAACTTTGGACACTGACCCTAGTTGGATCACATTGGTCATCAACCCCAAGGTAAGGATAGTCTTCTTCAGTGTCAATGCCACCGTTGTCCATAATGAATTGGAAGGCATAGTCCATCAGGCCACCATTGCAACCTGCGTCGTAGGATCGGTCACAATCTACCAGTTCTTGTTCTGATAGAGAGATTAGTTCGCCGGTGACAATTTTGTTTATGCCTTCCACTGCTGCAATGGTTGAGAATGCCCAGCAACTTCCTGATCAAGTGAAGATAGATAACAGGGCGTGTAAGTTGAGTTTCTGTAAACTAGACATGGCAATCTCAAACATGACATAATAACACGAGGCTTGAATTTTGGTAGTCTTGAATTACTTGAAAACAGGCTCAGTTCAAATCTAAGGAAGGCTTTGGAGTATCCATAAATTTCACTTTAATTTTGAGCCTTGGCCCAACGTGTTCTTAAGTAGGTTAGACATGTCTCGTGATGACCTTGGGCTGCCCATCCCACAGATTTTTGGCCCAAGTTATGCATGTCTAGTCTTTACTTGGCTTTAAGCCCCAACCTCCGAACTACCATTCAATTTTCATAACTAGTATTCAACCGCCTATCATAGTCCGGTTTTTAAGAAATAATAGGAAATTAATAAATAATAATTTTAATTAAAAATATTATAAAATTACCTTAAAGCCTTAAGTCACAAATCATCTGATATTCTAATATCACCCGTTTTATATTATATAAAATATAATTAATTTAAAGTTGAAATTAAAAGAAATTTACTCACCACAATAGCCTTGATCCTTGACCGGATTAACAGCTCCATGATCTCTCCAGTCTACTGACTCCGGCAAGCTGTCACCGGCACGGGAAGCGTAACGTTGGCTGGGGTTCTTGGACTTCATGACTCGACGCCTAGGCTCACTCCTCATGCCCAAAAACTTGTCACGGTACTCTTGGTTAGTTAAATCTGCAAACT
Organism: Durio zibethinus; assembly: GCF_047325235.1. Classification (NCBI taxonomy): domain Eukaryota; kingdom Viridiplantae; phylum Streptophyta; class Magnoliopsida; order Malvales; family Malvaceae; genus Durio; species Durio zibethinus. The sequence continues at coordinate 19,234,130 of NC_143185.1, forward strand.
TGTTCAACCCAAGCTTGTACGTCATGTTCTTAGAGTTATGTTCATCAATGAATTTCAAGTTATCCTTAAAGATCTCGAATCTTTTCTCTTCCTCTCCGACACCGTTGTATGCTTTGCCATGTTTCAGGACCCAAGATTTGTACAAGCTCATCACCTCATCATGGCTTCTCCAGCTTGATGATGTTGATGAGGGATGGTTTTGGTTTAAGGTTGTGATGGACATGTCTCCAGCAGAAGATAGGGTGAAGAAGAAGAAGAAGAAGAGGAAAACAAGGGTGGAAATGGTTATTTCCATGGGAGATTTGAAACGGGTCGTCATGTTTCTTCAAGAGAAAGGTTGAGGAGAGTGATTTGATGAAGAAGAAGGAGAGAGGGCTTCAGAGTTTATAAAGACAATGGAAATTGTTTAATATTCAAGCGTGGAAAATCATTGACAATGGAAAAGTTAAAAGGAAAAAAGAAAAGGTTATTAGGGGCCAGCGCGAGACCAAACTCATAGAAATAGAAGGCAGAAGACAGGCTTTTGACCTTGTGGTCGTTGGTTGTCACTAGAAAATAGAAGTACCGAAGGCCAGCCGAGTCCATTGGAACTTGGATAAAGCAGGGCGCCAGGGCGGTAGCAGCCTGCCAAAGCCTTTGGTAAAGCGAATGAGGTGTTGCTACATAAGATTTCCATGCAGTTTCCTAGGGGGGAAGGGTTTCTCTTTACCCGCTAATCAAATTCCCAACAAAAAAAAAAATGAAGTTACAAAAAAGATGACATGAGAATCCTAGAAAAGAAAAGGAAAAAAGCACTCTCCTCTTTTTTTCTTTTTCAATTGTAAAGACTATACGATCAGAAGAATCCAAATGAAATTTCTTTTCTTCTTTTCTAAGTAAGTAGTAATGAAGAAATGATTCAATTGTATTTACCAGATTGCATGTGATGTTGCGTGATTGTAACAGACAGAGTTTGCAAGTTGAAAAACGTATAAATGAACTCCATCATCATCTGCTCTAATATGCATAGTTGTCTGTCTGCAGTTGGATCATAGGCTACACACCATAGCAGTAACATGCTTTGATGTTCCTTTTTCTCAGCTTATGAAACTATTGCAAATCCCAAAATTGGCTGGGAATTTGTAAAATGAATATATTTCTCAGTTCTCAATCAATCTTTTTGGCTCAATATGAGTATCCCTAGATAATCATTAGGTCAATCTCATGCGAAAATTTCAGGAGTGCTTCTATTTACATCCCATTTTTTTCCCTCTACATCATACTTTCTTTTTTATTTTATAATCTTTTGAAATTTTTGAAAAGTCGTAACACTTTTTGAAAAAACATTTTTTGAGAGTGTTAGAGTAAAATTTTATGAAAAATTATAAAAAAATTTTATTAAAATTATTTATCAAATAGTGTAATGAAAAAAATTATTATTAAAAAATTATAAATTTTAAAATTAATAAAAAAAAATTACTTTTACTATTTTAATCTTAGAGAATGTTTGATATGAGATTATTCGTCTAAAAATCATGGTAATTTACATTTAGTAATTACATCACCTTATTTGATAACAATTTACAAATCCCGTGGTATGAGATTTTTTGTCTAAAAATCATGGTGATTTACATTTAATAATTACATCACCTTATTTGGTAATAATTTAAAAATCTTATGTGATAGTGATTTCAAATCATTAAGGTGATAAGCTTACTACCTTGAGGAGTGATAGGATTTTCAACCTAAAAGATAAGAAAATTTTATCACTATGGGAAAATAATTTTTATTATCATTTTTTGCCTAATTTATCTTGATGAAAGATGCACTTAACTTGTTTTTAGAAAGCTGAATTGTAAAAATTTTCAAAAATCTATTTTTTAATAACTTGTTTTTAAAAAAAAAAGTTTTCCATTGCAATTGAATAAATATTTATTGATTGTAAAAATAATAAAATTATTTAATAATTTTTTTAGAAATTATTTTTCATCAAAATTAATTTATATTTTATAGATTTATATAAAATAACATTAATAATTTTATAAATTATCGATTCAATAGGTATTAAATTTTTTACTTTTTTTAATAAGATTATTTTGGATATTTTATATTATATGATTTTGTTATATAATACCAAATATAGTAATTTAAGATCACTAGTGATCTATAATATTATACCAAACATAATAATCTAAGATTACCAATAATCAAATCATCTTGGTAATCTTATCACCATGTTAATCTTAAAAATGAAACCAAAACGTTAACTTAGAGAAAGACCAAAATCTTATGAAACCCTAATTAAATATTTCATTTCTTAATATTAAGAAGAGTGATCAAAGAATTATCAAGTCTAAACTATCATGTTTAATCGATATATAAAAGTTGAAACTTCTCAAAATTGTATAAATAATATTACTGAATATTACACAATTTTGTCAAAATCTAATATAGTAACTAAAGAAACCTATTGTAAAAAGTAAATGGAAAGACTTCTCCAAAGAGTTAAGTTTAGTTAAGAGTTATTATAAAATTTTAATAATCGATATAAAAAAATATTTATTAAAAAATAATAAATTTTAAATTTATAAAAAAATTACATTTACTATTTTATCTTTAATTTAATTATAATTTCATAAGATTTTATTTTATTTTTCAAGATCTAACTTTTTTATTATTTTTAAAATTTATAATTTTTTAATATTAAATTTTTTATTATACTAATTTATAAATAATTTTAACAAAATTTCTTTTTTTATAATTTTTTATAAAATTTCACTTTTTAACGGATAAGTGTTATGATTTTTTGGAAATGGATATAAAATATATCAGATATAGATATCCGAAAATTTGTGAAAAAGGTATTTAAGTAATTTTATTTAGAAAAAAAATTGAAAAAAAATGTAGAGAGAAAAAAATTGGAGGTGTAAATAGAATTTGCCAATTTTCAGTTGATAGTTAGATCCAGAGTTAAGCTAATGGTCAATAGAATAAAAGCCAAGGAACCCCCTCGAACCACTCTCCCTAACCTGTTCATAACTTCATTAGCTGTTACGTAGAATGAAAAACAAAAACTGAGCCTTCCCGGTAAATTTCTTGACAACATGTAATTTGTTTTTGAGATTCTTTACGTTGGCAACCGCCTACTGCCAAAGGCATTGGCTTCAAAAACTTTGGGTCGCCAGTAGACCATCTTCGCCTACACGTTCCATTTTGCCCATTTGCTTAATTTCTACATTCTACAGAGAAAATTCACAGGGAATGACGTTATTGAGACTTTTTTCTCTTTCGTTTACCATTTTCAGGTTTACCACAGCTATAAATGAATGAAAATTTTATTATTTCTGGTGTTGTATTTACCAAATACCAACGATTGAACACAGCTATATAATTCCTATTAGAAGATTATGTATCAATTTGTAAATCTTAAGCATGTCAGATGCAAAGCTTCTCGCAAGGCAAGAGAGCAAGACTTGGCTGACACACCTCAATGAAACAGATATATCAATCACCCCAACAAACTATAGATGGGGAAAAAGAAAAGAAGAAAAAAAATTTGTTGAAATTCAGGAGGAACTTAAACAGAAATGCATGTATAAACTGGGTTGCTGTGAGAGGTGCCTATCCATATGTACCCAACACCTATAAGACCATCTGCATTTCCCCCTTGTCCATCAAATTTCTTGGCGCAGCTGTTTCCAATCCTCAAGGCATTGATTGCCAGCTAATGATTTTAGTTTTGTTCAGAATGCCTTGTTGAAGCCTGTGTGTCTGTTCTTGTTTCATGCTTTCTTTTACTTCGATGTTTTGATCTGGATGTTCTTGTCTTTGTAGTATGCTTCACTATGGGCTCTTGGATGCCTATCACTGGTTTTTCATTAGCAGGGAATTCAGGGGGAGCATCAGGCCATGGAGTTCGTTTTGACGGGATGGTGATCTCCAAAGGTGGGTCAATTATCCATCTGCATGATGTACAAACTAATGATCAGATGGCATGGTGAGGAGACCAAGCAGGAGGAAACTGATCTGAGTCATCAAAGTTGAAAACAAAATACACAAAACCAACTGTAGACCATGAAATGTGTAGCATGCAAATATAAATTACGGGATCATGGAGCATCAAGCATGCATGACATGTTTATATTGAAGAAACATCCTCAATTAGGTTTAAAATGTTTTCAATATTGGCCAAAAATTATAAAGATATATAAATCTACTTATAATCACAATGAATTCATCAAATACTTAAAAAATGTCAAAACCTGTTGAATATGGTACATCGACTTTTGCATATAGATTACAAACAATTATAGTAGATACTTTTCTTAAGGTTTCTGTTTCACAGAAACAAAAATTTGTAAATTTTTCTTTAATGTTAAAATAAATGGGCTAGGTTTTAAAAGGTGAAAATCAATTAGGAATTCAGCAAAAATAAGAGTTTAGAGAATCCAAAACAGGAGAGGAAATGGATAAATTCCATCTATAATCCCTAACATTTTATTCTAGTACCACTTCAGTCCCTGACTTCTGAATTGTTCTATTTGAGTCTTTAACTTCTTAAAGTGGTTTCATTTTGTTCATTTGTCACATTTTTTCATTAATAATTGAGAAAAATATCAACCATGCATGCCATGTAAACAATAATATGAAAATTATTTCAATATTAACAAAATTATTTTAGGGAAGGTCTAAAATGGAACCATCTTAAAAGGTTAAGGATCCAAATGGAACAATAAAAAGGTTGTGGACTAAAGTGGAACCAAAATAAAAGGTTAAGAAACTATTTCAGGACATCCAAAATGGAATGGGACGGGAGTAGCACACATTCACACCACAATGCATCTTAACTCAAAAGTCTCAAACTATTAAATTAGCACATATACATTGTAGTTTGTATACATTTTCAAGTAAATCAAGGAATAATCATCCCTTAGTTGACAAGTCTAACAAATGCAAAGACTACCATTGGTGAATCAACCTAACATATCAGAAACAATGATAAGCGGTCAACAATATTATATACGGTATTAAAAAATCCAGTAAAAAGAAAAAACAAGAATATAATGTAAGATGCTAAAGTTTAAGATAGAACATCACAAGATATTCAACCTACGAATTCATAAGAGCAACAACCATGGTAACTCTATGATTATTGACTCAAGTCTAATCCATCTGGTTCAGAGGAGAAAAAAGCATAACAGACACAACTGATTCCTCACACTTTTGTTCTCATGCCACATTGCACCCTTTGCATTCTAAAAATCAATGAAAAGGCTTACTTTTGATAATGAAGCACCAAATGATGAAAATTTCACTACAAAATTTGAAAGAAGGGTGCTTAATTTGGCATATGTCAATGCTTATAATGAGTTGACACATCATCAGAACAGTCAAGATTCATTGACAAGTGAGTGCGAACCGAATCAATTAGTTATCTGGTATTCAAGTTTCTTACTCTATGATCAGTCTGAAATGGATTATATTATCTAAACTTCTATGAGACATAATTATAAAAACGTAAATCATGTGACCAGGAAGAACTACATAATTAGCACAGTTATAAATCACCACTTAATATTAACCATTCTGAACTTGTTGATATTTTAATTGATTATTGCTAAACCCATTAGGCAGTGAATAGTAAAATATAATGAGAACAGGATGAGAGATTCACCTGGGAGGAAATTTGCTATCAGCACGAGCTTCTACTCGAAGCCACCAGAGCAAAACTTGACGTCCACAACTTCCAAGTGGCTCCACCACCGAAGGGTCTTTAACCAAACCCAACGGACTGTCAATATCCCCATCCAACATATCAATATCCCTAATCCATTCCGGTTTATCTCCACCATCCTTCCAAAGCAACCTAGAATTCAAAACAAACCCTGACCACTCCAACTTCCTAGGCAGCACAGTTGCTCTATCATCAATATAAACGGCACTTTTTCCTGCAAAGGGCAATGTATTAAAAGTATGCCATCCTGCCAACATATTAGACGCGTTACAAGCTGGACCTTGAACCGGCATTCTAGCATTCTCCTCTTCATCCTTCTTCTGATCCGCCGTCTCATCAGTATTAGCCGCATTAACAAGTATTCCAACTGAAACTGCCCCGAACCATTTCACATTTTGGATCTCATCAAAAAGTTCCATACTATGCATATTACTATCATCCGCAAACATAACAATCCCATCCAATTTCTTCTCTCTTACAATTCTGCCCCCAAATTAACACAAATCAAATCAATTCTACATTACTAACAACCTAATTCCAAAACGCATAAATTGTAATCGTTTTATTTCAAAATAAATATAGATTAAATAAATAATTACCTTAAAGCACGAAGGCGCATTTTGGACTCCAATTTACTCCGTTCGTCCCAGGAATTCGGCATCCGTTGATTGAATCCGACGTGGATGGTTTTCACACCGGATTTTGCAATAAGCGACGCCGTTTCATTGCTGACTCCACCGGCTTCCACCACGATCCAAACCAGATCGTACGGAACCAGCATTAGCGAGTGCATCACACCGGTCAAATGTAGCGCTTGGAAAGTCCGTACATATGTCGGCGTGACCACGATAACTCTCCTGGGATCCTTCACACCGAATTGGAACCTCTGCTCCTTTTGAACTCTTTCTATGATCCGATGCGCCTTCATGACCTCAATCGGGTTCGGGTGCGGCCACGGCCTGATCCGGATCCCATGCCGCCCGACAACCACTCGCGAATTCATAGCCGTCTTGTTCAGCAACGGCAACTCGATGTTGCTGACGGGGTTGGTGGACAGAACGGAGCGGACATCTAGGGTTTTGGCAAGTTCGGCAGTGGAGCGAAATGGCGACGTATAGAAGTTGGTAGAAGAAGTGGAGAACAAAAAGAAGAACACTAACCGAGAAAAGCGGAAGCCGAGGACTAAGCTGATTAAGCAACAGAGACCGTGGAGGACAAGCCAGAATATGGCGGCTGGCGATTTAATGGCGCTGTCAGAAGATGAATCTAACGGACCTGATGATCTGAAGCTGTTGCTCCGACGGTTGAGGTAGCTCTGCTGCAACACAGAAAGCTTCATCTTTTGCCCCTCTCCTGAAACTCCTGCTAAAGAGAGGAGAAGAAGTAGAAAGTTAGGGAAATTTAAGAGCAAATCTTGGTTTTAATTTCTGGGTTGGTTGATTTGGTGAGATGGGACGATTTAAGACTTGATTAATGAAACGATTATGATTACTTTGGATTTACGGTTGAATTGATTTTGGGTTATTGTCAGTTTGCTGCTTTTTGATTGGCTGCTATCTTCCTCTCTTCTCTTCTTTCTTCCGTTTGGTTTTATTTTTAGTACAGTGAAAGCCTGAAAGGGAGAGGGGAAGACAGACATTAGCCCATGATTCAGGGACCAGCGGGCAAAGCTTAATGCTTGAATTTAGACAAAATTAAAAGCTGGAATTCGTAAAACACGAGGAATTTTCTTCTCCTAAATTTGCAAAATCAGTAATTATAATTATGATTAAAAACAACAGGACATAACATAACTAAACCGTTAGAATTTATTTATAATTGTAATTTCTGATATCTGTAAATTCCATAAAATAATTGAATTATTAAGTATTTGCAAATCATATATTATTATATAGTTCTACTAGATTTCAAAATTATATGGATTTTTTTTTGTTTATTCTTTTGTTTTCAAGTATATAACTATATTTTTTATGAGTAATATTTTTTTTAAAACGACTTCTATCAACTACTTAGTTGATCCTAAGTTGACTTCATGAATTATATCTTATAATTCATGATTTTTTGTTTATTTATATCTTACCAAGACCCAAATATTAATTGCCTTATATTTACTGGATAATAAAAGAATATAAAGCTCAATTTTGTTTACAAAAAATAAAATAACCAACATTAACATAAATAGAAAAAGATCATCTCTATTATTTAAAAAATAATAGAAATTTTCATTATTTTTTTCAAAAACGAATAACATATTTTTATCTAAATTTGTGATTGAAATTTTCATAATTTTAAACTAAATATAAAGTTAAATAAAACTTAATTAAAAATTATTTCAACAAATATTAATTTTAAATTTAGATTAAAGTTATTCATCTCTAAATAAAATAGTAAAAACTTTCATTATTTGTGAAATAATTGAAAAAACCCTTCCCAATATAAACATCTAATAACTTTGTTTTTAGAAGAACATCTAATAATTTATTTGTGAATAATAGTTTATAATTATTAAAAACCAAATTTGTTAATTTAAAATACAATATAAAAATAATATAAAAAAAGAATTAAAAAAATGATATGATTTAAAATTTTAATAATAATTATATATAAATTTAATAAAATTAAAAATATATATTTTATATTTTATGTCAATATAAATTATGATATGTAATTTTTTTATAAAACACGATATAAATATAATAATTTTAATATTCTACACGATATGATAAAAATACATAAGTCTCCAAATCTAATAGAAACACCAAGTAAAATACACAACTATTTCAAAAAAATAGAGGAGCCTTTAAGATAATAAATACAATAATATGATATGTTTTTTAAATTGCTATATAATAAAATTAAGTTTAGATATAATATTAAAATATTTTTTGTTATATTACTAAATATATGTTAGAAATTATATAAAAATATAAAAACCAATCTTTATGAAAAAAAATTGTAAGAAGATTTTTAACTATTAGTGACAAAAGAAAAAGAAAAATTTTAAATATGTACTTATAGCAATATGAGAAACGAAGTCCATATAAGATTATGCCAATGATCAGGTAATATATAGGAAGATCAACTCTAATGAAATCATACAAATTTTTTTTCATCATTTCCCTTCTTTTCTTCTGTTTTTTCTTTGTCAAACAAAGAAAATGATTATCCTCTTTTTCATTTTCTTTCTACTCATTGTCATTTATATATTTTTTTTTCTCTTCTTCCAAACACAGAAAAAACAACAATTGCACAAACTTTTCAAAGTTGGGCCATAACATTTTTGTTGATTCATCAACATAAAGTGTTGCCATAGGACTGAAATTATTCGATTAATCACTATTCCTCAATGAAACTTAAAAAGCTAGAGATGTCACAACAATTACAAGCATAAAATAACTTTTTGATTGTTCCTATTTTTCAATCTAAAAACTCCTTGGCAACACTCGAACAATCATGATTGCTGTTAGAAAAACTATTATTTTCAATAGTAATTATTTATTATTAATTTTTATAAAAAAAGTTACAGTTTGGGTAAAAAAAATAATTACAAAGATTAAAATTTGAATCCGAACTTATTAATTATTATCTTTTAAAATTATTTATATAAATTAATTAAAATAAATATCGAATTCAATTAATTAATATATTTGTTTATGAATTTACAAATATAACTTAATTATATGCATTTAATTTAAGCGACAAGTCAACATTGATTATTCTTTTTTATAAAGTTAAATCATTATAACGTCTTAAATTGAATTTAAAACCTCAGTTTTAGAAGTTACAACTATATACCATGTGAGATTATTCTCTTCTTTGATTATTTTTTTCATTAGAAATGTGAGTATTCGATAAAACGAGGCAAAGAGCTTGAGGAAACGAATGCGGTTTGGAAAACGGTTGAGTACAAAAGAGAGAAGCGGTTTGGTGGGGGTGGGTAGGTTGATTACCTTCATATCACCCGACTGAAAGCGGTGAGTTTCCTTTAGAGTGAGGCAAACTATATACGTTTGCCTCATTAATTAATTTCTCAACCCAAAGCTTCCTTCCAAGGGTTGGATACTTGCTACACTTTGATTTTGTGAATGATTGATATTGTTAAGGACATTTGGGATTAAAAATGTATAATGATCTTTTTCTTTCTTTGAAGCCTTTAATAGGTAATCAAGAGTATTTTTATTATTTGTATCAATTTGATATATCAGATCAATTTGATATATTCAGTGTCATGTCAGTTCAATATTATTTTTATTATCCTCATAATTTACCTATAAATATGAAGGTCTAACACTATTAAAGCTTATTCATCCCACTCCATTTCTCATTTTCTTGCTTCCTTTTCGATTTTAATCTTTTTGATTCGTAAAAAACACATTTTGCTTTTACCTCTAACCATCATTTTATTCTCTTCTACTTTTCCAAGAACATCCCTAATTCGTAGCTTGACATCAACAAATATAAATTACTTTTTTTTTTAAATCATAATTTGAAAATAATAAAAAAATTATAAATACTGAAATTTATATGAATCAATCGAATTAAATTTTAGATTCTTATATAAATAACTTTCTAACATGAATGTATATGAAACTCATTAATACTACAGTGTAATTGTTCAAAATTTATTATTTCTATTTTTAAAACAACTATGTAATATGAAGTATCATATTCAGATTAACCAACGAACTCCTGAATGAATCGTTATTTGCCTTCTCAAACAAACAAGAACTTTGTAATTAATAACATAGTAACATCCTTAACCTACTACTGATGCAGAAAAGTAATGGAGTTGACGATCATTGGAGGAGGCCAGAAAGCGAAAAATGAACCAAAATCTTAAGTTGTTTAATTAGACTTTAAATCTATGAGCTGAACACCTGACATTCTAGAAGTGAGCACATCAGCGCAATGCCGCAATACATAAGCAGACTTGAGTACAAAGTAACAATGAAACACTAAAAAAAAATAACATAACAAGGTTGTGTCACCGACAATGGTTGATGGTTCAATCAATAAGTTAATTGCTTTGATATAAAATTATTTATATCAAATTAAAAAAAATCAACAAAAAAAAATATGAAAAATATATTACGAGAATAAATCTATTCACGAATAGAATTATTCATTCAACCTGTGAATTTATTTGGTTTGAAATAAATTTTGAATATGAATTTTAAATTTTAAAAAATAATAATAATCAATGTCTCGAAAGTTTATTTTATTAATAAATTTATTTTTGGTTAATTATAAATTTAAAATATATTTTAAAATATTAATATTTTAATATATTAAAAAAATTAAGTTTCTAGATCAATCCGACGTCCCATTCCAGTCCGGCTCATGGATGTCACTTAAAAGGCCTTTTAATATATAGCAACTTCCATAAATGCTTCAAACCCTCCTTGGCACTGTTTTTTTTTATATTAATTCATTAATAATTATAGAAATTAAAGCATGATGCAAAGATGGCGACTAACGAAAGATATGGCCTAATTTAAAACCCTCATACCAGCGGAGGAGGTGACCTAATGATATAGACTTGAAAATTAACGAGGTTGGTCAAGATTTTAAATCTACTAATTAATCTAGAAATCTTTAGGTGTTTAATTAAGAATGATTGTGACACCTTGCTTGACTGAAAGAATACTCGAATTCTTAAAAAAGAAAATTCAGAATTTAATCTAAACAGATCATTCGTCTTTTTTAAGAAGTGAATTCTTATAATAATAGGATTCAATTTTCCTGTTTGTATAAAAAAATTCTTAATTAGAGCCGATGAAATTACAATTTAAAAGTAAGAAAAAAGTTCTAAAATTCTTTATGCGTTTCTTAATGTTATAATTTATTATTGTAAAAAAAAAAAAAAAAAAACTCTTAATTGGAAATTACAATTTAAAAGTAAGAAAAAAGTTTTTTTATAATTTCGCAGCTTTGGGTCACAGGAAGTTCGTGCCCTTTCTTTTCCAACAATATCACATTGAGACCTTTTGGGCCATATATCACATTAAGCCTATTGTTTTCAAAAAAGGCCGAAACAGGGAGCATTAAATCCCTAATTTTAATAAAAGGCCCAAAATTACCCCTATTGTTAGTCAACTTGTTTTTTCAGCCCAAAACGAGAGAAGAAATAGAATTGTAAGAAAAAAAAAGAAAAAGAAAAACAAATAACTCCTCTTTTCTTCAAAATTTACAAGAATGCAAGAAATATATTGTTGGTTTGCATTTGAAACATATTGGAAGGGAAATTTCTAGCTTTGCTTGGATTGAAAGTTACTTAATTGCATCTTTTCACACCAATTCCAATTTTTGGTCATGAAAGTCCAATAGTGTTCTTCATTGAAACCCTAACAACCATGCTAAATTTTGCATCCTATAGAGTAGATATCTATCTAACCATGCTCAATAAAAAACACTTGTCCCTCTTTTAATTATAAAATTTGGATCTAAACTATGAAAATGATTGTCCTGTTTTCATTGCATTTTATAACTGTATATAGTAATATAGTTTAAGAACATGTGGGGAGTGGTATCTTCTTGTTATAAGCTATTAGAGTCTTATAAACCAAATTTAACTCAATCATAAAATTCAATATAAAAAATTATATATTTATCTTTTAAGAGTCTTTTTGGGAGCTTGGAGAGTCGAGGTCTAATCATTAAACGCACCTTTAAATATGGTGAGAACAAGTTTTGTTTTTTTACGTATTTGTATTGGTTTATTTCACGTATAAAAATATAAAATATGAAAATTATCGTATCATAATTCATATTTATATATTTAATTTTTTTTATTTTTTTAAATCTAAATTTATATGTTATTTTTATTAAAATTTAAAATTATATCATTTTTCATATCGTTCTTATAACATATCATAATGTGATGTTTAAAATTATTAACTTGTTGGATAAATCACAAATGGATAGACATTATCAAATCAACCGTATTTCATATTGTTCTTATCGTATCGTAACTTCAATCGTATTTTTAGTAAATCGTAAATAGATAGATATTATCAAATCAACTTGTTGAAATTAATAAAAAAAATCACTTTCTTTTAACTAATGTAGAATTGGCATAAAAATGAAAATGATGTAGACGTTTAAAAGAAATTAAACAAACAAACAAGCAAAAACATATATAGGATCATTTATTGTCAATGGGGGTAGTAAGGATAGTTCAATTACATTAAATTTAAAAAAAAAAAAAGAAACAAAAGAACATGAAAGATTGAAAATGGCGAAAGACTCCACAAAATTAACAAGCTTTCGGTTACAAGTCAACAATTTAGGCGGCCCAATCTACAGCACGCCTCAATTTCGTTTCCGCTGCTTTTCCGTCTTTGACTTTTGGACTCAGATTCTAACGTGGTCAGGTCAGGTTCATGGAAATTGCACCTTTCCTAGCCTTTTTTTTTTTTTTTCCAAATCCCACGTGTTCTCTCATTAATCTCTGTTAGTGTTTGGTTTTTTTAAAAAATATTTTTAAAGCAAAAAACCCCTAATTTTGCAGGATTTAGGGTTGTTATAGTTCTGGAAGTGACAATTAAATCAGATCTGATCTGATATTGAATATTTTTATAATTTAAATTAATTTAAATCGAATTATAAAATAATCAAAATGAAGTGATTCGACATAAGAAGTAATTCAAAACCAGAATGATCAAACATTGATGACAACTCGAGCTGAATTGACTAACACATTGAAGCGATGCAACAAATTAAAAGCTGTAATTTGTTTGAAAACTTGAAATGATTCGACGAATCAAATCTCTAAAATTATTTATGCCGAAATATGAGTTACAGGCCAAACAGATTCAAACCAATTAGTACATGTATATTAGCATATTTAATACCATAACAGGCGAAATTCAAATAGGATTGTGATGTGTTATAAATATACTTGTGAAAATTAGCAAGAAGTGTTAATCCCTATCACACTCGTTAAAGTTTTTTTCTTGTTACTCTTTCTTACCTAATATTTTGATATCCACCAAAAATCGTACTCTCTTACCTAAATTTTGGGTATGCATCAAGAATCCAAAGACTTGAACTTGAAATCGAGAAAATTTGTAAACAACTCCAATAGTTACTCCATACATGAGAAAAATCAAGAATCTCTTTTCTTTCTGATATCCATAAAAAATTGTAGGACTTGGAATTTTAAAATTTGTAGACAACTTTAAAAGGATCAAAGAAGCTGTTAAATAATTGACCAATAAGTAAATTTTTAAATGTTGGTGAAACAAGTATGCATAAATAAAATATGTCACTTATAATTATTGTAATACAATTAATCAATCATAATGTAGTATTGCGTATAATCTATCATAAAATTATATAGAGTTCACATTTTTATGTAGTGAACTTCTATATATTTTTTTATTATAATTGACTAACTATAATATTATAAGAAAGAGAATTATAGATTGAATTTAGTATTGTTATACTATTGATTTTTCAAGGCCGGAAACTAATAGCTTAATTTGAATATTGTTACTTGGTATAATTCTAAGCGGTCAGAGGCAGAGGAGGACTGGACGACCCCTAATTTGGGGTTGCAATGCTCGTGACTGAAATTTGGACCTTTTGCTTCATTTTCCTCATTAAATTATAGGGTTTTGATTTATAAAATGGTAGAATGGCCACAATTAACGAGGGTTGACAAAAGTGATGAGGGATAAATATTGGGTGCTAAATTCGAATTATTCCACGATCTCTCGTTAGTAGACGATTTGTAAGTTTGAAAAATTCGTAATTAAAAATTCAATAAATTTGTAAATATCAATTGGATCTGATGGCTTATCTTAATTGAAAATAAAATAATTGCTTAAAAAAAAAAAAAGAATGGCTGCAATTGGTGCACCAGCCTGGTCTGAGTGTGAACTGTGAAGAGGGTTCAGATGCATCACCATCTTTGCGAGCGTGTGAATTAGTATTATATTTGTCAAGTGATGATCCCTTATCTTGACACAAGACAATGTAAAATTTTTGTATTCACTTGTATACTTAGATTCCATTTGAGAATTCAATGGGAATGCTTCTATTGCATGGAAGATTCATTTTATGATTGTACCTAAAAAATATAAAAAAGTTGGAAATATATTACCAGTAAAATGACCCCCAAAAAATGCTGTGAAAAGACATATGGTCCAATATACAGGTGATATTCAAACATTTGAAAACAAGTGCATGGACGAAGAATCACTCAACATAAAATAGTGGATTAGTGATCAAAGTCGAGTTCCATGTAGTTAGAGTTGAAAAAAAATTAAATTCGAATCTTATCCTTGTCGGAAATGTCGTTGGAAATCCATATCAAGATCATGGAATAAGATTTGGATATAATAATTTTTTTAATTACATATGATATTGAACTATATAATGAGAGATAGTCCTTTTTTATTTTTTTCACTTCATAAATTATCTCACTCAATCATATCAAAATTTGAATTCATGCTTTTCGTTTGGAAACTTTATACTTTAAACTTTTATTATTGGACCTTATATCCTCACCATATATTTTAAAAAAAAAAAGTTTGGTTAATGTATACCTTAAAGCACTATTTTAGATAAATTAAAATATTTTTATAATAATTATGATAATTTACAATTAATGTTATAAATTTTATTTTTAAAAATAAATTATTTAATATAATATCTTAAAAAAATACCCTTCAAACATCAATACTACAAAATTGGCAAGTTAAGAAATTTGTCCAAAATGTTAACTTTATCGTACACTCAATGTTAAAAAATGACCCAAAAAAAATCAAATAACTTCCCTCAATAATTTCAAAAAATAAAAATCTCAATAAATTATATATTGATAAAACCTTATAACTATTATTATGGATCAGACGGCTTAGAACAAAGTGTTGACCCGATCTTCCCCATGTCCCAACCTCCCTAAGACCAATTGAACCTGTCGGGCCCCACTAATTAGTCCCAGACATTAAGTCAATGTCCCCGACGTATAAATTATCCTATAATTAACCAAAATCTAGAATATTAAACAGAAGAAATTTGAGAAAAAGATTGTAAATAAAAGAACATTTTGGTCTTAACGCTTACTAGATCATACTCAGAGTTTTTTTTAATTATTTTTATTTTGATGTGGTTGGATCTTATTCGTACCCACATTTTACGGCAAATGCTCAGATGACAGGTATGTTACCTAATTGACCAATAGGGGTTCCATAGCCGATAGCATCATTTTGACCAATGTCCAGCATACTCTTTATCAACGACCCCTCTCTCTTCGTTTTCTTTTCACGCTTTTATTTTTCTTGCTTTGAATGGTTTTATTGCAGACATGGCCGTGGAGCAACAGCTTCACAGCCAAAATGGAAGAAAACGCAGTCCAAGAAGCAGCTTCCGGGCTTGAAAGTGTTGAGAAACTCATCAGGTTACTTTCTCAAACTCAACAACAGCAAGATGATACTAGTAATCAAGAAAAATATCAATCTTCTCCGATCTCTACAAGATCCTCCTTGGATTTAGAAATGGACTGCAAAGCTGCAGCAGACGTTGCCGTCTCAAAGTTCAAGAAAGTTATCTCTCTTCTGGGTCGAACCCGGACTGGACATGCTCGTTTTAGAAGAGCTCCTGTAGCACCACCTGTTGCTACTAATACTGAAACTATTTCTCCCCCTGTTAACCAAAACCAAGCAAATCAAGAGCACGAACGTAAGGTTTATTACGCAAAGCCGATCCAGCAGATTCCATCACCGGTTACTTATCATTCTCATCATCATGATTTTTTGCCTGTGAAAAGTGGGTGTTTAGAGATGAAAGATTCATTAACAACCGTCACTTTTTCATATTCTTCTGCTGGGAATTCGTTTATGTCATCCTTGAGTGGAGATACTGATACCAAGCCGCCATCTTCATCATCTGCGTTTCAAATTACTAATCTTTCTCAGGTTTCCTCGGCTGGGAAGCCTCCTTTGTCTTCTTCTTCTTTTAAGAGGAAGTGTAGCTCTGAGAACTTGGGTTCTGGCAAGTGCAGTGGCTCTTCTGGTCACTGCCATTGCTCTAAGAAAAGGTACATACACATCCATCTTTTTCTCTTTCTTTTACATGTTATCAATTTAAGCTCTTTTTCTTACTTAAGTTGTTTTGGCCTTTGACAGAAAGATGAGATTGAAAAGGGTTGTAAGGGTTCCAGCAATAAGTCTGAAGATGTCTGATATTCCACCAGATGATTACTCATGGAGGAAATACGGTCAAAAACCGATAAAGGGATCTCCACATCCAAGGTATATTTTCATGAAATCTTCTATATATATTTCTTGTTTTTGAGTAAATTAATCTTTGAATATGAACAAGTAGATTGGTATGTTTTCAACTTTTGATTAGAAAAATTTCCGTAAGTTTCACACTTTCCATTCATTTTCTGTCAAAGCAAAAAGATAGTTAAATTCAGTTTAGTTCCCCCAAGTTTTATTTCTAACGTGTTTTTCTTTTTGTCTGCCGTTGAATTATGATTGAACAGGGCTTACTATAAGTGCAGTAGCGTTAGAGGATGTCCAGCTCGCAAACATGTGGAAAGAGCTTTAGATGATCCAACGATGCTAATAGTCACCTATGAAGGAGAGCATAACCATTCTCTCTCTGTTGCAGAAACCACCAATCTCATCCTGGAATCTTCTTAGGACGAAAAACATTTCAATGCAGCAAAATCCCCATTTCTCAGTTAATCTCGAAGGAGATTTTTAGTGGGTTCGTTCATTTCCCTGTAAAATATATGGGATTTCTTTCCTTCGTTTTCTTTTGGATTTTACAATTATCAAAGAGAGAAATTGCGTTTCAATTTCCATGCCATCTTTTTTTTTTTTTAATTCGTTTGCTTTGATCATTTCTTTGGGCTCTTGTTTCAGATGCCTACTACATACTTTTAATTTTCTTTTTCTTCCATCAATGAAGCAAAATTTCCAGATTTAAATAGTAGAAAAAGCAGAAAAGAAATTAAAAGAAAAGGACTCAGTCAAACAATTGGAAAGATGTGGACCAATATGTCGTGTTAGGAGCGTTTGACTATAACTACAGTTAGGTGTCGGGCATAGATTCTTTTAAAATTTTT
Organism: Durio zibethinus; assembly: GCF_047325235.1. Classification (NCBI taxonomy): domain Eukaryota; kingdom Viridiplantae; phylum Streptophyta; class Magnoliopsida; order Malvales; family Malvaceae; genus Durio; species Durio zibethinus. The sequence continues at coordinate 19,251,925 of NC_143185.1, forward strand.
AATGCAAATATTATTTTTTTAGTTGGGGGTTTGTTTGGATTCTAGGAAAAAGGTTGGCTAAATTTGGAGAAAAATGGAGACAAGGATTGTTACTCTAATCTAATGAGAAAATGAAATTATGTCAAAGTCAAAAGGGGTGGGTGGAGAATTGTTAAGTTTTTTGGCGTTTCCTCAATCTTGTTAACAATTTTGTTCTTTGCTTGCTTAGCCTTTTTCTCTACGTTGACAATGGTCCCCACTCCTTCATTATTATCAAATTTATCATTGTAAAATTTGTGATGTGATAATATAAACTAATCCATTTGGAATAGGGAGTAATGATAAATGATTAGAAATAAAGTTATATCAATACATGTTTCTTTTTTTTTTTCCGAAATTTTGTTATCAAGTTTAAGAACATATTTCATCATTATTGAAAAAAAAAATATATATATATATATTTTAAATCTTTCGTTTTTTATTTAGTGACAAAAAAGCTTTAAAAAATATATTAAAATTTGAGTTCGAATTAAAATTTTTTTTTATGCAATAGGATGTTGTTTTTCTTTGAAATAAAAAATATATATATATTTTTAAAAAAAGTAGCTGTAAAATGCTTGAAAGACTAGCCAAAAGAAGAAACAAAAACCCGACCTATCATTTAAGATTTTTACTAAGGATCCATGTAAAGGCTTAAATCAAAATTTTTAAGTGATATTCATAAAATTTTTTATTTAAAATAGTTAAATTAAAATTAAAATTAAAAAATTTCCTTATATAAATTAAATTTGTAAAATTTTAATAAATTTTAATAAATTTTGATATATATATTTAAATAAATATTTTTATTAAAAATATTAATATAATTTTTATTATTAAATAAATATCAATCAAATTTTAATTATAAATAATATTTTAAATAATTTTTATATTATATTATATTAATTTATCGATTTAAAGTTTTTATTAAAATTTTTATTAAATCATTTTAAAAAAATTCTACAAACTTCATTTTTTGTCCACGGAGTTGGGCCTCTTTGATCGATTCAAACTCGTTTCAGGCCGGACTAAATCCAAAATCAGGGTATTTCCTAATTTACAGGATAAACTCAAATATGCGAAGATGTTGGAGGATGCTGGTTGCTCTCTGTTGGCTGTTCATGGCCGAACGAGGGATGAGAAAGATGGGAAGAAGTTTCGAACTGATTGGAATGCCATTAAAGCTGTTAAAAATGAGCTTAGAATCCCAGTTCTTGCCAATGGGAACATTAGGCACATGGATGATGTTCGGAATTGTCTGGAAGAGAAAGGTGCTGATGGGGTGCTTTCAGCTGAGTCTCTTCTTGAGAATCCTGCTCTTTTTGCTGGATTCCGAACTGCAGAATGGGTAGCTGATAATGAAAAAAGAGAATATGGATGGTAGACTAGACCAGGCGGATCTGCTTGTGGAGTATTTGAAGCTCTGTGAAAGATACCCTGTCCCATGGCGGATGATCCGATCTCATGTGCACAAAATACTAGGAGACTGGTTTCGGATTCAGCCTCACGTTAGAGAGTATCTAAATACACAGTCCAGGCTAACATTTGAATTTCTTTACAATCTGGTGGATCGGTTACGGGAGTTGGGTGTAAGAGTTCCACTTTATCAAAAGGATGCATTTTCAGCCAGAGAAGCTCAGATGAGGGTGTGGCTATTTGATTGGCATGGCCCATGTTATCGAGTTGTAGGAGCCTAGAAGATAGGGAAAATCAGATTCTGCTTTCAGGTTTACCTCTAACTCCACAATTTGATTCGTTGTTCTTTCTTAATTCAAACAATATACAGTTCTGATGAATAGGCAAAACAGGAGGGCTTTTGAGCTAAAAGAAAGAATGCCCTAATAATTTTTTGGTAGAAGATTATGAATTTACCCTTGTTTTTTTGCTAGAGCACTGAAGACAGTGTATTCGATTTGCCATTGTACAACGAAAATTTTGAAGATCGGTTATTAGGATGGTAAATTTTGATTAGGAACAAGTCAAGAAGGCAAGAGATCAGTTCTTTTATCCTCAATCAAATCACAGACTCTGTTTAAACAATTATTATCAATGCAACTTAGAGACAATTTCAAGTCAATGAACAATGAGACGATGGGACCGAAAACTATAACCTCTACGTTACAAAGTTTGTTTGAACTTAAATGGTCACCATAAACAGCTTTTCCAAACTTCCGAGTTCCAAACAACTTTTCCAAACTTCCGGCCGTTTGCAAAATCAATAATTTTCAGGACCATTTGTAAATTTTAACCTCATAAAAAAAGGCGACACAGACTCGATGATCGGAGGGTTGACTCGCATGAACCATAGGACTGTATCTGCGGCTGCACCAAGCTTGTAGGTTGTAGGTATGTATGATGTAGTAGACACAAAATAGAAAAGCTCCTATAAAGATTTGAACCCACTTTTAGCATGGAGTCGAAGTCAACGTACCTTCAACATATCACCAATGTTGCAGCTAAATGTTCCAGGAATCCAAGGAGCCGTGATCCACTCACCAGATTGGTTAATTTCTCACTTGCACAACTTATGTAGACCGTTAGTTTTATTCTTTTCTCTACTCAATTTTATTTTTTTTTATTTGTCATTACACATTTATTTGTTTATTTATTTGGCTGTTCTCATCTTACTATACAACTCAACTTTGCACAAAAAAGCTACTGAAACTCCCCTTTGTAACTCTGCTTTTAATTGCTTATCTGTCAAAGAATCATTATTGAAGGACCAAAAAAACTTTAAAAAAGGTAAATAAAAAGAAACAAGAAAATTATACTAATATGGGGATATATAATATCACACCCTTTTTACATTCATTTAATTATATTAAATCACACATACTTTTAGAATTGGTTCATACATTTATTTAATCTTGAGCCTCATCAAGATTGCTTGTGATTAAGTAGATATGATCCAGCTTAAAGGTCAAAGAGAATATATATGGTTTTGGAGTCACTTGTATACCTTCAACATGTCACCAATGTTGCATACAAATGTTCCTGGAATTGGAGTTGCTGGTGTCCATTCCCCAGACAGGTTTCTCACCTGCAACAGTGATTAAGTTTTTTTTTATTGTAATTATAAAATTTGAATGAAGTTTGCATCTTCATTGATGGATGTTAAAGTTATATATCACCTCGAGTGCGGTTATGTCATCATCTTGATTAATCAAGGTTAACAGACCATAGTCAGTGTGAATGCCGCTGAAATTGTTTGGCCGCAAGACATGGATATAAAGAAGAAACAAAGAAAAAGATTTTCACATTAGCCTGTGTTGGCTGGTAAGGAAATGAAGAAGAAATTAATGGTTTACATATAATTTGTTGAATTATTGATTAATTGTTACCATCCAATGTCGTTTTCTTGGCCATTTGCTGGTGATATTCCAGGGTATCCAATAAGACGCATTACCCAAAATGCATCTCCGCCTCTTTCACCTTCAAATTCATCTGCTGATCCACCCACTGCCAGAGCAACTCCCCTCATGATTTTTCTTGAAAGATCTGAAGAATAGATCACCAAAATGCCAAATGAATAATTAAATTTCTAGATCAGATAACTGATCATGAGAAATATAGTGATCAGCACACAAAAATGGCGAAGTAGAAAATATTGAATGTTTTAAGCAGACGAGATATGCAAGAGAATTGCCTGTGCAAAGTCTGATATACTCCTCCATAGATGCTTTGAAGTTTGCAGGATCTTGTGGCCTGCAGCAAAATGGTAGATAATTAAGGTGAAGGAAAAATGCAAAATTCACAATATTTTCACTACTCTAAAATTTACTGCAAAATCAATTATACATTCTTAACTTACCATTGGTTACATCCTTCCAAAATCTCGCCAAGTGTTCCATACATCCCTCTTTTTACTTCTCTATAGTACTGTCATAAAAAAAAAACCCACCATACGTAAAGTTACTATTAACTTGAGGAGATAAGCTGAAATTTGAATATTTTCTTTGATTTTCTGGTATCCCTTGTAGCATTATAATATATTTTGTCAATTTTATAAGCAACATTTTTTAAAAGTGGGTGCTGATCAATTTTTGGCCATCGAAAAAACAATGGTGGCAAAATGTACTGTCATTTTATCTCAATGGAAATCAATTATATAACCTGTATCCGCTAGCCGTAGTCATTTTGATTTTGAGCTTTTCATCGTAGGGAAGCGCAAAAATTTTGTGAGTAACATCTTTGACCTCCTTGATAAGGGACTCGGGAACACCATGACCCTTCTGTTTGATGACCATAAATATTTACGTAAGAAGAAAAACAGTGATATTTCATATCTTCAAATGTAATTTCTTTAGTACGAAATTTAGTCTTTAACCGATATGTTGATTGCTGAATATAGTAAAGAGACAGATATTGAGGAACAGAACAAGATTAATGACGGAGAAAGTTTGTACCACGTAGAAGAATCCAGTCTTTCTGCAAGCCTAATTCAATTGCTTAACGACTTCACATTAAGGATGTAATCGATTGAGTTCCAGTCGATATAGTATTAAGTTCGAACTCGATTTGAAATTTGAGGCTTGAAACTCGACTCAAATTAGATCGAATTTTATTTTTTTAACTCAAATTCGACTCGAGATAAAAATCGAGTTATTTGAGCTCGCTCGATTAGACTCAATTAACATATAAAAATAAGTTCGATTTTTATATTCGATAAAAACTCAATTATTTGTACTCGAACTCGAATTCGAGTTCGAGATATTTTATTAATTAAAATAATAAAAATATATTTATATATAAAAACTCAATTAGATTCTCGAGCTACTCGAATCGGGTATAAAAATACTCAAACTCGACTTGATTGATGAGTTAAGCTACTCAAGCTCGAACTCAACTTAATAATAATTGAGCCGAATTCGAATTTTATTCGAATCGAACTCAAGTAATTTGTGGATACTAAAGTATCATTTACACTCTTATTTCACATACACCTGCATCTTGAGCAATTGTCAGATTATCCCTTTGGCCACTAGAGGACCAACATCTGTTTCCAAAGACCCAAAAACAAAGAAGGATGATTCCCTCGATCTACCTTTTATTCAATCCATTTCTTAAATTTACTACATTAATTTTCACTCGAATAACTCCGCGTTGAAAAACATATTTGAGAAAAACAAGGAATTACCAATAATTGGGATAGATTTGAAGTTTGTGGTCATATTTGTTATTGTTGTTGTTGTTGTTGGTGTTTTTGGTGTTTGGCTTTGCTGCTTAAATGTATTGCTAGCCAAGCTAGTGCTACAAAACCAAGTTTGGTCGTCCAATATATATATATACACATTGGATGGTTGGTAGATGCCAAAATTTACGTCGTCGGGCCGCCTCTACACGTGCTTATGTTCAAAGATAATCCAAAATATTTATACATGTAGCCGTCGAAATACCGACGCATTGCACTTGAAAATTTGAACTTGAAAAGATATAAGACTGGGAATTTAATTCTGACAAATAAATTATCATATTTGCATATGAATTCATTGAATATTTATCAGTAATAAATTCATTAAATTTAAATTTACCTTTATATATATATATTTATCAGTAATATACCATGCACTATATATTAGATACTTAAAAAAAAAATTCTATTCGATTAATTTGGTCAGCCCTAAGATCTTAGTAAGTATATAAAGGATACTTACGACTCAAATCTTAAAATATTTCATGAAAAATATTTTGAAAATATTTTTTGATTCATTGAAGATAACACACGGTGATTAAGTTTACTTGATCTTATAAATAGCAAGAATTTCCACAGAATTAGGTATGAAAGAAATATAATCTATATGTGATCTTTACGTGAGAGATGAATTTGTAAGGATTTAAAAAAGAATTATGTAAAACATGGAGTTATATGAAATAAAAGATATTTTATGTGTTTAAATATTATAGAATATGAAAATTAGAATTGTTTCCAATTAAAGTTCAAGATTAATGTTTGTTTATTCAATAATTCCTACTTTTTATAATTTTTATGTTTATAATAAATTTTTTTCTTCCTTAAATATAATTAATTGAAGTTATAGCACCTTAAATATAATTTTTTGTATATGATTTATTTCATATTGATATCTATTTAAAATATAATTTTGTTTTTTGAAAATCCCAAAATCATATGGCCACCATGTGCATGGGCACGTGGCCATAATATATTGAACGTAAAAGAAGATATAATTTCATATATAAATATTATATATTCTATTTGTTTCAAAATATTTATCATGAATTAATTTTTATAAAATTTAAAAAAGTTTTAATTTTAATATATTTAATATTCAATTTTAAATTTTTTTATAAAATTAAAGTTTCAAAATTTTTAATATCAAAAAGTAAAAAAATTATATAAAATATTTTTAAAATATAAAAAATAAAATATTTAAAAAATATATAATTTTGAAATATCTAAAAAAAAAAAATAGATTAAAAAAATGAGATAAAGAGAGTATATATAATATATATATATATATATATATATATGAACTAACTTAATTATATATGCGTTCTATGATTTTTCCCTTTCAAGAAAACTTTTCCCTTTTTTTTTTTTTTTGTCAAAAATTCAACGTTTAATTATTACTTTATTTTGAGAGTATTGAAAGTAAATTTTGTAAAATTATAGGATTGATGTCATATATATTGATGTCACTAGTAATATTTTTAGCTGATGTCATAAATTAAGCCTAAGAATGGCTGCTTCAGAATAATTTTTCTGCATTTCCTACATGGTTTAGTTGGTTAGAAATAATTTAGGAACGGACAAAAGGAACATAGAAAAGAATATATATATATATATATATATATATATATATATATATATATATATATATATATATACATAATTGGCAAGCGTCCGACTTTCTTTTGGCTATCCACACAGATTTATCCATTTGTTTCTAAGTCATCGCCAACTCACCAAATAATAATTGGATGAAGTTGAAGAGTAATTTGGACTTTAGCTACTCCATTTTAAATTTTTAAACAAAAATCTAAAAAATAAATTTAATTTCAAATAATGCAAATTCATTAGAACTAATGGCAAAAAAAATTTATTAGATTTTAGTGTGGATCAATTAAGATTAATTACTGACCAAGGTCATATATGTTATATGAAGATTATCTTTATTTAAAAAATTATAGTATTTCTCAAATATGATACATATATGTTGTAAATATTTTATTTAGTCCAGACTTGAAATAATTAGATCCAATTTGATTGGACCTAATTTGATTAAACCCGAATCAAGCCTAGCCCAATTATTATAATAATTATTATTACTATTATTTTATATTATTGATATTCTATTTTTATTGTATTTATATTATTTTTTATTTGTTTTTAATGTATATTTTAAGTAATTATCTTTGTTTATTATTTTTGGGTTAGTTTATCTTATTATTATTTGTTTAAAAAAAAAAAAGGAAATGATAGAAACTTAGTTAGAAGAGTATTCAATCGGTTGGATAAAAAGGTTTTTTCAAAAAAGATAATAATAAAATTCAGTTTTAATCCAACTATTAAATAAACTCTTTGAAAAGTTTAATCCGAGTTAAAGCATCATTTAGACTTGCTTTCTTATCTATGAATAGGTACCAATTGACATAAAAAAGACATAACAAATTAGCAAAAAAATATATACAAATCAATAGTGAAACAGAAGAGAAAAGTTTGTCTGACAGAAACGTTGTGGTTTAAAAAAAAAATTTTTTTTTTGAATTTGTTAATTAGAATTGATTCAATTTAATATGGGGCAAAATAAGTTGATTTGGGTGATTTGATGGGTTTTTTTTTTATTTTTGGAAAAACTCTAGAAAATTTCATATTTCTGTGAGATTTTCCTAGCTTTTGACGTACTTTTTTAGTTTTGGTAAAGTTTTCGACAAAACTTGAATCTTTTAACATTGTTTTTTAGAATCCGATGAAGTATTTAATTGGTATTCATATATTTTAGAGAGAGATGGAGGAAAAAAACTAAAGAAAAAGAAGGGAAAAAAGGAAATATGAAAAAAAAAATTTAGGTTTTTATATTATAATGGAAACGACGCCATTGAGAATATTAAAAGGGCAGGATCCGTGTGTCTGCAAGTGGGCGATCCGACTCGTGCCACTCAACCCGTTTTTGACTTGTTCCTAGCCTCCTTAGCTCCAATCGAGTCGAGCCGGTGTGCGAATCGTCCAGCCTCCTTTCCTTTTTGTAGCCCAGTCGCACCACACCAGCTAAGCTGAACTAGTTCTTTATTATGGTATTTGATTTTTATTTGTTTTTATTTTATGCTATTATTTTATTTATTTATCATTTTTTAAAGGGTATTCTGCATGATTTATTTTTAGAATAATTTAGAAAGTATTTATTGAAAAATAAAACAAAATAAAGCATTGATAAATTTTTTAAAATAAATAATAATTATCTAATGACGAAATTTTTAAAAATTACAAATGATCAACTTTTATAAAATTTTTAATAATAATTACTATTTAATTTTTTAATTTTAAAAAATAAATCTTAAAATTTTGAGTAAAAATATTTGATAATTATCTAATGACGAAATCTTAAGAAAAATCACAAAGAGTTAAATTTTCATAAGATTTTTAAATGAAATATTTTTTTAAATTCATCTCAAATGGTGAAAGAATTTAAATGAGACTTCAAAAAATAATTGTCATATTATTTTTTTTTTAAAGATTAAAAATTTAACAAGAGTTTAGACTCTAAATAGACCTAAATGGTGAAAAATTTAGAAATAGATAAATAATTTTTTTAAAATAAACTCAAATGGTAGAAAATTTAAAAATAAAATTTATAAAATAAAATAAATTTTGAAAATAAAATTCTCAGTAATCACAAATAAATGATTATCTAAGACATTTTCAGGTGAGAAAATATCTTTAATTTTGGCCTAAATGGTAGAAGAATTAGATGTATTTGAAATAAAAAATAAAATCAATTAAGCTTTTCAATGACAAAGCTTCTTCAAGAAAATAAATATGATTTTTGAATAATCTTGAGGTAAAAAAGTAATTTTAAGAATTTTATCAGATTAATGAAAAAATTTTAAAAATTATTTTCAACATTTAAATATCAAAACTAAAACCATTAGAACTATAAACTTTATGATAGTTTAAAATAAAATGGTTCTATCCTTTTTTTACCCAAAATAAAATGTAGGGGTATTATAACTTTTTTTATATGTAATCAAATTTTCGAACCCTATTCTAATTAGTATACTAAAACCTATTCTTTAGAAACCCTTAATCAAGTTTAAGAACTCCTTAAAATGATAAATTATTTAGGTGATCAATCACATCTAAATAAAATATTGATGGTGACTTCTTATATTGTGTCTAATTATAGGTATATGAATCTATATATTATGACATACGTTATATATGAAAATTTAAATTAATTATTTTATGCTCATTAACCTTTATATTAGTTGACATATTATTGAAATTTACTTTTGAAGGTTACGGGACTGAAAAAATTTATCTAATTATTATATATTTTTTAAGTAAGCAATAAGATAAAAAATTTAAAGAAAGCAATAAGATAAAAAATTTAAAGATAAATTAAAATTTTCAAAAAACAATTATTTGATGCATGATCATCTATTTAAAAAGTTGAATTCAAATTTATTAGGGGTAATTTTGGGTTTAGAGGGTAAATTGATATTTTTTCTCTTTAGAGATTATCATAAGATAGTCAAAAGTATTTTTAACTTTTAGATCAATTTGATATATTAGATCGATTTGATATATACAATAACATATCAACTTAATTATATTATTATTCGACCCTAGAACCTTTCATTTTTCATTTATAAATAAAATTATTCAAATATTATCTATCTAATCTAACTTTTTCTTATATTTTTTCTCTCTTTTCAACTTCTTTTCTTTGAACTTCTTATTTAAACATCAAAGCACAAACATAAAAAATATGCTCTAATTTTATTCTACCTGCTTTCTTTCCATGTGTATATATATATATATATATGTAGATACCCTAATTGGTTCGAGCCCAAACCCATTGGGCCTGATTCAATGAGGTCCAAGTGATAGGTCCAATTGTTTTTTATTATTATTATTATTATTATTATTTTGAATTTTTATTATTTATTTTATTAGTAAAAAAAAAATGAGGAAAGATTGCAAATTCTGCCGTGCATAGGCACTAGCAGAATTGCAATTGGTTTCAATCTCTACAAGATAGTTCTTAAAGTTTCTGATAATGTTAAAATCCGATTGAAAAGAAATTTTTAATTAATCAGAAACTATGTTGAGTGTTCTCTATAAATACAATCCATGAACAAATCAGAGGGAAACACAAAAAAATATAGAAGGCAAAATTTAAAAAATTTTCTAAAGGGTGTCAGAGGCAATTTTAAGATTTTTAGGATTTTTTTAGAATTTTTGGCTTTTTTTTTTGGAAAATTTCTGAAAATTTTTCAGTTTTGGTTGAACTTTTCAACGCCTATTGAAATTTTCGGTGACTTTTTCGGTGCCGTTTGAAATTTTTCGACAAGGAATTTCAGAATCCGGTGACGATTTCAATGAAAGTTAAATTTTTTAACAAACTTTCGATGATACAACTCAGATTTCGATGATGCTTTTCAGAATCCAGTGAAGATTTAATTGGTGTTCATCTAGGTAAAAAGAGAGATAGAAGAGAAAGAAGAATTATGTTAAAAAGGCTAAAAATTAGCCTTATATACCCATTAAAAATGACGTCATTTTGGCCTTACTATTCCCAGAGGATCCGCGCGTTTTCAAGCGAGCGACCCGACCCGTAACGTGACCTGAACCAGCAATCGCGTCTCTGCCTAGGCTCTAGTCGAGCCAAGCTGCAAATCGAGCCTCCAAGCCGCACCTCTGAGCCGGTCTTTGTGCCTCAAGCCGAGCTGTTTTAGCCGCGCCAAAGGTTTTTTTTCTTTTTCATTTAGTTTTATTATTTATTTATTAATTATTTTTTCCTTATTTATTTAATGACTAAATTAAAATAAGTTATTTATTTAATTAAACATCCTTTAATTTTCAAGTATCTCTTTAAAATGAAATTTTGAAAAAAATATTTTTTGAAAAAAAGTTGAAAGTATCAATTTTTCTTGAAAATAAAATTTTCAAAAAAAGAATCTCTTGAGGAAAAGTTGGATGTATCAATTTTCCTTAAAAATAAAACTTGAAGAAAAATATTTTTAAAGGAAAAATTGAAAGTATCAATTTTTCTTGACAACAAAAATTTTTAAAGAACATTTTTAGAAAAAGTTAAAAGTATCAATTTTCCTTAAAAATAAAACTTGAAGAAAAATATTTTTAAAGGAAAAATTGAAAGTATCAATTTTTCTTGACAACAAAAATTTTTAAAGAACATTTTTAGAAAAAGTTAAAAGTATCAATTTTTCTTAAAAATAAAATTTTTAAAATAAAAAATTTCAAAAGCATTTTGAGGAAAAATTAAGAATATTAATTTTTCTTGAAATTAAAATTTCAGAAAAAAGCATTTTGAAGAAATTTTGGAAGTACCAATTTTTCTTAAAAAATAAAAATTATCAAGAAAAATATTTTTTAGGAAAAGTTGAAAGTATCAATTTTTCTTAAAATAAAAACCTCTAAATGCTTTAAAGAAAAGTTGAAAGTATCAATTTTCATTATATAAAAGTAATGAGTTTTTTTTCTTATAAAACGAAAAGAAAAAGATTTATATCAAAAGTCGAATCATTATTCCTCTTTTTTTATTTTTTTTCTTTTTTTTTCTTTTCTTGAAAATTTTTTAATGTTAAATAATCCGACGATGGAGCCTTTGCAAGTAGAATAATAGTTTTCTTGCATACTCTTGAAGTGAGAAAACTTTATTAATTTTTTGCCAAAAGTATTGGAGTCAATTAAGAATAATTTCTAATAATTAATTATTTAATAAAATTTTTAAAGCTTAATAGATAACAGAAAATTGAACTGGTACCATCTTTTGATGGGCATTGTGAGAGTGCTATAACTTTTCTCACACGTAATCGTACTCTCGAACCTAGTTCTGGTTTTCACAGATATTAAATCTACCTTTTAAAGATACTTAAATCAAACTTAAGATTTTTTTTAAGGGATGGTTTCAGTCAGGTGGTCAATCGTACCTAAATAAAAAAGATTGGTGGCAACTCCTCAAGTCAATGTCTAGCGATAGATCTTTAGATCTAAACGTTATGACAGTTTGATGATTCCACTGGGGACAGTCGAGAGTCAAGACAGCATATAAATTCGTGTTATCCAAAAAGCCTAATAAAATTGAATTCTTTGTAATTTTTTTCTTTTTCATTCATTTTATTTATTTATATTGCAAACTATGTCATGCATATGCATATGTAATATGAGCTCTATACCTGAGTTTCGTCCTTCTAGGAGGGAGTAAAGTACCTATGCTTTCGTGAGGTTCTAATGCTTCCGTAGTGACTAACGAAATACTCTCACTCAAATTGAATTCTTTCTGTTAGTAGCCTGTGATAGGTAAGGTTTGGATCACCTTACTAGTCTGTGATGAACGATGATATAAGAAATAATTTGAAAACCTTTAGTGGTCAAAATCGCTTAACCCAGCATATAATGTATACTGAAGAAGCCAACCCTAAGATAGAGCCATTCCTACCTAATGATATATATACCCCGAAACTAGAACATAAAAAGAAACAAGTTGTGTTGATTATTTGACTTTGTGCATTTGCATTATCATGTCATGCATTATTTTTATTGTCATATGTAACATTATGCATCTGGATCATTTTCATATTAGATTTCATCCATGAAAATGTACATTTCATTCGTGCATCAACATATCATACATAAAATATAGCATGGCATTTTTAATCATAATTATGGTGCTAAAGGTTCAATGATAGATATACCAAGTAACCTTACTCACCAATACACTACAAGAGCCCGAGTCAGACAAATGGAATAAAAAAATTTTAATCATCTCAAGAGGATAAAGAAAGCTCAAGAGAAGCTAAAATGAGAGTTGATTAGGATTTTAGAGGCTTTAAACAAGTTAAATAAGGGAAAGAGTGTAGAAGAGAATACTAGCTAACAAGACCATCGTTCACAAGAGAATGATGACCCACTGTATTCTTCTAGTTTTAGGTCACATCAAGCTCAACTCGCACAAGGTCCATCACCACAGTAGTTTACCTATCCTATAGGGTACATATACCTTGAAATGCCATCAATTTCAAATTCATGATAATATCAAAGTTATGTAAATTCTGTCTTTACTGAAAAGGTAATAGAACTAATATTAGTCCCTAATTTGGATGATCCAGAAAAAAAAGATAAGATGAGGCCCAAATAGAAAGAGACTTTAGAAGCCTCAAAAGCTAAACAGAAGATGAAATTGTTAGAGGAAAAGTTACGAGCCGTAGAAGTCATTGGTTCTTATGGTTCAGTGGATGCTGTTGGGCTCTGTTTGGTCCCAGATATGGTAATTTCTCTAAAATTCAAAGTGCCAAAGTTCAATAAGTATGATGGTACAAAGTATCCGAAAACTCACATTATCATGTACTGTCAAAAAATGGCTGCTTATGTTATTGATGCATGTATTTCAAGATAGCCTTACGGGCTCTGCTACTAGATGATATGTCTAACTAGACAGGACCCGTATTCATTCTTCGAGTGATATGACCCATGCTTTCATTAATCAGTACCAACATATTATAGACTTGGCCCTTAATCGTATTTCTTTACAGAATATAAAAAAGAAAGTGATTGAATCATTTAAGGAATATGCCTAAAGATGAACGAACATAGCCTCTTAAGTGCAGCCTTCATTAACAAAAAAAAAATTATGGTATTATTCATTAATACTTTAAAATCTCTTTATTATGAAAAGATGATAGAAAATATCATAAAAAATTTTATCGACATGGTAATCTCAGGCAAAATCATTGAGAATGTCATTAAAAATGGTAAATTGAAAGAAAAAGAAACAAAAAAAGTGTCAAAGAAGAAAGAGGTAGAAACTCAAGTCATGAGCTTTGATAGACAGTTCAAGGGTTATCAACCTTATCTACCATAAGGTTACTTTTCGTACTATCCTATTGTGAATAATATCTCACCTTACCAACCATATCCACAACTAGTTTATCCACAATCAGCCCTTCAAGTACCTGCGTCAGCTTTAAAATCTAACAACCAAGAAAAAGGTTTAAAAAGATTTTAAGATAATTAAGAAAGGGCATATATTGACCCTATTCCTATGACTTACACTGAGTTATTCTCAGAATTGGTCAAGAACAACTTGGTATCTCCAGTTATTCTAGAACCATTAAAGTCACCCTATCCAAAATGGTACATGCTAATGCGACATGCAATTATCATAATAGGAATGTGGGTCATTCTATTGAGACTTACCTTACTTTTAAACATAAAGTGCAAAGTTTGATCTAGAAAAACTTAGTGAGTTTCGACAAATCAGGGGGTAAGATGTCAATAAAAATTATTCACTCGATTGCATACGAGCATGATTTTAGAGAAAGATGTCAAAGTTGGTTGAAAGATATGTGTCATTTTAAGATTTCTTTTAAAGTGATGTTAGGATTTCTTTTATGCAATAGGATTTTATTTGTTATCATTTTAATAAAAGGCAAGGATAATGCATTTTATTACATTTTCTCTTTCATTCAATCATTGTTTCATTCTTTATCACCTTTTATAATTTTTCATTCCCATTTTTAAAACTCCAAACGATGAATGTTTAGATAATGATGCTAATAATAATTCTAAGATTTAATTTTGAGAACTTATTCACATTGATTTGAGAAGATTATTTGAAAAAAAAAGTTATTGACAGATATAAGATGGATATATCTTAAAAATGTAATCTTTTATGAAAATCCATGAGCTTGTTTTTTTTCAATAGATAATCTTCAAAGAAAGCATTCACATTTGAAATGAAAAATGATCATCTTTCTTTTATCATTTAAAAGATCATTCATTACTACCCCTTTGAACCTATTATGATCATCTTTAAAGAACCTCAACCAAAGATCACCCTCTACATTGGAGGGTAATTTTTGAAAAAAAAAAAAGGTAAAAGATCACAAAAGGTCTTAAAGATAAAAAGAAAAAGAAAAATAAAAGAAAAAAAAAATGAATGTCACACATGATTTAGAGTAAAGTAAAATGAATATTTTTATGAAGAATGAAATCGATGAAGTAGTGAAATAATATGGAATGGGGCAAACAAAACTTTGAGTTGAAACTTGGATGAATAGTTCAAATTATAAAAGATTAAGGTATTTAAAGATCCTCTAAAGCTGAGGTAAAGTTTGATGAGCTCAAAATAATTTTGATAGTTAATGGAATGAGTTTTTGAAAAAAAAAATCCTGGATTAATGTTTAGAATTGTCCGAATATTCATTGTTTGGATATACCATTCGTCCCAATGGCACGCATCCAACTTGTTTCTTTTTTATTTATTTTTGTGCCAGACTCACTCCTCATTAATTACTTTTTTTTCAATGCACATTGTGCTCTTTTATTCGTACATCCTTAGAATGAATCAAGAAAATATATGATTGCATTGTGTTTATCAAGAATTGAAATGATAATGAATGAATGAATATGTGTTAAGAGGTTCTTGCATTTCTTTGAAAAGAAGTCCAGAATGATCGAAGACAAAAATGATGAAAAGATGGCATAAACTTGAAAAATGACACATGGGATGGCCAAATGTTAAACATGGTGATGGATTGCTTAATAAGATCTAAAAAGATGATGTGATTAAGAGATAAATATGATGATAGATTGATCAACATAACTTATGTATTGTGATCAAATGATGAGAATCAATGGACAAAATTCATTCTGAAACGCTAGTGTTGAGAAATCTGACAGAATTTGTTCTGAAATAGTTACTGTTGATAAGCCTATGAATGGTGGTCAAGTGATAAAAATAATAGAGATTAGTTGATGAAACTCGTGAAATGTGAGATGGTGGGATCTTGAGAACCATATTACCACAATTTCATGACATTTATCTGCATTACATGCATTATGTTTGCTTCGTCATTTGAACAGTACATGTACATGATTCGGTGAATATTTAAAGTTTTGTTTGAACATGCATCAGCCAGTAAATATTACAATTATGATTTAGGATATGGCATCAACATTATTGTGTGAATCCAAATTATTGCACTTGCATCCTTGATCATGACATATAAAATTTTGAGTCACTCGAAAAAGAATTTATGATTTTTTTTATAAAAATCCTAATTTCTTAAATGAGAATATTTAAATAATCTTCAAATGAGAATCTTTGAGTGTCAAATAAGAATCTTTGAATTTTAAATGAAAATCTTTGAGGTGTGAAACTCAAAATTTATCGAATGAGAATCTTCGAATTCAAATGAGAATCTTTGAATTTCAAATGAGAATCTTTGAGATGTGAAACCCTAAAGTTTGTTGGGTGTGAATCTTCAAACTAATGAAAAGTTTTGAACTTTTGGATGTGAATCTCCAAAATTCAAACGAAAAGCTTTGAACTCAACTTTTGGATATGAATCTCTAAATTTTTTAGTGAGAACCTTTGAACTTAGATGTGAAACTCTAAGATTTCTTGGATGTGAATCTCCAAAATTCAAACGAAAAGCTTTGAACTCAACTTTTGGATGCGCATCTCTAAATTTTTGAGTGAGTACCTTTGAACTTACATGTGAAACTCTAAGATTTCTTGAATGTGAATCTTTTGAATTCAAACAAAAAGCTTTGAACTTTTGGATGAGAATCCCCAAAATTCGAATAAAAATCTTTAAATGTTGGATGTGAGTCTTGCAAATGCGAATCTTAAGATTCTATAAAATTGAATTCTTGCATATATGAAATTTTGATAATCAAATTTCAGTGAGTTCTTGCGAAGCTGAAAGCTTCTTGTGAATCAGAACATTTGAATTTTGAGTTTTCATGATAAATTTCATTAGGTCTGATCTACGACACTTCTAGATGCCATAACGTCTAGATCCGGGGATCTATCGCTAGACATTGACTTTAGAGAGTCGCCACCAATCTTTTTTATCTAGGTGCGATTGGCCACCTAAAGAATCTGTCCTTTCAGGAAACACCTAAATTTAAGGGTCCCTAAAAGAATAGGTTCAGGTCTACTAACCAAAACAGAGTTAGGAAGTTCAGTTACGTGTGAAGAAGGTTATAGCACCCTCACAACGCCCATCAAAAGATGGTTCCAGCTTAAATTTGTGTTATCCAATGACCCTTAAAATTTTACCAAGTAATTAACTATTGAAAATCATTCTCAATGACTCTAACACTTTTAACAGAAAATTGAGAAAATTTCCTCACCTCAGGAGTATGCGAGAAAAACTATTGTTCCACTTGCAGAGGCTCCATCGTCGAATTATTTAAAAAAAAATCAAAATCAAAATAAAAAGGAAGGAAAGAATAATTATTTTTGTGCAGGAAAAATTGATACTTTCAACTTTTCCCCAAAAATGTTTTTTTTTTTTTGAAACTTTGATTTTTAAGAAAAATTGATACTTTCAACTTTTCTCAAAAATATTTTTTGGAAATTTTGATTTTCAAGAAAAATTGATACTTTCAACTTTTCCCCAAAAAAATTTTTTTTTTGAAACTTTGATTTTTAAGGAAAATTGAAACTTTCAACTTTTCCCTAAAAATATTTTTTTGAAAATTTTGATTTTCAAGGAAAATTGATACTTTCAACTTTTTCCTAAAAATTCTTTTTTTTGAAATTTTTTTTTTTTAAAAATAATAAAACAATAAAAGTGAAAAAAAATTCAATAAAGGAAAGTAAAAATAAAAAATAAAATAAAGATAAAAAGAATATTAAATAAACCTAATCTAATAAATAAATAAATAAAATAAATAAATAAATTCAAAAAAAAAACTTGGAGCGGCTCGGAGGGCGGCTCGGCTCAGCTCGGAGGGAGAAGACACGCTTGGGTCAGGAAGCGAGTCGACGCTCGGGTCGGGTCGGATCTTGGTAAAACGCGCGGATCTTCTGGGTCACTTAACGCAAAAATGACGTCGTTTTGGGAGGGTATATAAGGCTTTTCCCTCTGCTTTTTGGCAGAAAGCTCCTTTCCTCTCTCTCTCTCTTCTTCCTTTTTCTTCTTGCTTCTCTCTAAACAGCCAAAGAACTTCGATTGAATGTTCACCGAATTCTAAAAAATTTCATCAGAATCTGGGTTTTTTACCGAAAGTTCACTGAAAGTTCATCAGAAGTTAGTCAGTTTCTAGGATCCATCACCGAAAACTTCAAAGTTGGCCAGAATTTTCATCAAAAAATACAAATTTCACCGAAAAATTCAATTGAAATTTGGAATTTTCCAAAAATTCTCAAAAATAATTCGTCAAAAATCTTCAAAAAAATTTCTGCTAATTCTCAGCACACCTCTAAACCTTTTCTTAGCCTTCTAAAACTTTTTACACGCCCATTTTCTCTCAAATCAGTGGTTTTTGCTTACTGGTTTTCTTTTTTTTTCCTTTTGTTCTGTTCCAGAAGGTCCCTTTTATAGGGATTGATCAAGAGTTTCTGATCAATCTCAATTCTTCTTTGGACGAGGATTCAATCTTTGAATCCAATCTGGACTCTTAATTGAATCCCCATTCACGTTAGGATTCTTCAGCCTTCAATCATAACCCCAAAAAAAGAGAAAAAAAAAGAATAATCAGATAAACAAAAAAATCAGATAACTGAAAAAAATTCACAGATAATTAAAAATAAAATAAGATAAATCTAAAAAAATATTACAAGATAAAAAATAATAATAATAATAAATAAATTATAATATAATAATAAATATATAACTATATAAATAAAATACATATAAATATTAACAGAAAAAAAAACCAATAAAGATATACATATATTAATACATAGTAATAATAAATAAATAATAAAATTCATAAAATACAAAAGGAAAAAAAATAAAATAATACAAAATAAAAACCAAAATGGGCTTACCCATTTGGGTTAGGCCCAATTGATCCGGGCTTGGACCAAATTGGGTGTCTACAGCTGCCCCTCTTTGCACATTTTTTGTGAAACAAAAATTGCGCAAAGACGTAGACACCCAATCAAGACTCAACTCAACATTTTTCATCTTTTGTTTTTTTTTTGTTTTTTTGTTTTTTTGTTTTTATTTTTTACCAAAGCTCATCTAAACAGAGGCTCAACGACTTTTAGAAACATAAATGGCTCCTCTAATCAGGGCTCAACAACTTAAAAAAAAATAAATTACTCCTCTAAACAGAGGCACCACGATTTTGGAAAGTAAATTGCTCATCTAAACAGAGGCACCACGACTTTGAAAAGTAAATTGCTCTTCTAAACAGAGGCACCACGACTTTGGAAAGTAAATTACTCCTCTAAGCAGAGGTACCATGACTTTGAAAAGTAAATTGCTCCTCTAAACAGAGGCACCACGACTTTGAAAAGTAAATTGCTCCTCTAAACAGAGGCACCACGACTTTTGAAAAGTAAATTGCTCATTGACAATCATGTCCAAAGGAGTTGAAAGTTGTATTTGAAGGAATTTCAGGAGATTATGCCTAAAGGTCTTATAAATCAACCCTGATACCAAAAGACATCCTATTTCAAGGACTAGGAACTTACCTGACAAGTTTCTTTTTTCTCAATTTTAAAAATGTCTTCATATCTATCTTCTCTATGTGGGATCTTGGAATACCCCTGTTTCTTGAATTTATACACTATATTTTTCTGAAAGTAGTGTATGCTATGCAATGCATATGAATTTCAATGCATGCTATGTAAATGTTGGCCAATTAATTCCTATTCAATGTATGGTACTCAAGTTTCTCAAGCTTTTTTTTTTGGCATCAAGCCTTTTGATTCTTCAGAGATCCAATTACACTGCTCTTTTAAGATCGAACCAGTGTAGCTCTTAATTGTCTCTTCCACTCACATTCTTCCTGTAAAAAAATCTCTTTCCAGATTCAATGTCCTAATCAAGAGCTGAACATCTCGATTCTGCCTTTTTTCACTTTTGACTTATTCAATGTAATGTAAAAATCTTTCATGTTGTTATTCATTCATCTATCATTATTTCAAACTCAAAAAGTAAGAATGCATTTGCACATTTCTTCAATGGTGGGGTATTAAGAAGAAAAGAATCTGAATGTTGAGAAGCAGTCATAAAAAAAAGACACAAAGAATGAAATAGAATGTCTCTTATTAGTAAAATGTTGGCAAACTTTGGCCAAAAAAGAATTACAAGGATAGGTGAGGGGACAAAGCCTAAAATGAACAATCAGATAATCATGGTAACACATCTCAAAGTTTTTTCTGAAAACTCAACCCTCTGATGTATTTAACAACTTGAAACTCTTTCAAATTTGCTAGCCTCCATATCAGCGGACTTTTAAATTCAATGCTGTATTTTCCTTATCTAAGCTGCCTTTTCAGGTTTTCAACTTAGACAAACCCCATATGACTCAAACCGCCCTTTTATGGTTTTCGCCTTGAGTCCTCCTTTTTCACTTTTTCTTTTTTCATTTTTTCCATTTTTTCATTTTTTCATCATTTTTTTTATTTTTTTTTCATTTTTTTATTTTTTCATTTTTTTAAGCATAGTATTTCTTCACAGCATCAAAATTTATAGGATAGAGTAAATCATTTCCATCCATCTCAGTCAGTATCAGCGCTCCACCTGAAAAAGTTCGTCTCACCACATACGGTCCTTTCCAATTCGGAGTCTATTTTTCTCTACTATCGTGTTGGATTGAAAGAATTCTTTTCAAGACCAACTCTCTTTCTTGAAAGTAACGAGGTTGAATTTTCTTATCATGAGCCCTCATCATTCTTCTTTGATATAGCTGACCATGGCACAGTGCAGTCAATCTCTTTTCTTCTATGAAATTTAACTGCTCATAATGTTCTCGAATCTATTCGACTTCTTCTAACTCAACTTCTTTTAAAACTCTTAAAGAGGGGATCTCTACTTCCACTGGTAGTACAACTTCCATCCCATAAACCAAAAAAAATAGGGTTACCCCAGTAGAGGTACGAACTGACGTTCAATATGCATGTAATACAAATGGCAACTTCTCATGCCAATCTTTATAAGTCTCAGTCATTTTTTCTAAAATTCTTTTTATGTTTTTATTGGCTGCCTCAACTGTCCCATTCATCTTCGGACGATATGATGCCGAGTTATGATGTCTGATCTTGTATTGAGCACATCTTCCTGCATCATCTTACTATTTAGATTTTTGGCATTGTCTGAAATAATTTTTTTTGAAAGTTCATATCTACAGATGATCTCTTTTTTTATGAACTTGCAAACCACAAAGCATGTCACATTTGCATATGATGCTGCTTCTACCCATTTTGTGAAGTAATCTATCATCACAAAAATGAATCTATGCCCGTTAGAAGCTTTTGGGGTAATTGAACCAATAACATCCATGTCCCACATTGAAAATGGCCATGGTGGTGCCATAACATGTAAAGTAGACGACGGAGCATGAATCTTATCAGCATATATCCGGCATTTATGGCATTTACGAGCATAATCAATGTAATCATTCTCCGTCGTCAACCAGTAATATCTCACTCTCATGATCTGTCTTGCCATCATATGTCCACTAGTATGTGCCCCACATATTCCATCATGCATCTCTTTAATGATTTTCTTCGTTTCAGTCTCATTTATGCACCTCAATAATACTTGATCCTTGCTTCTTTTGTACAGGACATCCCCATCCAGGAAAAAGCTCATAGCCAATTTTTGGATGACCTTTTTATCATTTTCTGTTGCTTGAACTGGATACTGCTGATCTTTGACATACTGTAAGATGTCATAATACCAAGGCTTTCCATTTTTTTCTCCCTCTACATTAGAACAATAAGCTGGTATATCTTTAACATCTAACTTGATGGGCTGAATATCAGTATTATCATTAATTCGAATCATCGCAGCCAGAGTAGCCAATGCGTCAGCAATCAAATTCTCTTCTCGAAGTAAGTGATCAAACTGGATATTTTTAAATTTTTTTGTCAACTCTAGAATATACTTATGATACGAAATGAGTTTTGAATCTCTCGTCTCTCATTCTCTTTTCAACTGATATATGACTAGAGCTAAGTCTCTAAACACTTTCAGTACTTTCACTCTTCTATCTATAACAGCTTGTAAGCCCATGACACATACCTCATATTCAGTGATGTTATTTATGCAATTGAAATTTAACCTCGCTATTACGGGACAGTATTGTTCTTCTGGAGAAATCAGAATTGTCCCAATTTCATATCCTAAGGCATTAGCAGCTCCATCAAAGTATATTCTCCAATATTTTTCTCCATGCTCCTCTTCCTCCGGTTGAGAAATAGTCATTAAGTCTTCATCAGAGAATTTTAACTTCATCGGCTCATACTCTTCAATAGCATGATCTGTAAGAAATTCTGCTATAGCACCTCTTTTTATTACTTTTTGGCTTATGTATATAATATCATATTTCGAGAGCATTACTTACCATCTAACAATTCTTCTAGATAAAAAAGCTTCTTGAAGATATACTTAATTGGGTCTAGTTTTACTATGAGCCATGTAGTATGATAGAACATATACTGTCTGGGTCTTTTGGCAGTCCACGTTAATGCACAACACATTTTTTCTAATGAAGAATACTTGGATTCATATTTCGTGAACTTTTTACTCAGATAGTAAATAGCTTTCTCTTTTCGGCTAGCCTCGTCTTGCTGTCCCAGCACACATCTCATTAAATTTTTACATACAGTTAAGTATAAGATTAAAAGTTTTCTTGAAACATGTGGCACCAATACCGGAAGGTTCGATAAATATTACTTAATTTTATCAAACACCTCTTAATATTTTTCATTCCATTTTCCAGGATTATCTTTACGGAGAAGCTTAAATATGAGATCACATTTATAAGTAAACTGAGAGATGAACCGAGAAATGTAGTTCAATCTCCCCAGAAAACTTCAAACTTCTTTTGGCGTACTGGGAAGTGACAGATTTTAAATGACCTGTATCTTATCTGGATCGACTTTGATTCCTCTTTCACTGATCACAAAGCCTAGCAATTTCCCTGACTTTACCCCAAAAGTGCACTTGACTGGGTTTAATTTGAGCTAAAATTTTCTCAACCTCTCAAATAACTTTCTGAGGCTAGTGACATGATCTTCATCTTCACAAGACTTTGTAATCATATCGTCTACATATACCTCGATCTCTTTGTGTATCATACCATGGAAGAGTGTTACCATGGCCTTTTGTATGTTACCCCAGCATTCTTTAACCCAAAAGGTATGACTTTATAGCAAAAGGTTTCCCATATGATCATAAAAGTAGTCTTTTCCATATCATCTGCAATCATTTTTATCTTATTATACCTCGAGAAACTATCCATAAAGGAAAAAATCAAATGCTTAACCGTATTGTCTATCAGTGTGTCGATATGAGGTAAAGAAAAGTTATCTTTTGGGCTAGCCTTATTCAAGTCCCGATAGTCCACACACATTCGTACTTTTTTATCTTTTTTAAGAACTGAGACTATATTGGCTACCCATTCTGGATACTTAGCCACTTGTAGAAAACCTGCATCAAATTGTTTCTTCACCTCTTCTTTAATCTTTAGTAGCATTTCAGGCTTCATCCGTCTCAGTTTCTGCTGAACTGGTTTACATTCTGGCTTTAAAGGTAACCTGTGCTCCACTATTTTTGTGCTTAGCCCTGACATATCCTGATAAGACCAAACAAATATATCTATAAATTCTCGAAGTAAATATGCCAATCGTTGTCTATCTCTAGATGAAAGTGAAGTGCCCATTCTGACCTCTTTTTTATTTTCTTCATCTCTCAGATTTACTAAGTCCACTACCTCCTGATGAGGCTCAATTGGCTTATTCTCTTGTTTAATCATCCTCATTAGGTCCGGAGGCACAACATATTCTTCAAAATTTTCTTCATCGTCAAGTTCATCAGTGTTAATTGAATTCTCAAAGTTAAGCTCTTGATTGTTATCATGATTATCTTCATGTTCATTTAAAGACCTGAAAATTGAATGAAATGGGATATGTTGGCAAGATGTGCTTGGAAAGATGAAAATAATGAAGACACAAGAAAAAATGAATGAAAATGCATCCTTCTTATTTTTTATTAGAAATAATAAAAGACAAATGGCCCAAACAAAAAAGATCACCCCATAGCTTTGGGCAATAGCTATTAAGATGTTACAATTACATTGTATCAAAATCAAAAGTCAAGGGCATCTTGATGGCACTCCAATTATTGAGCTTAAAATCTGGTGGACAAAGGCGAACCCACTCCTCTCTATTAAGCCTTACTTCATCTTCAACAGTATTAATAGCTAACTAGGTAAAAGCGTCTTCCACATTTTTTCTTGCATCTGGGTACATGAATCCTCCAAGTCTGAAAGTTTCATACAAGTGTGGGATAAACGTCAGTCTTGCTGTCTTTCTTGATGGCTTTCTTTTGATTTTCCACTCTGCCATCTCATAGCCTAGGCCTCCCCTATCGCTATTGTCTATTATTGTTAGAGGTTTTTTAATTCCCTGCAAGTTTTTACCCAGCCCTAGTCTTGGATACTAACTCTTGTTGATAACTTGGCTCACCACTATTTTTGAAAACGATTGATTTTGAAATCTTTCTCCTACAGAATTGACCAATTCAAAAGATCTATAGGAGTATTCCACTGCTTCTTCGGTAGCCTCTACATATAGAGTGTTCAATGGTTGGGTCACTAACATATCTTTCTTCCCGACTACCACTACTAATTGACCTTTCACATTAAACTTGATCTTCTGATGCAAAGTAGAGGGCACAGCTCCTGCCATATGAATCCATGATCTTCTTAACAAACAATTGTAGGATGGAGAGATATCCATCACTTGAAATTTTATATTGAAGGTGCATGGCCCAATTTGTAAAGGTATCTCAATATCCCTCAAGACTTCTCTTCTGGTCCTATCAAAGGCTCTCACAATCATTTGATTATCTTTCATATGAGAGTAATCAATGAGTAGCCTTACCAAAGTTGACATAGGCATGACATTGATAGCAGAGCCATTATCGATAAGGACTTTGGTTATAATATGGCTCTTACAGTTGACTGTGATATGCAGAGCCTTGGTATTTCTTTTTTCTTCCAAAGAAATCTCATCATCGCTGAATGAAATGTGATTTGGCATGACTAGGTTTCCAACCAGGTGGTTCACATATTCAACAGATACGTTATGTGCCACGTATGCTTAATTCAACACTTTCAGCAGAGCGTTTCAGTGTGGCTCTGAGTTCACCAGCAATGATAATAATGAGATTCGAGCTGGCATTTTATTCAACTATTCCACAACAAAATACTCACTATGTTTTATCAGCTTTAAAAATTCACAAACCTCTCTTTCTGATACTGGTTTTGGCTGATCTTCTTCAGGTTTTATCTCATGATTATTTCATCTTTTTTCTTCTTTAACTTTTTTCTTCTAGCCTTTTCTAACATTTTTGGAGTGTAACATCTCTCACTTCGAGTAATGCCTCCTACACCAGTTATATTGGAAGCATCGACTTTGGAGACCTCTTCTTTCTGTCCCTAAACTACAGTATCATAGCCATATCTCTAGGGTACAGCTTTATCATTTTTGTATGAAAAAAGAGTCGAGACTTTAAAAGTTACTAGCCTGGGAAGGAGTTTATCTATGATTGACTTTGGTTTGTTCCCACACTGAATTGTCACTGGTTTTGGAAACAATTTTACAGGCCTATCAGTCATGTACACTTCAGCATTCTTCAAGTCTTCTCTTTCTTCATAAATCTCCATTTGATGTGAATCTAAAAGTTTTTACACCTTTTGGTAAAACTACTTACAGGTCTCAATGGAATGGCCCATTACCCCACTATGATACTTACAACTGGTGCCAGCTATATATGCTCCATGATAGCTGTGTGGACTTACCAATTATATCATGTCTGCTCTTCATAAAATATCGAATAGTTGGCCGAGATGTGTCTTAATATCTGTCACTTTCTTCTTCACATAGCACTCTTGTTCTTCACCTATAGCATTTACATTATGATTCGATAAAAGATTACCACTAACATTCGACGCAGTAATCCCTTTAGTATCAAAGCAAATCTTCCCATCCTTGATCAACCGTTGCACTTTGTGTTTCAGGGTAGTATAATTTTTGGTAGAGTGATCAGTAATCTCATAATGGTAGTTACAGTGGGCGGTGGGATCATACCACTTGGGGTAAGGTGGCTTGAGGGGTTTCAATTTACTTGGAACAATCAAATGATTGTTGTAGAGCTTCTTATATAATTCCAAATAGGTCATTGGAATTGGGTCAAAAACAGGTTTCTCACGAGTGGTTCGTTGCTCCCGCGAGCCACTAATAGGGTTAGTTGGGCGATTTTAGGGTCTTGGGGTAGGTTGAATGTTAGCACTGTACATGGTATTTTGGGGTCTATGAGGGGTTTGATATGTTTGGGGATATGGTGGTTGTGTAAATGGTTGGTATGGGTGAAAGGAAGTGTTATTTACAGCGGGGTGATATGGTAGATATTCTGGTGGTGGGTAGGGTGAATAACCTCTAAATTGCTATCTATCAAAGCTCACAGCCTGAGCTTCAGTTTTTTTTTTCTTCAGGACTCTTTTGCTAGATGCTTCATTTCCTTCTAGCTTGCCATTCTTGATGGCACTCTTAATAATTTCTCTCGAGATTATCATATCAGTAAAATTTTTCGTTGCATTTCCTATCATCTTTTCATAATAGAGAGGTTTTAAAGTGCTAACAAACAGCACTGTAGTTTTTTTCTCGATAAAAAAAGGTTGTACCTGAAAAGTAACATCCCTCCACCTCTGGGCATACTCTTTAAAAGACTCATTTATATTTTTTCTAAATTCTGTAAAGATAAATGATCAGGGGCCAAATCGATGATATATCGATATTGACTGATAAAGTCATGTGTCATATCACTCCAAGAGCGAATGCGAGTTTTGTCCAACTGAACATACCATCTGGCCGCAGAACTAGTAAGACTGTCTTGAAAAACATGCATCAAGAGTTTTTCATCATGCGTATGAGCTACCATCTTCTTGTAATACATGGTGATGTGGGTTTTAGGGCATTTTGTACCGTCATATTTTTCAAATTTCAATACTTTAAACTTATGGGGAATAACCACATCAGGAACTAAGCAGAGCCCAGCAGCATCAACTGATCGATAAAAGCTAAATCCTTCCACAGCCTGTAGCTTTTGCTCTAGCATGCTAATCTTGGAGCTTTCTTGAACTTTCACTCTTATATTTTCTTTCTCTTTCTCTTTTAAATCATCTAAATTAAGAATTGGTTCTGCTGTCTTTTCAGTGAAGATAGGATTTACATAGCTATTATACTACTTTGGGTTAGAAGCTGATGGCATTCCAGGATATGTTGGATATACGAAGTGTTGTGGCGGGACCTCTTGAGCAGATTGAGCTTAAAGTAGGCCAAAACCTAAAAGGCACAATGGGTCAGCCACTTCTTGTAATGGGAGAACTTGTTGGCTTGTATTTTCTTTAACTCTTTTTCTTTTATTCATGTTATTAAGAGCCTTCAGAATCTTGCTTAGTTCACTTTCAATCTTTTCTTATGTTTTTTCTATCTTTTCAAATCTATAGGAATTTTTTTGCTTCATTTGTCTTGCTCTGGATTTTGTGTTGTATCGATGGGCAGGATTTTCGTTAGATGGAGCTATCCTGAAACCTTGAGTACCATATCTTAGAATTAGTAAATTTACATGATCATCACATGGTTACTTTGTTAAGTATAATGAATGAGAATGCAATGAATAAAAAATACATGTATGCAAAGAACATTTGCCTTAAAATGGTATTCAACTAAAAAATTTTATTTATTCCAAAAAACTTTGATCTACATTAAGTTTATCATCCTACAATTATAACCATAAAATTGTTTGATCTGTTCATACTGGGCCTTGGCTTATTCTATGAAGTTCAACAAACGCTATCCATGCTCTCCTACTGGGGTCACCATTTGTCTCACTGCCTCTACCTCTTCCACCATCTCTCTTGCCTTACATACCCCTTTATGGATTTAGGTTGTTAAGTGCTCAATGTATTTTTGTCTTCCTAAGTTCTCTCTTTTACCACACTAGACTTGGTATGATAATTCTCTATGTTCTCTAACCAATGCAACGATGTGGTCTCCTTGTTCATCCAACTTTTGACTTAGCCTGCTCAAATAACTGTTTAGCATGTTAATTTTTGCCTGTGCTTCGGTGCTTTCTTCTTTCAATTCAACGTACTCTTACTTCAATCTTGTATTTTTCTCAGTCAGCTCGATAATAGTTATCTCTTTGGCTCTTTCTCTCACACATAGCCTCTTATGCTCCTGGTGTAACTTTGCTAGATCTTCAGTAGCTGTATCACATTCTCTAGCAATCTTGTGAACTTTAACTTCATAACTTTCGACTCTACCTTTTCACTGGGCTTTTTTTTCTTGAAGTTCCTGAATCTTTTTCTTTAACTTGATCTTCTCAAACTTGAATTCTTTTGTTGCCAGCTCTAACTCTGATGATGTCTCTTCAAGTTTTTCTTATGTTGGTGGTTGAGAGATTTCATAAGTGAATACCATTTCTTATCTTCTCTTTGTTCTCCAAACCAAGTAACCTGGGGTGACTTTTTCAGTGAATGGTCCAAGACTCACTTTTTGGGGATTTTTTCATGCTTTAATCATCTCATTCATCCTTTGAAATGCTTTAGGCTCACTGTAAGAGAAATCTAACTAATGAAGCCCATAAGTCATAAGAATAAACTGTTCTTCCCCCAATTGCCTTCTCACTATGAGTGGTGCATAATTCGTCACTCCCCATAAACCTAAAAGTGGAACCACTGTACTATCCCCACATTGGTATAACATAGGCTCACGATTCATCCATAGGGCCAACCATCTCACCCTAGTGCTTTCCAACTTTTGTAAGAAAGTTATCCATTCTTGTTTAGACTTTCGCTTTGACCACCTACTTTCACAGAATTTTTTGATCGAAAAATGATTACGGATATAAAGCTTCGAGAAAGCACCATTTCTTTGTTCAAAATGGCTTTTCATCCATAAGTACAACAACTGTATGCATCTTATGAAGCACCCTCCATTTCGACGATAATAACTCAAAGATCTGATAGTCTCTGCTAATATTACCGTTGAAGGATTACAGTCATTGATCACACTTTCGAAGAAATCAACCACCGCTATCTCAATATGTCCCAAAACCTTTGGAAAGATCACTAGTTCGTATATAGCCAAGGTAAATATGTCTAACCCCCATTCTTCATTGGCATGTTACATTAGAAACTCATGAAAGAATTTTCAAGGTAGGCAAACCTGTTCTTGTTTCTTTTTCGTATGAGAATCCATAACTTCCTTGTCTATCCTCATGAGTTGAGCCAAACTTTTACGAAATTTTGACTTATGCTTTTTGACATATATCTTGTCAGGAGTCTTGAGATGTAAACCCAACAAGATCGAATATTCTTCAATGGTGAGAGTCATATCAGCTTCATTAAAGATGAAACACCTGTATGTAGGATCCTAAAATTATGTTACAGCTCTAATTAGTTGATCATCAACAACCACTGTTAGAAGGTGTGCTATATGCCTATGTTTCTGACAAAACTGCTCTTATCTTGACGGACTCATCTTCTTCCAAATATCAACCAAATCCTTTAAATTGTTCTGTTTGAGAAAGATAGATATTTCTTGAGATAAAGTAGAATCATACCCAATTGGCAAGCAATCTCCCATCTTCAGTTGAGTCTTTTCTGACTGGACCCTTACTTCATTGGGTGTCTCACAGGGTGCTAATACTGATGAAGAACAAACTAAACGTTCATTGACGTCCATGAAAAAATTTGTTGAAGACCGTTTTTTCAAGCAAATGTTCTTTATGCAACTTTATGATATGTGTATGAACCAATGCAAAAGAATAAGAAAATGGTTAGTATACCCAAAAAAAGAATAAATAACTAAGTAAATTTAAACATCACACAAAGTAAAAGGGATGAATCTTATGCTTTTGGTCAATTCTAAAAGGGAAGAGTGATGGCTCTATCTATAGGTTAGGCACTCTTAAGGTTCACTATATGCGGTTTTAAGATCAAAGTCTAAAGGTCCTCAAATTGTTCCTTACTTCTTTGTCCATTACAGACTAGTAAGGCACTCTAATCCTCACCCATTATAGGTTACAAACGAAAAAGGTTCAATTTGAATGGGAGTATTTCGCTAGCCACTGCGGAGGCATTAGCCCTCACGAAAGTAATAGGTACTTTACTCCCTCCTAGAGGGATGGAGCTCGGGTGTAGAGCTCATGTTATACACATGCATATGAATGACATAATTAACAAGGTAAATAAAACATGAATGAATAATAACACATATAAACAAAAAGGTTCAATTTTATTAGGCTTTTAGATAACACAAATTATTTGTTAGCCTGACTCTCAAAATCTCCAGTGGAGTCGCCAAGCTGTCATAACGTTTAGATCCAGGGATCCATCACTAGACATTGACTTTAGGGAGTCGTCACCAATCTTTTTTATCTAGGTGCGATTGGTCACCTAAAGAATCTGTCCTTTCAAGGAACACCTAAGTTTAAGGGTCCCTAAAAGAATAGGTTCAGGTCTACTAACCAGAACAGAGTTCGGGAGTTCGGTTATATGTAAGGAAGGTTATAGCACCCTCACAACGCCCATCAAAAGATGGTATCAGCTTAAATTTATGTTATCCAATGAGCCTTAAAATTTTACTAAGTAATTAACTATTGAAAATTATTCTCAATTGACTCTAATACTTTTAACAAAAAATTGAAAAAATTCCCTCACCTCATGAGTATGCGAGAAAAACTATTGTTCCACTTGCAGAGGCTCCATCGTCGGATTATTTACAGAAAAATCAAAATCAAAATAAAAAGGAAGGAAAGAATAATTATTTTTGTGCAGAAAAAATTGATACTTTCAACTTTTCCCTAAAAATATTTTTTGGAAATTTATTTTTAAGAAAAATTGATATTTTCAACTTTTTTCCAAAAATATTTTTTGGAAACTTTGATTTTCGAGGAAAATTGATACTTTCAACTTTTCTCCAAAAATGTTTTTTTTTTTTGAAACTTTGATTTTTAAGAAAAATTGATATTTTTAACTTTTCCTCAAAACCATTTTTTTGAAAATTTATTTTTAAGAAAAATTGATACTTTCAACTTTTTTCTAAAAATATTTTTTGAAAATTTTGATTTTAAAAAAAAATTGATACTTTCAACTTTTTTTCAAAAATATTTTTTTAAAAAAAAAAAACTTTGATTTTTAAGAAAAATTGATACTTTCAACTTTTCCCTAAAAATATTTTTTAAAAAATTTTTATTTTCAAGGAAAATTGATACTTTCAACTTTTCCCTAAAAATCTTTTTTTTTTGAAATTTTATTTTTAAAAAAATAATAATAAAACAAAATAAAAGTGAAAAAAAATTAAATAAAAGAAAATAAAAATAAAAAATAAAATAAAGATAAAAAAAATATTAAATAAACCTAATCTAATAAATAAAAAAACAAATAAAATAAATAAATAAATAAATTCAAAAAAAAAAACCTGGAGCGGCTCGAAGGGTGACTCGGCTCAAGGAAGAGAAACGGCTCAGAGAAGCGGCTTGGGATCTCGGCTCGGAGGGGGAAGACACACGCGGGTCAGGAAACGGGTCGACGCTCGGGTCGGATCGGATCTCGATAAAATGCGTGGATACTCTGGATCACTAAATGCAAAAACGACGTCATTTTGAAATGGTATATAAGGCTCTTCCCTCTATTTTTTGGCAGAAAGCTCTTTCCCTCTCTCTCTCTTTTTCTTTTTTCCTTTCACTTCTTTCTAAACAGTCGAAGAACTTCGGTTGAATGTTCACCGGATTCTGAAAAATTTCATCAAAATCTTAGTTTTTCGTTGAAAGTTCACCGAAAGTTCAACGAAAGTTGGTCGATTTTTGGGATCCTTCGTCGAAAACTGGGCAGCTCATCGAAAACTTCAAAGTTGGCCAGAATTTTCATCGAAAAATGTAAATTTCGTTGGAGAATTCAACCGAAATCTAGAATTTTCTAGAAATTCCCAGAAAAAATTCACCAAAAATCTTCAAAAAAATTTTTGCTAATTCCCAACACACCTCTAAACATTTTCTTAGCCTTCTAAAATTTTCTACATGCCCATTTTCTCTCAATTCAGTAGCTTTTGCTTACTGGTTTTCTTTTTTTTTTCCTCTTTGTTCTGTTCTAGGAGGTCTCTTTTATAAGGATTGATCAGAAGTTTCTGATCAATCCCAATTCCTCTTTGGATGGGGATTCAATCTTTAAATCCAATCTGGACTCTTAATTGAATCCTCATTCACGGTAGGATTCTTCAGCCTTCAATCACAACCCAAAAAAAAAGAGAAAAAAAAAAGAATAATCAAATAAACAAAAAAATCAGATAACTGAAAAAAATTAACAGATAATTAAAAATAAAATAAGATAAATCCAAAAAAATATTACAAGATAAAAAATAATAATAATAATAAATAAATTATAATATAATAATAAATATATAACTATATAAATAAAATACATATAAATATTAACAGAAAAAAAAAACCAATAAAGATATACATATATTAATCCATAGTAATAATAAATAAATAATAAAATTCATAAAATAAAAAAGGAAAAAAAATAAAATAATACCAAATAAAAACCAAATAGGGCTTACCCATTTGGGCCAGGCCCAATTGATCCGGACCTAGACCAAATTGGGTGTCTACACTAGACATGATTGTCGATGAATCTTTTACTTTTCAAAGTTGTGGTGCTTCTGTTTAGAGGAGCATTTATTTTTTTTCAAAGTCGTTAAGCCTCTATTTAGAGGAACTTTGTTTACTTTTTCACAAAAAAAAAGAAAAAAACAGAAAAGATGAATGTGTTGGGATGAACATATGCAGTGTGTCTACGTCTTTGCACAATTTCTGTTGCACAAAAAATACGTAAAAAAAAGTAACTATAGACACCTTAATTGGTTCGGACCCAAGTCGATTGGGCCTGATTCAATAAGATCCGAGCCTAAACCCATAAGGCTCGATTCAATAGGGTCCAAGTGATAGGCCCAACTTTTTTTTTTACTATTATTATTTTTTTTATTCTTGTTTTTATTTTAAATTTTTATTATTTATTTTATTAGTAAAAAAAAAAAAGAGGAAAGATTACAAATTCTGCCGTGCATAAGCACTAGCAGAATTGCAATTAGTTTCAATCTCTACAGGATAGTTCTTAGAGTTTCTGATAATGTGAAAATTCTATTGAAAAGAAATTCCTAATTGATCAAAAACTTTGTTAAGTGTTCTCTATAAATACAATCCATGAACAAATCAGAGGGGAACACATAAAAATACAGAAGGTAGAATTCAAAAAAAAAAAATTTATAGGGTGTCAGAGGCAATTTTAGGATTTTTAGGATTTTTCTTAGAATTTTTGTTTTTTTTTTGGGAAATTTCTAGAAATTTTCCAGTTTTCGTTGAATTTGTCGACGCTGGTTGAATTTTTCAATGACTTTTTCGACGTCGTTTGAATTTTTCGAAGAGAAATTTCAAAATCTGATGATACAACCCAAATTCTAATGATGTTTTCTAAAATTCGATGTAGATTCAATCGGTGTTCATCCGGGTAGAGAGAGAAGAAGAAGAAATAAGGGGGAAAAGATAGGAGAAAGAAGAATTATGTCGAAAAGGTTGAGAATTAGTCTTATATACCCATTGAAAATGACGTCGTTTTAGTCTTACTAATCTCAGAGGATTCACACGTTTTCAAGGGGGCGACCTGACCTATAACGCGACCCAAACCAGCAACCCGCGTCTCTGCCTAGGCTCCAGCCGAGTCGAGCCACAAACCGAGCCTCCAAGCGGCACCTCTGAACCGATCTTTGTCCCTCAAGCCGAGCTATTACAACCGCTGAACCGAGCCACGCCAAAAGTTTTTTTTCTTTTTCATTTAGTTTTATTATTTATTTATTGATTATTTTTCCTTATTTATTTAATGACTAAATTAAAATAAGTTATTTATTTAATTAAACATCCTTTAATTTTAATGATCTCTTTAAAATGAAATTTTGAAAAAAAATATTTTTTGAAGGAAACTTGAATGTATCAATTTCCTTTGAACATAAAAATTAAAAATATATATTTTTAAAGAAAAAGTTGAAAGTATCAATTTTTTTTTAAAATAAAACTTGAAGAAAAATATTTTTAAAGGAAAAGTTGAAAGTATCAATTTTTCTTAAAAATAAAATTTCTAAAATAAAAATTTTCAAAAGCATTTTAAGGAAAAGTTGAAAGTATCAATTTTCCTTGAAATTAAAATTTCAAAAAAAAAATTTTGAAGAAAAGTTAGAAGTACCAATTTTTCTTAAAGAATAAAAATTATTAAGAAAAATATTATTCAGGAAAAGTTAAAAGTATCAATTTTTTTTGTATAAAAACAATGAGTTTTTTTTTTCTTATAAAACGAAAAGAAAAAGATTTATATCAAAAGTTGAATCATTATTTCTTTTTTTTTTTTTGTAAATTTTTTAATGTTAGATAATCTGACGATTGAGCCTCTGCAAGTAGAACAGTAATTTTTTTGCATACTCTTGAGGTGATGAAACTTTCTTAATTTTTTGTCAAAAATATTGTAGTCAATTAAGAATAATTTTTAATAATTAATTACTTGATAAAATTTTTAAAGTTTAATGGATAACACAAAATTGAGCTGATACCATCTTTTGATGAGACACCCATGAAGAGGCACATTTCAATACTTGTATGCTTCTAGCCGAAATTTTATTAAACATGGGAGCGTATGGATTAGTTCGCATCAATATGGAATTATTACCCCACGCTCATTCCATATTTTCTCCTTGGTTGATAATAGTGGGTACAATACAAATAATTTATGCAGCTTCAACATCTCTTGGTCAACGAAATTTAAAAAAAAAAAAAGGCCTATTCCTCCGTATCTCATATGGGTTTTATAATTATAGGAATTGGCTCTATAACTGATACGAGACTCAATGGAGCGATTTTACAAATAATATCTCATGGATTTATCGGTGCTGCACTTTTTTTCTTGGCAGGAACGAGTTATGATAGAATGCGTCTTTTTTATCTCGACGAAATGGGTGGAATGGCTATTCAGATTCCAAAAATATTTATGATGTTCAGTATGAGCGTTGTAAGATGCTATAATATTTTTCATATGTAATCGTACTTTCGAATTTAATTATAATTTCACAGATATTAAATTTATCTTTTAAAAATATCTAAATCAAATTTAAAATTTTTTTAAAAAATAAATTTAATCAAATGATCAATTATACTTAAATAAAAAAATTTAATAATAATTTTTTAAATTAATATCTAGATCCTCAAATTTAGATATTACAATGATATATCTTCACCAAATCTCTTAAATAGCCTTTTCGAACCAATGAAAAGATTGAAAGTATTTGAATATACCTCTACTGAAAGTAGTTGGATATATATCAGCTGTCTGCCTGACTATTAAGTATACCAAACCCAGTGGCGTTGTCAGATTGCAATAAACATGATTGATTAAAAGAGGTTGGATATATCTCTGCTGTCTGTTGGGTTAAGAATTTCAATTCGCTGTTTAAAAACGAAAACGATTATCCATTGATTTTGTCAGACCGTATATCTTATGGATGTTGACAAGTTTATTTTTTTAATGTAATTAATGATTGTATCAAAGAAGAATTTGGGCAAAATATTATAAAATACAGTGCATGGTGATTGCAGATCACTTAATCAAGTGATTATTAAAGGATATTTCAGATCCTTTTCTGCTTATTATCTCCTTTGCTCTCTATAAAAGTTTTTACTATATTTTCCTTTATATATGAACGTGGTCTAATAAAATTGATGCATGCATCTTAACTATTGTCTTGGAATTTTTTCCTGATTACTTCTGTTTTTCTACGATTTTGAGAAGTATCATTGTATTTATCTTCGAAATTATATTGGTAATAATATTTCAAAAAAATTTTGTGATAATAGAGAAGGAAATTTTGAATTAAAATCTTTTGCTTGAAGACAATGCTTAATCACTTTGAGTTTTATCACAGGCTGAGGTTGAGATTGAGAAAAGGTCTGTAAGATTTGAATATGAGATATTAGTATATCATTTTTTTTTTTTTTACATAAAAAAGAAATGGTCTAACATTTGGAAAATTGTTTCCCCACCATTATTGCATCATTCATGTAATTTATTTGATCAAATGTTGTTTAATCCCTTGAAACTCTAACATTTATAAAATGTGGACTAAAATCTTATATTAATGTTAGGATTTGAAAGATTTATTAAAATATTAATACAAGTGCCAATCGAGTATTTATTTAAATGATGTATATATTAAATCAATTTTAAAAATATGAATTTAAAAAAATTTAAATGCGTAATTTTTTTTTAAATGAATTAAGTAAATAAAATTTCATATATATATATATATATATATATATATATATATATATGGCTCTCAGTTCCATCGGTTGGTCTCCAAGGAATTGGTGTTTCTTCGTTGAAAGTACTTTTTCTTATGCTTGCCAATGCCATCCATCTTTAAAATGGGTCGCCAGGGGCCTAGCTACTTCACTTTCTTTTTAGTTATGAAACTCTACAAATACAACCAGTATGCAAACCTTAAACAACAAGTCCTTGATTTAATTGACTGATAAGACATATTTATTGATTGCGGGTGCTCTTCTGTTCTCACACATTAACCCAAAAAACTAAACAAAGGGAGAAGACTGAAGAGAAAGGAGAATTTAAAAGAATTTAAAATGATGATAATTTGAAGTCCTGGAACTTCTGATTCAATGAACTTACATTTTTCATTGTCAAAAAAAATTATTTTTTACACGCAGACACCACCCCTAAGAGCAAAGGTCGATCTAGACAAATTTCAAATGATGATAAATAATTTCCATATTCACCTCTTATGCCATATATTTTGGACCCTTGGGACTGTATATGATCATATTTTATGAACTTGATAACAATAACTAGGAGGATGAAGCTTTTGTTGATGTATTATTCTTGTTGCGACAGTACTGGAAGCTGTTCTCTTCCATTCTTTCCACCACGAAATGGGCAAGCGTATCATTGTATTCCACCAAGTTTTCCTTGCACAAAAACTCATCCCCACACATCTGTTCCACATCTCTATAGTAATCATGAACAAATATGTGAGTCTTGGGATTGCCCCCTTTCTTGCTTCTTGCTAGCACCCCTGAGGTGAAGATTGGCTGCATCCTGCCAGGGCCTTCAAGTCCATCTCCTCTTGGTCCATCAATCAAAATCACATCCCAATCGACTTCATAAACATGGTTTGGCAAATCATTGATTCCAAGCTTGCACTCTGAGAACAAGAGGTTTTGGACTGGCCTACATTCGTTGCGAATTTGTTCCTTGGCAGATGCTATAAGCTCTCTTGTTTCACTTATCTTGGTCGTATATTGGACATCAAAGGCATCTATTTCGGGATGTAACTCTTCGAAATAAGCAGCGTAATAGCGGTTTTCATCGATGAAAACTGTGCGGCCATTGTTGTTCAATGCCTTCCAGAGAAGAGTTTCCTGTGTTAGGCCAAAAACAAGGAAATTGCAAGGAGAGGAGCATTTACGTAGGACATCAGAGATTGGCTTCAGCTCGGAATATGCCATGTGAAAACTGTCATTGGATTTTGAAGCATAATGGAGAAGGGTGTTGATGACAGTGGTTGGCAATGGTGCACCACCAAAGGTAGAGACAGACGAGCTGGGGCCTGTCACGGTTGTACGTGTGGCTGTGGTTTTACCGGTAATTGTCTCTCTGGAGTATATGAGAGTAAGAAGGAAAGCAATGGTAAACAACGAAATGAAAGCGAGAAGCCATAACCTGTTAGGGCTTCCTTGTTTCGGGATATAGGGATGGAGGAGGATTAGCTTGGTATTGCTATTACTGTTCTTCATTTCTTTTGGTTTTCACTTAAAAAAGCGACACTTTTAAGACTCTTTTTCCTTCTCTCTTGCAATGGAAGAGAAAGATTTTGACTCCTGAGAGAATCAGGAAAAAAAATGGGTTTGATTTAAAGAAGGATATACAGAAGTTTGAAGCAATATAGGATTAGCAGCCAACATGAAGTGACATTACAGACAACCTAATAATATTCAAGAAACCAAATTAAACCACATGGAAAAAAATTCAAGTATTTTTCCCCTTTTTTAAGTTTGTTGGTTTTGTTTCCTTGAAAATCTTATTGGCTAGTGATGCTTATTTTTGTTGAAGAAAGGTGAAAAAGGCTGATCCAAAACTTGATGTTGTTTGAGAGCAGAGAAAAACATAGTGGTTGGAGCAGGAGCTGGTGAGGAGAAGGTGGATGGAACCATTGTAGCGACCCAGAAACTAATTACAAGCCAAAAGTCGCTTTTCCTTCATCGATTCCTGGTTTAGTTTCCAAGTAACCTTTTTGAATATATATGATTTCTTGAATAATTAGTTACCATTGAAGGTGACAATTCACCTGCTTCATATTCCCATTTGCAGAAACATGGCCTTAGGATTATGTCGAATTAAAGTTGATTTTTTGGATTGATTCTGCCGTCAACAAACAAATTATGTCGGTTTCCTATATTTGTAGAACAACAGATGTCTGGTTTATAGTTATATGAACAAAGTATAGCCCACATTTTTCATAAAAATTCAGCTAATCTAGTGAGGCAATAGAGACAATGCTAAGATGTAAGTAATTATGTTTAATATGAAATTCTGGATTTGCAGAAAAGTTGACGAGGTAATATCAAAATAATGTGAGTTTGATTTTGGAGTAGACCTACAAAATTAATACCTGGACACCCCACCAACCCAAATTGTCAAGCTAGAAACTCCGTTAAATCCTAATCGCTGAAATTAAAAATTTCATATCCTATTGATAGATCACGTTTATTGGCTCCCGTTCGCAGTCAGCTTGTACATGTAATATTGTATTTGCTGTTGGAATAATGCTATTTTATCTGTTAACACTAAACTCACTGTCTCAAATGCTTGAAAAGCTTTCCTCAGGGGACCAGTGTCATTGATTGGCAACTGAAAATTTCAAGACTACTTTGAGAAAAACAAATATCTTTAAAAAATAAAACAAGGTGATGCATAGCATTACTGAAATTTTCCCTTCAAACAAGGTTACAAGTGGTGACAAACCTTAGCAATGGCCCAAATATGAGACAGGTAATGTCAACCATTTGCTTTATGCTTATAAACTTGTTTTTTCTTTTGGTTTGCAAAGACAATATGCCAAGCCCTAAACAAATTAGTTATAGGTATTGTCCATTTGAATCAGTTGTGAGACCCCTCTATTTTCTTAGCCAGGTGTTTTCCTGGGTTATTATTAGGATAACAATGGTATGAATAAAATTGGATTGGATTTAACTTTTTTTTAGATATTACATAATATTATAAAATTTTAAATTTTGATTCAAATCAAAATTTATATAATTTAAATTAAACTAAATTTATTAGTTTGATTTAATTTATTAATTTTAAATTTTTATTTTTATATATTATTTTAATATAATATTTTAATATATTTAAACAAATTTTGATATAAAATTATTATTTTTATTTTATAAAAATTTAAAATATATAAATATTAAAATATATATAATTCGATTAAATTTGATTTTTTTTTATTTTTCACCTCTCAATCTAAACTTAATATATATATTTAATATCAAAACTTGATCCAAACTAAATAAAAAAAATAGATTCGAGTTGAATATTGTAATTTCAAATCTAGTCTAATTTTTTTTTCTCATCCCTAATTTTTATTTTACTTTTTAGTCTCCTGTCCGCTCAAATGCCAGTGGTAAACACTATGTAAAGCTTGACCATCGTTTTCAAGCAAGAAAATGAACAGATTTCCAGATGGTTTTTTAGCCAATGGCACGAGAATTTCAAGTTGGGGAAAGGGGAGGCTTGAAAGGCTTTTGTGCGCTATGGCCCAATTGCTACCATAATTTATGAAAATACAACACTGACATGACCTTCGTGGATTGGTAACGTTCTCTTTGGTCGAGAAAGCATCAATCTTCTCCCCCATTGGAATGGAGCAAAGGGTGAAAAGATCAAAAAAGAAAACAAGCAAAAGAGGAAATCAAAAAGCATGGGGACAAGATAAGAAAGGCACATGTTTCAAGTGCGTTAGCTTAGAAAGATGGGGCAGATGGGATTGGATTTTCAAAAAGGTAAGGAGAAGATATCCCATGGATGATGAACATTAATGAAATATGTACTAAGTTAATAATTAAATAACAAAACACCCATTGTGATTTGTGATTCACCCAACTTACCAATGGAGACAAAATGGAGGATGCATAAGCATCCAATGTTTCTTATTTTTTAAAAAAATATGATAATATTTTGTACGAAATGTGATAAATGTTCGAATTTAAATTTCAAACTATAATTATATGATTTAAATTAAAAGCGTAGCTAAAAAGTAGATATGAGCTATGATCCTCCAAAAATTTTTACACCCTTATAGTACTTTTTCTTATGAAATTTATTATTTAACCATTTTTTCTCGCTAAATTTATTATCCGACTTTTTTTTTGGATTTTAATTTAAATGAACTAACTTTTAAATTTAATTTTTTAAAAATTTCAAGAATTAATTTGTATAATAATTCATAAAGGTTTCCTGTCAATAATAAGTTAGACTAGATTAGGAGGAAAAGTGGGGGATTTCGTTTCATTGTATATAATAGCATCATCAACAATTAAATTATTACTATTACTTTACTTCACAAGTTCATTTATATTTTATCTAATGGGAAGTTTCAGGTGCTCTTTTTTTCAAATTTCCTTTCCATTAGTGGGCACCATGCCATCATCAAATATGATTGAAATTTAGGAACTTTTTGGACCTGCAAAGCAAGTATTGCTTGAAAAATATTTCTTTTTATTGGAACATAAAAATATGTTATGACAGAGGAATTCATCAACAAGAACTGAAGTAAGAAAGATCTTATGATGTCAGAATGAGGGTATGACATAATTTGTGTATAAAAATAGTTTGATAGCTACTAGTTATAAACAAAAATAAAAACATTTTCACCCAAAAAAATAAATCAAACATTTTATTTCACAAGGAAAAGGCTCCTACAAATAAATTCCTATTGAATAAAAAATTATTTTTAATTTCATTTTCCTTGTTTTAATGTTTTCTATGCTTTTTTAACTGGATTTTTCTAAACTTATTTTTGTTATACATCACTTAATTAAAAATAGTTTAAATAAAGATAAATAGCACTTAAATACTAGTTGAAAGTATATGAAAATGCTATTAATAATATATTTATATAATATCCAAAAAAAGATTTTTTTTTTCATTTTTGCAACACAAACAAATTTAACAACTATATTGTTGGCCGAGCATGTACACATATATAAAATTATTTTTTAATCCATTTGATGATAAAAGGAAATTTATTAATATATTAACGTCTTATTTTTTGAATTTCATGCAAAAAATTATTATTGGAATATGAAAACTTTTGTATAAAAAAACTCACTTCTTTAGTCACTAACAAATAATTTAGATCTTTACATTAATTAATTAATTAGTTATAGATTATAAATCCGCTCTTAATTTATATTAAAATAATATAAAAATATAATATGATATATATGTATAAATTTATATTTATATTCATGATATTTTTTTTGTGAGATAAAATTTTTAAAATTTTGAATCAAAATAAATAATATTTTTATAAATTGAGTACAAATTTTTCATAAACTTTATATTATGATGAAAATCCAAGTAATGAATAGTAGCATACCAAAAATAAGAGAATGAATAGAACTTAGCTTTAAATTTTGCTTAAATCCAAAAATAAATAATGCCTCATCATGGCATTGCCATGGGGTAAATCGAAAGTAGAAATAAATCATGTAAAATTATTATTATCATTCAATAAAAAATAATGCAACCACTTTCTTTGAATCGTGAATCTAAGCTGAGCTGGCTCTTTCGTTGTTGCTGACCGTTGCAATGTCATGGCCTTAGCTCTTGGGGGGCTCCGGTCCTTGGACTTCACGGGCTAGGCCTAACTAGTCCGAAAGCTGGTTCGTTTGACTAACGTTTGACTTCATCGAGACTCAATCGAAAGACTCGAACATTTGTCTTTGGTTTATTACAGTGAGCTTCATTAAATCAGCATTTGCCTACGTTTCCCAAACGGCGCGTGAGTCATAGCAATCGTATTAATATAAATGTAGCATCCACTAAATGGAATTTTAGTACATATACACAGAATCTAATTAACCGTTTTAATAACTTTAAAATTTTTCTTATAAAAAATTGTAGTCGCCGGATTTTAATTTTAAATTTATTCATTATTATTTTAAAAAATAATTATATGAATTAATTAAAATTAATCTTGAATTTATTTAAAAATTTTATTTATTCATTTTTTACATTTTTTTACTTTTTAAAATACTATTATTGGTAAAAATATCAAAATTTAAAGGTTGTGTACTATATTACTTAAAAATATAATTGTTTACAACTATAATACCATACAGCACCAAAATGTTAAAACATCCAAATAAAAAGCATAAAGAATCTAGGAATAATATATGTGAATTTTGGTCAACTTATATATAGTATTCCATGTTTTTTGTTTTATCTATTTAGTATTGAATGAATGCTTATTCAAAAGGGAGCAATTAATTGAGAAAAATAAAACCTTAAACACTACCAAATAAAGAACAGGATCACTCAAATGTCCCTTTCCTTGTTTTTTTTTTTTTTAATGTCAATTAATTTGCTTCCATGTATATCATTAGAAATGTAATTGAGTTGAGTCAAATCGATACAGTAAGAGTTTAAATTCGAGTTCGACTCTCAATTCGTAGTTTGATGCTCGACTCAAACTCGATCGAATTTTATTTTTTTAATTCGAGTTAATTCGTAATAGAAATTGAACTACTCGAACTTGCTTAATTAAGTTCGATTAATATATAAAAATAAATTCGATTCGCATACTCGATAAGAGTTAGATTATTTATACTCGAGTTCAAACTCGAATTTGAGATATTTTATTAATTAAAATAATAAATATATATTTAAATATAAAAATTCGATTAGACTCACGAGTTATTTGAATCGAATATAAAAATACTCAAATTCGACTTGATCAATGAGTCGAACTACTCGAGCTCGACTCTATAATAATCGAATCAAATTTAAATTTTTTTCAAATCAAATCCAAATAATTTACGAACATTAATGTATCATTTACATCCCTATATATCACCACCAAATCTAAAATACTAAAATATTTTATCATAAAATATAAAATAAATGGCTCCTTACTCACAAAGGAATTAAAAATGAAGTGAAGTACACGCGCTGTTGAGTGGGATAGCTAAGGCTAGAAGTAGAAGAATAATCTCCAAACGTCGAAATTCCTCCATGACCTTCACGTGAGTCTTATCTGCCTTCCCCAGTAACCCAGAAACAGCTCCTGTCTTCCACAAACCACAAAAAACATAGACAGAAACAGGAGAAGCCAAACCTAAAACGAAAAACATAAACAATGCCCAAAACCAACTCCAAAGCTTTGCTTCCACTTTTCTTCTTCTTCTTCTTCTTCTTGTCCTGCTTTTCTGAGCCTATAACCTACCCTCCACAAACCAACTTACTGCTCCCATCCGACGCCGTTTCCATCCTCACCTTTAAATCCAAGGCCGACCTCGACAACAAACTCCTTTACGCGCTCAATGAGCGCTTCGACTACTGCCAATGGCGAGGTGTCAAATGTGTTCAAGGTCGTGTCGTCCGCTACATCCTCCAGAATTCCGGGTTGCGTGGCACTTTTCCTGCGAACTCCCTCACGCGCCTCGACCAGCTCCGTGTCCTCAGTCTCCAGAACAATTCGTTATCCGGTCCAATCCCCGACTTGTCCTCTCTTTACAACCTGAAAGCCCTTTTTTTGGACCGTAACAATTTTTCTGGAACTTTCCCTCCTTCGATCTTTTTTCTTCATAGAATAACTTCCCTCGATCTTTCTTACAATGTTTTAAACGGTCCGATTCCGGCTAACTTAACCGCCCTGGATAGGTTAAACATCCTCCGGCTCGAGTGGAACCGGTTTAACGGAACGGTTCCCCCTTTAAACCAATCATTTCTACTCATTTTCAACGTTTCAGGTAACAATCTTACCGGACAAATACCTGCCACCCCGACTTTATTGAAGTTCAATACGACGGCGTTCTCGTTGAACCCTAATTTATGTGGGGAGA
Organism: Durio zibethinus; assembly: GCF_047325235.1. Classification (NCBI taxonomy): domain Eukaryota; kingdom Viridiplantae; phylum Streptophyta; class Magnoliopsida; order Malvales; family Malvaceae; genus Durio; species Durio zibethinus. Next base: position 19,296,373 of record NC_143185.1, read on the forward strand.
TTATCAACAAACCTTGCACTTCACGTTCTCCGTTTTTCGGTTCTCCTTCAGCGTCGGGTCCGCTAGGGCAAAGCGCGGAGGCCCAAGGTGGCGGCGCCGCCACCGGTGGGATTGTAGTTCTTCCACCCCCGTCTTCACCGAAGAAGAAACACCAGAGAACTGGGGTGGTCTTAGGGTTTACAATCGGCATTGCTTTGATAATATTTTCAGTTTTGTTAGCTTTTGCTTTGGTTAGAAGACAAAGCGGTAAAAAGAGTGTAGACTCAAAAGAAACAAAGCCAACAACAGCTTCATCAGAAGCAACGAACTCAAACGTAGGAAACTCAAAAACCCAAGTTGAAGAAGTTTCGGGGAGGAAACTAGTAATACCCGGAATTCAAAAGCTGAAAAAGAGTGGGAATTTAGTGTTTGTTGCTGGGGAAGTTGAAGGTTACAGTTTAGAGCAGTTAATGAGAGCTTCAGCTGAGTTATTAGGGAGGGGTACGATGGGGACCACGTATAAGGCAGTGGTTGATAGGCAGTTGATTTTGACGGTGAAGAGATTGGATGCTTGCAAAACAGCGGTAACCAGCGGTGAAGTTTTTGAGCAGCACATGGATGCTGTTGGAGGGCTGAGACATCCCAATTTGGTGCCAATTAGAGCTTATTTTCAAGCTAAAGGAGAAAGGCTTGTGATCTATGATTATCAACCCAATGGAAGCGTTTTCAACCTCGTTCATGGTATGATTTTAGACTTTCTGTTTTTAATGATAACTAATTGTTCTGGGTTTACACAGTGAGTTATGGCCGAGTTTATGAACAGGTTCAAGATCAACAAGGGCGAAGCCTCTTCATTGGACTTCCTGTTTAAAGATAGCAGAAGATGTTGCCCAGGGCCTAGCTTACATCCACCAAGCATCAAGGCTTGTCCACGGCAACTTAAAATCCTCCAACGTCCTCCTTGGGACTGATTTCGAAGCCTGTCTCACGGACTACTGCCTTGCTCTCCTTGCAGACTCTTCTTCTACTGAAGATCCCGATTCTGCAGCCTATAAAGCTCCTGAGATTCGAAAATCGAATCGCAGATTCACTCCCCAGTCTGATGTTTATGCTTTTGGTGTCTTTCTTGTCGAGCTTTTGACGGGCAAACATCCATCACAACATCCTGTGCTTGTGCCCCATGACATGCTGGAATGGGTTAGAACGATGCGAGAAGATGATGGTGGGGAACATCACAGGCTCGGAATGCTAACTGAAGTTGCTAGCGTTTGTAGCTTGACATCACCGGAACAGAGGCCGCCAATGTGGCAAGTGTTAAAGATGATACAGCAGATCAAGGAGAGTGCGATGATGGAGGACAGTGCATAGAAAGCATCAAACGTTCTTTGACGCTAAGATGGAAGCAAATTATAATTTATTGTGTGGTGTTCAAGCTTAGCTGAGAAATTTATTCAAGCTCTTGTATATGACGATCCCGATTTCATCTATTACACGAGAGAGATTATATGATGTTAAAAAATGCAATGGGAAATGATAAAAATCAGAACTCATTAGGCTTCAAAGCAATAAATTAAGCACTTAAATTTAAACGATAGTTATAACGATCATATTATGCTGAAATAAGAGTTATGTCTAAGTTCGAAGGCTGCTCCCATCATCTGCAAAACTAGCATTTTGATCAGCCTATAATACGTGTAGCACAATGGCATAGGGTGGTGCATAAATATAGGATGGGCATTCATCCTACCAAAAAATAGATCAAGTTTTGCCAAGATAAAAAAAAATGTTAGAATTAATACAACAACACGTTAAGTTTTATATCTCATATTCTGAAATCGGTTACATTAAAAACCCAATAAAAGAATCAGGATTAGATTATAATTTGAGTTTTTTTGCATCACTCATTTCTATAAGAAATTAATATGTACACCCAAAAAAAAAAAAAAACAATTTGAAGGTCAATCATACAAAAACTGCATGAACTCCGGGCAAAAAAATGTCATTTTCATGATAAAGAATAAACAATAAAACAGGGGACTACAAAACTGAAACATCTTCGTGAACCACCAACATACTCGTATATAACCATGCTTAGTCAACTATAAGCCACTTTCCAGCACATTCGAGGCCTAGCAGTCTGCCAACATGCTTCAATGTGATGATTTACTCCCCTACAGGGTTTGAAATCCAAGCATTAGCTAAGGCCGCACAACGTACTCATATATAGACATCTCAGCTGACTATGGCAACCACCAATCTCTTATTACCTATTTACAACGTGCCTGCATTAATGGAAAAAAGAGAATCATATAAGAAATACGAATTTTCAATTAAGCAGGGACTTCTCTTGCCACTGGCACTACATCAGATTGGCTGGTTAGGAAAACAACTAAAGGGCAACAAAAGGAGCCACAAAAATGACTTAATTATGTGGAAACAGTTCAAGCAGCAAAATGTGTAATCATCCAGGAGAATGGGCTGGCTAAAATAAGGTTCCAGATCACAAAGGCAAGGTAAGTGTATCAACTGTAGCAGGCATTAGTAAACTTCAATGTTTCTTATTGTGTCAACGGATAATTAAATAACAAAATGGGAATTACCTGCATTTATTTTCTCAGTAAGCCATGCCATTATACCAGTCAAGATGTATTACAGGATTAAGAAAGCTGTTGAATACAAGCTCATCAATCATATCATTTCAATCAGAGGCTGTGAACGAGGCCTTGATCTCATGATTGTTTCATCACTGTGTTTGATCCATTCAGAGAGTTTCCATGGCTTCTGCCACTTCCATCTGAATTGAAGCAGCCACTGGTGATGACTTCTCTTCCACCTCCAGAGTCTTCCAGTTTGTCCCAGGGTTGTCGATTTCTTCATTGACAAATGTCCAACTGGTACCATCTGCACACACAATATCTATACTTTATTGATAAAGCAGAAAGAAACCAATCCAAAATAAGGCATGGAGCAGATAATTTACCTTTCTTGTCTCATCTAGAAATGCTGCTGAATCTCTAACAGACCCATTAACAACACCAGGGGTAAATTTCAGTTGCTTGGGGACTGGGAGTGACATCAGTGAAAGGGGACCACTCAAATCATCCGCAAAGTGTTTTGATGAACTGTGGGAGTTCCCCTGTGGAATTCCATTTATTAAATATGAGAATAGAAAATTAGGGATACATTATACAGTTCAATATTGTTAGATCCTAACGATTGATTTATTTCTAGTGTCATTAATGAGTACTTTGAGTTGGTCAGGAGATGATTTTTCTTAAGTTTCATAGATCATCCAATGCTCATAATTCAGACATTACTAATGGAACCAAGACATGAAATTATAGAAGGTTATATGGTAACCATCATCACCTATAGAATTCTTGATGCCTGCATTACTAGGATGTTCTGCCTTAAATAATTTCAGTCCAAAACATCAGTTAATAAGGAGTGATTTGAGCAAAGTTTTTAATGAGAATGTATTAGTGTATTACACATCAAACATTAAAAAAAAAAAAAAGTGGTGCGGAGATGATAATCTCACTGAAGGTGATGTAGCCAGGGCAATAGCAACAGCTTGCTCCCTCATCTTTTGCTCCTTCACAAGCTTTTTTTTCTGCGCCTCACTTTGCCATAATAGAGTTGTGAGATCTTTCAACTGCTGTTTGAGGTCCTTCATCTTCAAATCTTTCTCCCGCAACTGGCACCTGTTCATACAGGAACCATGGACATTAACGTTCAAACATGACAAAATAAATCTTCATGACCCATAAAACAGAGACACCAATTTTATGTTTTCACAGTGACCTCAATCAGAAAGCCCCATAATAGTAGCACCATCAGGTGGTAAGGTAAATCGGGGTAAAGAGGTAAAGAGATGCATGTGTAGTCATTGTATTGCCTGAATGTGCAAAACAAGTAATTAACTCAAGACATCCATATTTTCTGTTCGTATGTGTTCGAGTTCGCATAAGATAGTGTATAAACATTCTAGCTTCTCACATGTGTGCATGACATTGGGAGCCTATGTATTTCCAACATCTTAGCTAAGTACACATCTTCAGTTGCATTTAACCATCTACATTTAATTAATCTTAATAAATGGGTGCATTACTTAAAGTGTCTGATAACCAAATTCAGCAGAAAAAAGGGAAAGTTAAAATGAAATTATTCAGATTCCAGTTTATATAAGCACCTTGATTCTGCAGTAGCATTAAACAAGTATTGAAGCAAGTTCTTTGCATCATTTATTGAGCGTACTTGATTCCACCACCCGCGACCAACCAAACCACGTGCCTTTTCTTCTGCTTCCAAGAGTTGTGAAGACATTTCTTTGAGCACATTTGAAGACATTTTAAGCATGTTCTCAAGGGAAGTTATCCTTTCCATTCTCACATTTGGTGACATAGATAACAATCTAATTGGTTGGAAATAACATAGTAAAAGGAAAACATAATTAATTCACCATAGTTTTCTCAGAAACTTCCATTGTTTTCATAAGATGTACAATTAAGATATGATCCTGGCATCCTACCGTATATACAGAAAATATTTGGAGAGAATATATAGAATAAGTAGATACATAATCTTACATACCTAGAATGTCCATTGTTTACTCTTTTAGGAATGTCACTGTTTGAAAACAACTGATCCACTTCTTTCAATAAGGTTAACTCCTCTGTTAGAGCAGTTTGCCTACATAATCATTTAATATCAGACTTTCAGAAAGCTTACAACAGATAGTGAGTGTAAGAGAAAAAAACTGATGGATGCTTACATTTGGATCTGTTTCTTGTATTCAAAACGAACTTCGTGCACATTCACCATTACTTCTAGATCAAGATCAAGCCACCTTTGCACAGATTTTTCATTGCTCTAAAGATGCAAAAATCAAAATGAAAAATTGCCAACATTAGCTATGAAACATAAGTAACACAAAATCAACAACTAGCTTAGTTTGGACCTAGAATTGTCCATTCATTTTGTAATCAGGTGATAGAAAAATTGCAAACTCAACCCCTCATTACAGTTAATTTACTCTGTATTTCCCATCTAAGTATATAAAACATTTGGTTCATAACCATAATATTTTTCATACCATAGTTTGCACTCCTGTCACTTTGATCAAGATTCAAAGCTTAGACTGAGTTGCACCAATATCTAAACATGCTGATAGATTTCATCGGAAATTGCTGACCCAGAATAACAAATTTGCCCAGGAGTAAATGTTTAATAACAAATCATTTACCTGTGCATTTTGTGTATGTCCATTGTGATTATCTGAAAAGGTCAAAAAACAATTAGTATATCACTGAAAGAATCAATAACAGATTAGTTTCACAAAGAAAGAAACATTTACCTGAGTTGTCACGTACAGAAGATTTGTGCACTTCTAACAACTCTTTCAGCCTTTTGGTAGCCATTGCTGCTTCTTCTGTTTTCCTTTGAAGAACCTGCATGAAAAAGTTTGATCGTTAGTTATAGAACAGATAAAACCTTGACAACTATGTGATATGAAGTAGTCAAAGAAGCATGGCAAAAGGCATTCCCAAAGATTCAGGTAAAGGGGAAAGATCCCATAGAAATTTGACTGCATCAATCCTCAGATTTCTGTTTTCCTTTCTAGGAATGCTTACATAACCAGATCAGCTTAATCAAAGTGGATGTTCTATAATTGACAAATTTAAACTTAGATTAATCCTTCAAAATGCAATGGGTTACTGAATCAGATAAATGTCTAGAGGCCTACCAAGAATATGAATATGAATGCTGTCGTGCCCCATTCAAATCACGCAAGGAACAAATCAATACTATATGCAATGACCCAACTTAGCACTTTAAAATGTGGGTATAAAACGAAGCCCCATATTCCAACACTTTGAACACAAGTGAAACCATAAAACGTCAAAAGACTAGTTGATCCTTTACCATTTTTTGGCGTTGATTCAGGGCTTCAAGTTTATGCCTTTCGTACTCATTCCTCCTTCCTTCTTTTCTAAGCTGCTCAAGAAAAGTAATAGATCAATGTTAAAGTTAATAGCATTACAGTATAAAATACAACATAGGATACAAAAGGCAAGCATGACTAGCAGAAGTTCCTTTCCAAACTTTTAGAAAGGAAAGATTCAGCAGCAAAAGCAGTTCTAAGTGTATTAGAAGGCAAGATTAGGTCAGCAGGAAACACTTGCGGGGAAGAAACACCCTAATAAAATGTCCCAATAGAAGGTCCCAACATAAAGTAGTTCCTCGAGAAACATAATGCCTTAGAAGTGGCGGATAGAAACTTTGATACAATTATGTGACATTATATTTGACGGAAACACATTATATGCTGCCACACCCTGCTCACAAAAACCTCAAGAAAGTCTAGATAATAAGAGCCAAGCTAATGCATGTTCAGTTGCTTTCTAACTCCAGTTTGTGATTCATCATAGTTCATAACTGAAGCAAATCTGTTTTTGAGGTACAAACCCTTCTGCATTTAAGATAAGTGAAAAGAAAGGAGAAAGGAAGGGTGGAACTAGATTATGTTGCTCATGAAAAGTGAAGCACCTGCAGCAATTCCTTCTCACAAGAGGCCTTCCACTGTCGAAATTGTTCTGCCTCTTGTTTAATCCTGTGCTGCAATTGAACCTGCAAAGAAGGAAAAGAACATTTCCAAAATAATGAGATATACTATGCTACAATGTATTATTTATGGATGTAAACATGGAAATATCACTCAAGTAAAACTAACTTTTTGAGCCTTAATGTACTGTATTTCTGCTTGCAACCGTTTTGCTGCTTCATCACTTCTTTGCTTTTGCTTTAAGAGCTCAACCTGGTTTTCCTGTTTCCTCTTGAGATCAGAAATCTGAAATTGGAAAGACAAAAAAGAAAAAAGAGAAGAAGAAAATGTCAGCAATCAAAAAGAATATTGGTTCATAAAAGTATTAATGATTGGATATTCATAATGTCACCTGTGCCTCAAGTGCCTTTAGTTTCTGCACATTTATCTCTTGCATTTTTTGCATTTGTGCATCAGAATTAGCAGCACGGTTCTCGACTGCAGCTAACAAATGATCTCTTTCTTGCTGTGGTTGTGTCATATAAAATTAAGCATCAGTGCAAGGCATATTAAACAACAAAAACTGCAGTTCCTATTACCTGCACGGTTCCTTTTTCCTCCTCAAGTTCCATAATTTTCTTCTGAAAGTGCTGCTTTAGTGCTTCAGTGTCAACTCCCCCAACAAGTCTCATCTCAGACTGCACAGAAAGTAACAGCCTGAATTAGCCCAAGAGAATATCAGTTTAGTTCCTGCCAGAACCCTACCAGAAAAATATAAATTTATTTTAGAAGATAGGAAAGAGTTTGTTTGAGATGCAAGCTTAATGCCTTTCAATAGCTTTTGAACAAGACAAATACTTCTTAAAAAACTACCTGTAAGCACTGAATATGATGAACAAGACATTCTTGTCTCTTTTTGAAACTCTTGCACAAAGCCCTTATGGATCATAAAATAAGATTCTCCCAAGGAAAAGATCAATTTATTTTCCTATCAAACATGTATCTCAGTTGCAGTAATAAGCATTCTCTTTCAAGCCTATAATTAGTTAATTGTTATTTATATGTCTGTGCACAACTAAAGAAACTGCAAAATGAAACCTCTTTCTGCTCCAAGCACTTGTTTAACTCATTCAATTCTCTATCCATGGTATTTCGCTGAAGTGCATGCTCTAACTCTTTTGCTACTTCATCAATTTCTCCAGGATTTTCATCTGCAGAAATCAGCAATTTCACATTAGAAACATTACACCTTTTTCTTTTTTTTTTTTTTGAAGAAGCAAAGGATAAAAAGGAATTTTTCATGTTACAGAGTAACATAAATGTTATCTATTCCACCGTCACTAACACAAGATGGGATTGAAGATGGACTGTCATATTATAGGACATAATTTTAGTCTCAACATTATGCTATTCAACTAATTAAGGGGTCTACCTGACAAAACTTCATCCATTTGATAATCAGACGAGTCCATACTCTGAAAGCCCCTTTTATGTCCATTGCTTTTCATAAAACATGCGTGGCCTTCCTGAGATATGGAACAAAAAAAAGGGTAATATAACAACCAAGCTAGAAACTTTCAATTAAGTTGGTTATTTTAATGTGAAACAAATATGAATAAAATATTGAATTGGTATAAAAGAATATGATCCAGTTCAAAGCATACTATAACTGACTTGCAAAGAACAAGAAAAACAAGGGAAAAAAAGGTAAAAATCAACTAGAGAGTTCATCAACATACTAAAGCATCGCTTTCACAACACTCTACAACAGCATGTCTGCTGCGGTGTTCATGAAGTTCTCGACGAAGATCTTCATTTGTAGCCTCCAGCCAAGTAATCCTTTCTTTGAGAATCTGTTAACATATTTTATGCGCCATTGTTGTAATATCTCCATAGAAAAATGATTCAGAAACCAGTACGTTGACAGATATCAGGAAAATACCTGTACATCTGATGTAGGCCCTCCTCCACGAGCACAAAGTTCTGCTTGTAAGTACTGTAGCTGCTGACGCATTTTTTGCATCTCATTGGATATTAAATCTCTATTCACCTGTAGAATACAAAAACCTGTGTGGTTATATAAGCTGGTCATTTATGATTCAACAAAAATGATGCAAGGGTCCAAAAATTTTAAATAAAAGGAAAGGGGGGCAGGCAGCAATAATTTATTTCACATCAGAACAAAAAGAACTCAAAACCTGAAAGTATAACATATTAAATCGTGTAGATAGAATTCCAACAAAACTAGTCATAAGAAATTAGCCTAAAAACTTACAACTGGCTTATTCTGGATGTTGCGAGCACGATTAGCATATTTCAGAGTGTTAAGACTTTCCTCTGCATTGATGTCAGCAGGACTTATACAGGCTGGAAAAAAAAAATCAACATTTTACAATGGTACATAGTTGGAGAATAAAAGAATTTAAGTAACCAAAATCAAGATGTTAAGGAACAATCCCTATTACCTAAAGCAAGATGCAAATTAGAGAGAATGAGAAAGAAAAACATGCTAAAAGAATTAGCAAGCAGAGTATAAAAAATAGGCTTTCAAGAGTTTATGCATAAGCAACATGTGTCTAGAATGCGCATGATGCCTCGAAAATGATTCATAGCCCCAGAAAATATCTGAATCCAACCATCACATTTTAGATTTTATGAACAGTAGTTAGTTTAATAATATAAACAATGATAATTGGCGAAACAAACAAGCAGAAAAGGGATAAACTAAAGTAAGAAATAGCAGGATCCAGATGAACACAGGACTTCATGTATGTAAATCTATACAGCCTCGACTTGTTGTTTCTCCTTTATTGCGACATTGGCATCAAACATACAGAACATCTTCCTAAACATGCAGGTTATATAGCATCATTAGGGAAGGATAAGATAATATGGAGCAAAACTTTAGTTGTCATCAGAGAGGCTTGATACTGAGGAACAACATACTGACAAAAGCAACTAACTGGTGCACAGATTTCATGTGTGCCAATATCAATTTTTTCTGGTGAATAAAATAAAAAGGTCTTTATAGGATTATCCAAAAAAGCATAGACGTAACCATTCTAATTCAGCCATTTAGAGATGTACCTATCATAACAGTTTCGCTGTTTCCACCAAGTGAATCCTGAGAAAACAAATAGACCAGACCAGATCAGAACAATATGAATAAGTTAAAAAGGAAGTAATTAAGCAGGAAATAAAACTTTTCTAATTACTCTAATTTTCCTAAATTACAAGCCTGGGAATGACATTGATAACTCGGGTGTTAAATCATGCAAGATTGAGGCTAATAACATAAGATTTAAGATCCTTAATCAGAAAACTAGATACTGCTGTATCACAATTCACAACAAAGAAGTGTTCAGCCTCAATCTGATAAGTATAGGTGCAAAAAGAAAATAAAATAATTGTAGAGCACAGCTTTTAAGCTTTACAACAAAATGTTATAACTATACACCAATGCGCAATGTGTCATAAGAGTTTATCAAAGCATCTGATACATACTGAACTCAATAAGGCTAAATGATCACATTAAATTGCATGGGAAATTGTTCTGATTTCCTTAGTTTAAGGGTCTTTATAAAAGTAAATATGAGATAGTTGAGAAAGCTAGAGATTACTTTAAACTTACACATACTTTTGAAATCAGACCATCTTTTGGTCATCTCAATATCATCGGTTCAAATTGATGCTACATGTATCAACATAAAATAAATCTAACCTGCAAGAGTCGAGTTAATTTACTGTCTCGGTAAGGAACATGCACGCCTTCTTTACGCTTTTTCTCATCCCCAAGTGCACTGATGACATTGCCAAGTGCAAGAAGCCCTCTATTAATATGAATACCTGTTCATAAAAATAAAATGGATATTTAACATCGTCATCACACAGAAAGCATGTATTTACGTTTATAAGCACATTTACAAACCTTCTTTCAACCGAAGACCATCAGAACCTGTTCTTTTTGCTCGTTCAGATCCAGCAAGATCCACTAAATGGAGCTTCGCACTTAAATACTCTTCACCCATATCTTCATCAGGAGTTTCATTAACAGCAGAAACAGATTGGATTTTGCGCATTTGTTCTAATGTGATGGTGAAGATGGCATGGGATCGACTATTAAAAACATGCAGAATGGAACCACATGTCATTAAATTATGAACATTCACAGAAGGTTTCCAAATGAAATAATTCAACCCCAGCACTTAGGTATATGACTCAAAACCACTTTTGGCTTAAAAATTTAGGGAAAGGACCATTAGTTTTTGAAACTAAAATGTGATATAGAAAACAAAAGGAAAACACACACACAGATCCATATAACTATTCAGGAATCAGAAAAAAAAATTACCAATCCCAAGCCCCCTCTTTAAATGTCAGAATTGGGATAGTGGTACTTCCTTTTAGAAGTTCCTAGGCATTTTAACCATAAATAGTTTAAGCCTATTTGACCATGCCTGCACTTCCAATCTTGTTATATTGTAGTACAACTGCTTTAGAAATTTGGAAGCAGTAGAATTCTACCTAATGTGTAGGCAACAATTGCAAAAAGAAAAGATACCATCATCAACGCTAGCCATAGTTTCTTCGAACTTGCCAGTGACATTAAATCTCATACTATTTCATAACTTTCTCTTAAGCCAAATCTATAATGGCTCAATAGGTGGAAAAACAAAATGCTTACATATATAATAGCCTATCAGTAAAAAGTATTTCTTTTGAGAGGGAGGAGGAAAACATAAGAAGTGGAGATTTTACCTGGACTGGTTATTCATATTTGTGATCCCAGTTGCCCTACTTATTGACCCTTGCTCCAGGCAGGTAGCCATTTCTTGCAGTGTACTGACTGCAACTTCATTTGATCCAGCTAGTGTTATAACTCCACTGGGTGATTCACGAATTTGTATCAGCGTCCTTCCTGGAACTGTAACTTTCACAGCATTTCCATTAGGAGTAACAGATTTGCTTACAGGTTCAGAATCCAGTAAATCCCTCACTTCTTCCTTCAGGATCTTCAAATTCAAACCATCAAATTAGGTTAATCCTCAGAAATGATACGGCTTATATTGAAAAGAAACAAATAGTCTAACTATATTTTCAACTCATTACAGATATTCTAGGTGACTCCAGAGAAATTCCATTTCTCAAGCAGTTAACATGTACCTCTATGAAGGAAACATGTAGCTGGAACTCTGTTTGATGCTTCAATGTTTCAATTTTCTTGAATAATGCATTCATAACTTGAGGAATCAATCCCGTCTCACAACCATCTTTGGTGGCTGTCCCCATGGTATATGTCTTCCCAGATCCCGTCTGCAACAATTGCACAGGTCAACCATGAAAATAAGTACCAAGACATAAAAAAGCTAGTTTAACTTAGAGCAGCTCTCGAGTATCAATCCATATTACCTGACCATAGGCAAGTACAGTAGCATTGTATCCTTGGAATAAACCTTCGACAAGAGGAGCAACGCATTCTTGGAACATGAAAGGTGACGGAGAACCACCATTTCCATAAACATGATCAAATGTAAAGGAATGTGTCCCAATTTGCACCTGCACACAGAGCCAGAAATAATTATATTGCTAAAGCAGCCGTCACCCGGGCTAAACAAATCAAATCAATTGTATTTCATCAAATCTAATAACATAAAAAGAAAAAAAAAACAAATTTTCATTTTAAGGTAATAAATAATAAAAACTAAAGGCAATATTAACTTCATTAACGCTTTTAACTTTTGACGTATTTCCTAGTTGCGAAATTATTAAATTTCAGTGGAGCCACTGTACTTAAATATACTACTCAAAATAAGCTTGTACTTCACCAAAGCCTTTTCCACTTAAATAACTGCAATTTCAGAATAAAATTTTAAGCAAATTCAGTCTCAGATTTTCCATGCATGCATTTAGAAGGCATGTTTTGTGAAAATTTTTATCTTTCAATCTTTACTCTGTTATGGTAAAAGAAATAAATGATATAAATAAACCACGGATTCAATAAAAAAATTGCAGTATTGCAAAAAATAAATAAATAAATCGAAAGCTAAAACAGAGTACCTGAGGCTTTCCAGTTGTAACAGTAACACATTCTTTACAACCTTGAGTTCGTTCATCGCCGATTAACGGCCTAATATGAACGGCGACTTTCACCGAGCAATTCTCCGCTGCTTCCATTTGTAACAGCAAAAAAAAAAAAGGATCCAAAGCAAAATGCCGATGCAGAAAATGAAACCAAAGCCTCGAAATTTGTTTATTTAATTTCTAAGAAAACAGATTATTCCCAATCGCATAACTTAATAAGCTCGGATTACGATTTTTAAAAAAAGTGGCAAAGGCGGTGGTGGAGGTGGTAGAAGTGGCGGTGGTTGACGGCGAAGGATATAAAGAATTGCTTTCAAAAATGTTAAAAAAATAATAATAAAAGACAGAGCAACAGAAAGGAATAGAATGTGAAGACAAAGACAGTAACAAGAAAACCGCTATCGATTTCTTCTTCTTCTTCGCTGCTCCCAACTCCCACTGGTTAAGCTTTTGTTTGGTTTTACTTTTAATTAACAAAACAAAATCACATTTCTTTTCCCTGTTACCAAATTTGCCCTTCGACTCCCGCAATGTTCTGAAATTTAATTGGAGGCAAAAATAAATTTGATAATTTAAAATAAAACACAAACATAATATAAAAAATAAAATATAAAAGTGATATTATATATAATTTTCATAATAATTATATATTTGTTTAGTAAAATTATAAAATATATTTTATGATTTTATATCGATATAAATTATGATATGTAATTTTTATATAAAATATAATATAAATATATAAAATTTAATATTTTATATAATATGATGAATAAATGAATCATAAAACCTGAAAAAAATAATAATAATATTAGTACCTAACTGAAATTAATTGCATAAAAATTACGTGTGAGTTGTTTTTTATGACTATTTTTGGAATGATAAAACCGTGGCCATATGAGATTGCTTAGATTTGTGACTTTGTGACAATAGCTCTATGAGATAGACTTAAAAAGTGAAATTTCCATGAAATCATAATTTAGTTGTTGTAGTTTTAATAATAATATAAATGTAAATGATTTAAAACAACTTCTTTCTCGTAATGACTTTAAATGAATTCAATATATACATTTTGATTATGAACTTTGTTTATGCCATGCTTCGGCTTAGGGTATTTTTCAAAAAGTTAAACAAAAAATAGCAGTTAAATGTAAAGGCATGAAATATTTTTTATATTTGTATTTTGATGCACAAATAAAAAATTAAAGTGACAAATGACAAAATGAGAGAAAAGTAATTGATGGAGGCAAGATGAAACATATGATGATAACGTTCGGATATCTATATTTATAAAATGAGTTAATAAGGGATAACAATTATATGATCGAATTGATATAGCATTGAACGTGTCAAAATAATTTAATATGTCAAGTCAGTTCAAATATGTAAAATATCATATCATAACGATTTAAATGTTTGAAATGTCATGTTTGATCAAGATAAATATCTAAAATGTCTCTAATTATTTGCTTGGAGTTTCTAACGAAAGAAAAAAATCATATCTTTTTTACCACTAAATACTCCATCAAACTTATAGACTTATACATCAAAAATGGTACATAATTTTGGTTAAATGACTATATATAATGTTTATATATAAAAAAATATAAATATAAGTTTACATACACTTTTTAATTAATTGATTGATTTAAAGGTAACCTTAGTAGCTAACTATATTTAATTCATAAAAATTACGTGTGAATTGTATTTTTTTTTCACAAAATTGGCTTATTTTTTGAAGAATTTAATGAGATTTATCAAACCACGACCACATGGATAATAGATTGCTTAGATTTGTGAGTGTTGTGACAATAGCAAGGCTCAAATATTTGGATCCAAATTGAAGCCTATACCTTACTAAAGCTTAGGTTGATTCAAAGAGAAAAAAAAAAAAAAAGAAAAAAAAAAGAAGCCCATTAAAGTGATGGAAGAAATCAAACAATTAGTTGTTGTACATCATTTAATTGGGTTTCTATACTAAAATACGTCATGTGATGTATTTTATGGAAAATATAAACGGAAATCTAATTAATAATGGTTGATTATTATTATATAAATTATTAATTTTATTAAATAGGATTTAATAATAATAATTTTAAATATAAAAAATTTATAATATTTATCTCAAAATTAGTTGCAAAAATATTTTTTTTAAAATTACACTCATAATCAAATATATTATATTCATTTAATTAACTGAATAATTAATTTTAATATTATAATTAAATTATAATCACTAAATAATAAATTAACAAATTAAAACAAATTTAAATAATTAAACCCACACACGCAATAAAATTTATACCTAAAACTATAAAAGTAATTACTTGATTATTCTAAGATCATATTTACATATATTTCGATTAAAAATCATAAGAAGTTAAAAACCAATAATCCAATATTTATTTATTTTCTCTTTTATTATCAAACCGTTGTAATCTTCTCTTGCCTCTCATTGTTTTATTACATGATACTCATTGTAACAAATATGCTAAAATTTAATTTTTTTTAATATTTAAAATGAATTAGGAGTGGTCATAGCTTTCAAATTTTGTATTCTTTTTATAATGTAATCAAGAATATTCTTAAATTTTACTTGAAAATTAATTATTAAATCGTATGAAATAAAAAACTCTCAAGTACGATTATAAAAAAAAAAATTTGAATCGTCTATTCTAATTAAAAAAAAAAAAACAAACCATTAAATGAAAGGATTAATTTTTCTAATACATAAATGATTTTACTTTGAGACTAATTTATTCTCTTATTATTTTTTTAACTATTTTTGTACCATTTTTTTTTTTTCAACCTCATTTGGATTATGAGTTGTTTAACTGTGGAGATGCCAGCCAGGAAAAGGCTAAAGGGGTAATTAAATTAGGCTAAAGGCTAAAGGAAAAGTTGTTTAAGCAACAAGCAGCTTTTGGCCCTTTGGTACCTCAATCACATGCCTATTTCTATTTTTAGATGGTCCCAAAAAATGAGTCGCTCTTCTACTTTTATGTCAAATTTTTATTTCATAAAATGGTAAATCTTTGAATATGTAATTTAACTCAAATCACTTTCAAGAATTAGCAATTAATAAATTTAAAGTTTAAATTTAAATATTTATAATTTCTTTTTACTTACAGATTTTTTTTTGTCTAGTTTTTTTATGCCAAAAAGTAATTTTGTTTAAGTACTCTGATTATAGTATTTTTGCCAGGAAATAATGAAGAAAAAAAAAAAAAGGTAAAGAAAGAAAATGTTAAGGAAAAACAATCTAAACTTCAAAATCAGTAGAATTATTTATGGCAATGACTCTAATGCCCGTATCCAGAGTATAATTTAGATAAATTGAGTCGATATAACTAAAATTTTGAGTTTGAGTTTGATTTAAAATTTATTATTTAAAATTTGATTTGAGTTTAATTGAATTTTAAATTTTAAATTCAAATTTGATTCGAAATGAATTTTAAGATACTTGTGTTGGGCTAAAAGCCTCCAATCCAATCACACACAGCGGAAGCGAAATCAAACAATAAATCAAACACACAAGAGACAATAATTTAACGTGGTTCGGTCCAACTGACCTACATCAACGGATGAGAAGAAAGATCCACTAATTGTAGAGAATTACAAACATACATCATATCATCAACCCCACTCAACAATCAATACTCATAAGACACTTTCAATCTACTCTAGTCCTATGAAGTATTCTCTACCCAAACAAACACAAACCCAAAATCTTGTGCACCTTTTCAACACAATCAAACACATACCCATATGTTCCCATACATCATACCTATGTGGACCCTCTCAATCTCCTCTAGTCCACTCACAAACAAACATACACATCCATAAGACGTAGAGCCCCAATACTCTTATGAGGTGTCTATCCCACAAAACCCTACAACTCTCTTACATCTTTTTCTCGTACCTAACCCTGTAGAGACTTCACCTATTTATAACCATACAAACTTGCCCATTAAGAATCCCACTCATCTTAGAATTATTCTCCTGTAAGTCAAACTTGCCTATTAAGAATCCTTTTCCTTTTAGAATTCTTCTCTTACAAGTCAAACTTACCTATTAAGAATCATCTTTCTCTTAGAATTCTTCTTTTGCAAGTCTTCTTGTCCATCAAGCAATATCTGACAAATCTCAAACAAATCTCTAACAAATCTCAAACAAATCTCTTATGGGATTTGAGTCAATATTCCCAACAACTTGAACTCATTCAATAGATATGAAATTATTATGTATGTTTATTTTTATACATATGAAAAAATATAATTATTCGACTTGATTTAAAAACTAAAATTTGATCCAAAATCATTGTGAAGTTAGTATTTATTAAAATTTACTTGATACTATGTTTGGATTGACGAGAAGAGGAATAAAAAATAATAATAAAAACAAATACATATTTTTTTTGTTTGGATAAATTTTTATTTTAAAAGAAAAAAATAAGTGAAAATTCAATAATATTTGGTTTCTCTTATAGTTTTTACTTAATACCCTAATTTGGAAAAAAAAAAAAAAAAACTAAGGAAAGAGAAGTTAAAAAAATTTATTTTCATAAAAAGATTATTATATTTATCTTTTTATTAATATTAAAAACCTAATAACAAAAACCTAACTATATCATAATCTTCATGTAATTTTTTTAAAGTTATAAATTCTATCAAGTAAGTTCCACATGTCATTTTCAATGTAAAAATTTTTTATAAATTTTTGATGGTTTGATTTTAATTAATAATTGAATATGAATAGACATATTTTTTAAGTTTATGAGATGTAAAATTAGCTTAAAATATTTTTATTTTTATATGTAGTATATTATAATTAGATATGTTGGCAATTCTAGGACATTATAGAAAGAAAAGTGATGTCGGATAATATAACAAACATATCGTGGTTTCTGAATACTCTAAAATCATAAACAATGAAATATTATAATTGAAAAAATTTATTATAATGAATCATTTCTTTTATTTTTTACTATTTATCTAAATAATGATTAATAATTTTTTTTATTTCATTTCGTTTATTAATTTTAATTATTCAAATAAAAAGTACATATATCATTTATTTTATTTAAAAAAATTTTCTTTGACTTTCTTTTCCTTTCATTTACTAATATTTATCCAAATATTATGTAAGTTTTTCTTTCATGGTCCATTGAGACTATGAGACTCTTAATTATAGACTCTTAGTTAAGTTATTATCGAATCAAACTCAAGCTCAAATAATTCGACTTATTGATTAAGTATAATTTAATTATTCTTATATCAAATTCGAGTAGTTTATCAATCTAATTAAATTTTTATATTTTAATATATTTTAATTAATAAAATATATTGAACTTGAGTTTAAATTTAAACACAAATAATTAAATTTATTTTTACATATTAATCGAATATAATCAAATAAATTTAAATAATTTAATTTTTATTTCAAATCAATTTTAAATTAAAAAAATAAAATTTAATTAAATTTAAATCGAATTTTAAATTAAATTTAAATTTAAATTTAATATTATATTAACTTAAATTCGATGGTTATTCTCCCTAATTATGGGCCTTTTTTTTCACATGCTCCTCCTTTCGATCTTATCATAGATCGACCATTTTTTCTATCCTTTCTCGTTTGATTATCCTTAAAAAAAAAAAAAAAAAACCAGGCTTTATCTAGTGCCAGTGACATTTATAAAGTCTTATCTCAAGCTGATTCTCCCAATCCAATCAGACAATGACTAAATTCATCATCATCATCATCGTCGTCGTCGTCGTCATCATCATCGTATCTCAAAAACGATGATTTGCATTTTGGCTCAATCAATGAACAAATCCAAATCAATGAGCACAAGATTTAAAAAAAAAACAAGGGTGAAATGGGCTGTAAAAAAGAGAAATAGTTCCCATTTCCCAGATGACAATTATGGCTGGTGGTCCTCTTTTAAAACCACCATTATTGTTCACTATACATTCCCTTCCTTTTGCTATTCAGCATATTTTTTATCTTGGACTAACAGCATTGGCTCCTAAACTTTTACAAGGACCCAAGCTTTATCTTTCCAGCTCGATCTTTGAATATTTGACAGCAGAAACATGTGCAGCACCAGCATTGGCAGTAAATTCCCCATCATGGTTTATGCCTCGAAAACACTCGACACTTGCAGTTTTTTTACTATATTTTAATTTTCGTAGTGGCTAAATCATCATTGCTTCAATTTGCTTAGATGTAGAATGAAAAGAAAGTTGCGCACCAGCTAGCTGGTTCTATCTTTGTAGAAAATTATGAAAAAAGAAAAATGGAAATTGGATAACATCACATAGTTTAAATCAATGTTTTATACGAATAAAACCGTAATACGAAGATAAAAAAAATATTATAGATGATGAGATTTAAATTTTAGATTTGTTTAATATTATTTAAAATAATTATATAAATTAATTAAATTAAATATTATTATTATATTATAAGATTTAATGCAAAGCTGAGTTCAATAAGAAAACAGTGAAAATTGGAGATCATGTGGTCAATCTTTAAGTTTGAATAAAAGATATATATGTTAAAATCCCAACAATCTAATCAAATCTGGTAGGTACCTAAACATTTGCTGCGCTATTGAGAAGGTTAACAACGGAGGGTCATGAAGACATGACGTTTTAAGCAAAAGATTTTCAATAATACAAAATTTCAATTATCTCGGCTAATCCTTTGAAAAAAAAAACACATATCATATCATAATGCCATATTTGGTTCATACAAACAATAGATAGAATAAAATAATAATTATTTTATATTATACTTGATGAAAAAAAGAATAAGATTGTAAAATAATTAATTATTTTTTTGGATATAAGATGATCGATTCTTCTAAAAGTAGTGATAATTATTTTCAATCAATAAGATTAAATTTATATATTTTATTATATATTTAAAAATAATATCAATAATTTAAATTATATAAATTTTTAAAAATATAATTTTAATTAATAAATAAAATTATCATATATTAATTCTTACATACATCAAATATAAAATAAATGATATTATTAAATTTAACTTAATTCGTAATACTATTTTATCTTATTCTATTGTAATATTATATGTGAAATATATTTTAAGAATGAAAGATTATCCTTTAAAATCATGGGTCTTAGTCATTTTGATTTTATTTATTTCGGTATTAAAAAAATCATTGATTTAAAAAATTTTATGTCATTAATATTCAAGTGATAAGAGAATTTCCTTCTCTCTTAATTTTTTGGATTTGAATTCGTTAAAGGTTGTAAAAAAATAATTTTTGTGAAATCATTAAGCTTAATATATAAAAAAAAATTATTTGAATCAATACAAAAAATATTTTAATCCAATTAGACCCCTTAATTGAAAACTTATCTTTGGATTAGTAGATCTCAACAACAAATATTGACTTGCTTAAAGCAAAAAGGTTTTAAATTTAAGATCTGAATAAGGACAAACCTTTTTTTTTTTAATTTTTTGATAAGAATAAAGAATACAAGCAAATTTCGAAATTGGACTCAATATTGAAAACATTATTGGGCTTTAACGGACCCAAAAGTGGACCCAAGCTCTAACCGGAGCCCAATAAAATAAGGCACGTGATTGGTGAGGATCGTGGATGACGTGAGGAGCATAGTGGCGCGGATTTCACGCTAGAATACAGAAACAGCAAATTGATTGACTTTTGAACGGACAAATATTTAATAATTTTATTTTATATTTTATATAAATCTAAAAATATTAAAACGACACGGTGCCCGAAGGATTGGGACCCATCTTGTTTATTCCGTCTCCCTCCTGATCAAATATCGACCGTACGTTTACCCTTTTGTCAGCTCTGCGAAACGAAACAACCTTTTTTCTTCATCAAGGGCACAACCGGAATAACAAAAGAATATATGTACATATTTTCATTTTAGACGACGAAAAATAAAGAAAAGGAGAAGTCAATTCTATCGCAATTCTATCGCACTTTCCGATTTGCCGCTCATCGTCATCGTCTTTCTTTACTATCATTGTTGTAAAATTTTTTAAAAAATCAAATTATTTAAGAAAGGGAAATAGAGAACATTTCAGTGAGAGTTTTGGAGAGAGATGTCGGGAGGAATAGCGCGTGGTCGACTCGCCGAGGAGCGGAAAGCATGGAGGAAGAATCATCCCCATGTCCGTACAATTTTTTTCTTTTTGGGGTTTCGAATTTTAATGTTGCTATTGCTATATTTATTTGTGTGGTTTTCTTTTTGTTGTAAATTTTAGGGTTTTGTTGCGAAGCCAGAGACTTTGCCGGATGGAACGGTGAATTTGATGGTGTGGCATTGCACCATCCCTGGTAAAGCAGGGGTAAGTCTAAGATTCTATATAATTCCTTCAATTTCTTTTTCACCGCTTTGGATTTTTTTTAATTGTTGCCCATTAAGTTTAATGTATTCTTTTCATTGGGTGGTCTTGTCTGTTATTTTCAGTTTTATTTATTTGTCACTTGGATTTTGTTATGTTGTTAAGATTAGAGATGGAGCTGAGTTGATCTGATTAAAATCTATGTTTTATGTGATTTAATTGGGTAAAAAATGGGCCGGCGAAGATATTGATGATTCTGAACTAAATTGAATGATGGGTTTATATAGGAGTGGAGCATATGGCTTATGTGTAGCTCAAATTTATAAAATAAGCTTTTTAGATATTCGGAGGTTTTGGCTGTTGAATTTGTATAGATTATTTCTGTTCTATTATGTCGGAAAATTTTAGGGAAATGATGATTGCTGGGAAAGCTGTATGATTCTGTGAAAGCTGGGTTTTTTTTAGGCTTTTATGGAAGCAAGTTTTTGTTTTATTTAAACAATCTTTTATGTCACATTGGTAGGTTAATACTTGTAGATATTTTATAATGGTGAGTTTTACCTGATTTAGTAAATAGTGTTGTAAACAAAGATCTGTGGACTGTGGAGGAGAGACAATCAATTAGTTGTTGTTGTTCATATCATCACAACTTAGTTTTTTTTTAATCTTCATTTTTATGGTTTATTGGAGGGGAGCCTTGGAGCAATGATAAGGTTGATTAAAGTTGGGGTGAGGTGTTGGTTAAAATTGGGTCTCATTTATCATTATTATTCCATGTTAATGTAGATTTATTTGCATTATTGACCAGTATTATTATGATAATTATTTTTTTTCTTCAAAATCTTCATCCCCTATTGATAACAAAAAAACGTTTTATCCTTGGAAATTGAATGAATGTCTAAATCTTGTATGGTTCAAGATATGACTATGAGAAAGAATTTGGAATGTAGTAGCTCACCTTATTGCCTGCCAGCAATTTCAACGCGTAGCATGGCACTTCAAACAGCCTCTTATAGAATTATAAGTCTTGAGGTTGTTTGGCTATTTATATATTGCAGATTGAGAACTAACAAATTTGGGCTGTAAATTTTAATTTTGCTTTGCAGCATTGGTGGTTGTTATGCTACTAGAAGAGTGACAGCTTTGTGGTGTTGATTTTGATCTTGTAATGATATTACACCTCTGAAATTGTTTTGGTTGTTGGTCTTCTTATTCATCTGAGTATATTAATTTTCTTGTATGATAGACCTTCCATCTTTTATGATATTCCCCTTGATATCATTTTGGAATAATTCATTTTATCTATGGGCATTACTATTCCCAAGTGGCATTTCGTCCTTTAAATACATGGATGATTTTGAAGGTGTGAAGTCTAGATGCTTGCAATTTTATGCAGAGCATTTATTAATGACATGAAAATGTTTCCTCTTGCTTGTTTTAAACAAAATTGTTTAGAAAGTAAAATATTCCATTAAAAAGTCTCTGGAAACTATTGTGTCAATATTGAGAAAATAGAAAAGAATATTGAAAGAAAGTCTGCATGTTTGAATCAATTTTAACCGTGTTTCTTTTAAAGTTTGGATAGGCTTAACTCCTTGCATCATCCATGTTACAGACTGATTGGGAGGGTGGTTACTTCCCACTCACACTCCACTTCAGTGAAGATTATCCTAGCAAGCCTCCGAAGTGTAAATTTCCACAAGGTTTTTTCCACCCAAATGTTTACCCATCTGGTACTGTTTGCCTTTCAATCCTAAATGAGGATAGTGTAAGTATCTTCTCGTCCTCTTGATTGTTGGTTTACATATTTGGATTAGTGTGGCTCCACCTGTCTAGCCTCGAGGTTTCATGCCATTCTTGTGTCGTACTTAGGGTTGGAGACCAGCCATAACTGTGAAGCAAATTCTTGTGGGAATCCAGGATTTGCTGGATGCTCCAAATCCTGCTGATCCTGCTCAAACCGAAGGATATCACCTCTTCATCCAGGTATGTTTCTTAAGCTGATTTTTTAGACTGTACAATTAACATAAACTAATAAATGCCGTAACAAACTGGATGATCGAAACATTCTCGATATCAAGGCTAAATGTATTTAGTTCATTAAAAATTTTGGTCTGTTTAAGTTGGTTGCTAAAGGCAATAAAGTTCAGTCATTGGTGTTGGGACTGTGAATCCTCCTTAATAAGGTGCTCGATTAAAGTAATCATAATCAGTTGATGAATATAATCTTGTTTCCTTGTGCAGGATGCTAATGAATATAAGAGAAGAGTTCGTCAGCAAGCCAAGCAGTACCCAACTCTTATCTAGATGCTACTAGATTTTCCTATACTTGCTGGTAAAATGCCAGCTTCCTGCCTGCCTCATGTATGATGCTAGACTTTTCTTTTGCTAGAGAAAATGGCTTTGGTATTTGGTAATTATCAGTTACCTTTCTGTGTAAACTGTATGAACCAGCATTTGCACTCATTTGATTTCGATAAATGGTTATATATATATGCTTTAGTGGACTTGCAACTTGCAAGTGAAAGTTGCTTTCCATACACTGATTTTATGTTGTTCTAATTGTGCACCATACAACAAAGACAAATAATAATAATTTTATTACTTGTGTTATGAATTGGATTGCCAATTGTTTCAATTTTGCCAAGAAAAGAGAAGAAAAACCAATGGCTAAGATCCAAAGAAGAAAAATGAAAGATTGAAAGACATTAGAATAATTGGCGAAGTTATTATTTAGGAGTAGATATTCAAATTATGATGATGACAAAATTGGCGATTTTTTCTTCTGTCAACTCAACAGACAATGTAAAACCCAGAGAATTACACTGATCGGTCTCTCTGCTATTTGATTTGACCAAAAAATTTCGCTGGCTGTCGAGTGTGGACGACATGGCTGCTTACAACCCTCCATCCTATGGTCTTTTCCCTACTAACTACCCCTATTGCAAAACCCCTACGCCTGGTCCGCTGCGCTACTTCCTCACCACCAATCCTACATCCCCCAACATTCACCACCGCTACTGCCACCGCCCCTTTCCCCTCCTATCCCGTTCCTTTATACTCTTGTTCTATTTCCGGTTTGTTAGTCACTGTGAGGAAAACGGAGAAAGAGTGGGAGAGGCCGAGAGCACTGTAAGTCCGAGAATCTCGGAATGCAGCTGTCGTCCATCATAAAGAGGGGCTAAGGTATTGTGCAAAGACAGACTGTTAAGCAATACCACAAAGAATTCTCTCTTACGTTTCTTCTTTAATTCTATCTTCTCCCCTTACTCTCTGTTTCATTCTTCTGTTACTATCAAATTATTTTAAACTATTTTGCCTCATATCACAACACTTCCCAAAATTCGCTGGTACGATTTTCTTAAATAAATGCGAAGAATTTTATTATTTATTTTTTAATTGTTGGGATTGTTTGGTTGGGGTTGTTACAGCCCTTTGCTTTCACTGTTTTCTCCGACCAACAGTCTGCAATCTCCGCGATACTGGCTCTTAATGTAAGAATTCTTATGCTATTATATTTGGAAATTGTATTCCAAAGCAGAAACTCATTGAAGCTTAATTCCTATAGTAATTTGTTTTAGATTAATTGAATTTATTTATGACTATGAAATTGTCATTGGAAATTGTTTTTCCAAATAGATTTTCTGTAGAACATAGGTTGAGTTCGGAACCTTGTTTTACTGGGAATGGTGTTTGATCTTGGGAAAGGATCAACTTTGTTCATTGATTTTGCAAAATCTAATTCCCGATCAAAGCGCCCAAGAACAGGTTAGTGATTGTTATGTTTTTTGTTTTTAGTTTTCAGCAATAGTCTTTTCTGTATTTAAAGTAATTTGAACCTGAGTAATGTCTACTTGGTTTGATTATGGCAAATAGATGATGAATGGACTGGCTCCTATAACAAAGCTAAGAGATCATTTTTGAGGCCTACCACTGATTCCTGTAAGACAATCACCTAGAATTCTACTTGGACTTCTTTGTGTGTCCATCATTTTTTGAGCTTCATATAGATTGCTTGTTGATATGGTTGGGTTGATTTTTGTTGTCTGTTGCTCATATGATGTTAATTTGGAGAACGAATTAGTTACTCACATGGAGGACACATTCTTCTAAGGCTCACATTTCACATGTTTTACATGCGAAATGGGTAACATATCTGGAATGGGTAACTCTGCTTACAACATGATTGGATGTACACCTGCATAAAGGTCATCTGCACTACCTGAGAACATCTTTATTAATTGGAAATGCTTGCCTCTGGATGAATTAGCATGTAATAGTCTGCTTTAAATGAAAGGTCAAGGGCTTAGTTGAAGCAGTTATGACATGCCTTGTTCCCCAAAGTTGAAGTAGAGTATTTTTCTTTCGAGATTCCTGCTTCTGTGATTCTTTGGAACCTCATTTAATTGTCAAATTTTGTTTCAAAATTGTTAAGTTCTGGAAATGCTGATGCCAATGCTAGGCCGACGGCTATGAAATCGGTAAAAATGCTTCTATCTTTTGTGCTTGAATTTGTTTATAATAATACTTATTGAGTTGCAGTGTATCTTATCCCTTTTGTTTCGTATTTCATGGGAAACGTGTTCTACATCTTTTGTGGTTACAGTGTCAAATTTTCGTTTGACATTAAGCATCATACGAAGGAAATATAAATCTTTTCTGTTTAGGTACAAATTTTTTTGACATTATTCATCATCACCCCCATTTCCTTGTTGGCAGCCCATATGGCTCCTGAAAGAATCCTTATGGTAAAAGGATAGACTCGGACTAATATAGCATAGCTGCAGAAATCATCAAGTCTGTTAACACCAGTTGTTAATCTAGAAGAACTGATTCAAGCATGTTCAAGGTAAAAAGAAATTGTTTAGCCATGTAAATTAGCTCATGGTGTGAAATTTTCTGTCACTTCATTGTTTCTGGCGGATGCCTGGGGTTTCTGAAGTTGAAGATACAGAGCACCTGTGGAGCTTCAGTGGCATTTGTTGATTTCCAGGTATCTAATTTTTGTCTTTGTTTCTATGCTGTTTCCAATTCTGTTTCTGTTTTTACCCCTTTATCTCTCTGTCTAATATCCTTAAAAAAACAACTTTTGGTTTTCTTTTGGAAATAGGAGCAGTGAATGGTGATTGCTTTCTTCCTAGCTTAGCGTTGAAGATGCAGAAGTGTTGGTCAATGGTGACCAAATAAATGTCTAGTCAAATAGGTCCATTACAGAAACTGCTAAGGGTGGAAAAAAAAAAGAAGGAAAAGCTTCAAATTCATGCAAGTAGATTCTTTCTCTATGTTAAATTAGGGATTAAGCTAGAGTTTATTCATTTAATGTCACGTCCCTAGGGTTGTCCAATTTTTTTTTTCCTAATCATCAGCTAGTATACTATTGAGAGGTGATTCCACCTTCGTGCTAAGATTCAAATCTAAAACCTCGAACTTTCTTAATTAGTGACAATAAAAAATACTTAATCTAATTCATGGCTTAAAAACGAGATATCGATGAGGATATGATCTTATAATGGTGAAATATAATTCAAGTAGAATATCCTCTTTTTGTTGATAGTTATTGTACCATTTCTTCATTTCATGACATTTTGAATGCATAAAAACTCAATTTTTAGGGATTCACGTAGTATACTTAGATTATCTTCACTTCTCTTTGTATCTATTGCAAGTGAGAGTTGTGGACATTTATTCTTTTTTCTCCTATTAACATGATTTTTTTTTTTTTTATCTTTCATACAATTGATTCCGAAATTATTAAATATAAAATTTAGTTTGATTATTTTTATTGTTCATATTGCATAACCAGCAAAGATTTTAAGAGACTTTTGCTCTATTCTCTGATCAAAACTCTATAGTTTTTGGCGGAAATGCCTTCTAAAATTTCATTAAAATAAAAACCAAAGTGTAGATGAAGATTTAATTGTTCAATCAAAAAAATGAAGAAATTTTATTCCTCAAATATATACATTGTTCACATTCCATCAAAACTGTTATTTTTCTACGTGAAGTGTAGGTGCCCCTAAGATTGCACTGTAATATATGTGAAGGTATCCATAAGTGATGAACTTTCCAAATAATAATAATAATAATAATATAGATCATGGTATTTAAGTTTGATAATTTAAAATATGATATAATAATATAATACGAATATAATACAAAAATAAATTACGAATGTAATATGATTTAAAATTATAATAATAATTATATATAAATTTAATAAAATAAAAAAATTTTATTTTATATTTTCATATTAACACGAATTATAATATATAATTTTTATATAAAATATTATAAATATATAAATTTTAATATTTTATTCGATATAAATACATAAATTTTCTTATATCAACTTGTTAAAACCTAAACGATTTTAACATTACATTCCTTCACCTAAATTTTGACTTTTTTGGTTCAATAATTAGAGCCTCAAATTTAATATAAATATGTATATGGGAAATATTAATTACTGCTGACATTGTTTGTAAGTCTTGATTAAAGATAATTATTTTAAAATTTTACATTTTATATATTATTTTTATTAAATTAAAAAATAATATTATATATAATACAAATATATGAATCCCCTAATCTAATGATATTATCTTATTGACACATAAGCCATTTTAACATTACGTTCCTTCACCTAAAATTTGACTTTTTTGGTTCAATAATTAGAGCCTCAAATTTAATACAAATATATATGAGAAATATTAATTAGTGCTGACATCGTTTATAAGAATTGATTAAAGATATTTATTTTAAAAACTTTGCATTTTATATATTATTTTCATTAATTACATTTAACCAACGTTTAATGACATTAATTAATATTTTTCTTTTTAAAATAATATTTAAATTTCACTAATAAATGTTCATAAACATTCCGTAACAAGATCTATACAATAATAATATAATAAATATATAGTATTAATGTTTGTTGATTCAAATAGCAAGAAATTTAATTTTTTTTAAGTAAAGTCTTAATTTTGAAAATTATGAGTAAAAAAAATAAATTTTAAAGAGTTTATCATTTTACAAGATTCAATTTTATTCAATTTCGACTTAATCAAATCTCAAAATAATTATCAGATAACGGGAAGTCTCGTATAAAAAAAATCAAATATATAATATTTATTTATGACGTTCATCCCAAGATATTTTGGGGGTTTCATTTTCACTTGCTTCTGTTGACTATATTTTGCAGTCACATGACCGGATGCCATTAATCCGAAGAAAAACTTTCCAATGTCTTCTTCTTCTTCGCGTACGGGGCAGGTGCATTACAGTTATCTGATGACTTTGTTTTGGAGAAAAATTTTAAAGTCAATTTGCCTCTCAAAATGTCTTCTCTTGACTCAAATTTCTCACATTATTAATTTATGGCTTTGTCGTACCTTGAATTTGGGAGTTGTAACGCCTTATCATAACATATTATTATTTGACTGCTTATGCATTTACATTTTTCACCTTATTATATCTTTTTTTTTTGTCACAATAGTGTAAATTTCTTAATTTTAATAATTAAAATTTTGATAATTTTAAATATCTCTAATGTTTTTTATTTAATTTAAAAATATCGCATTTGATGTAATAAATATATGTTTGATTATATCAATATTTATTGATTCGAATGACAAAAAATTTAATTTTTTAAATAAAAATTTAATTTTAAATTTTGTGAACGAAAAAACAAAGCTAAAGCTAAAAAATTTAATTGAAAAACACCCACCTAACCATATTAAAACAACATTTATTTTTAGTCTTTTTTTTTTGTGCTTTCACCAACCTTGCAAATTGATTTCCCTGTCACTTTCATTTTCTTACCCAATTAGGATTTAGGAGAGCAAAGAATAAATACTTCTTCATTTTCAAAATCCTTTAATTGAGGGAGAGGTTTGTTGAAGTCAATTGTTGAATACGATTATGATCATTAAAAAAAAAAAAATCTCTTCCTTTTCGTTCTTGCAAAATCAATTATGCTTTTTTTTTTTTTTTCATTTTTAGTCACCATCAAATTACTGGCTAAACAATAAATATCAAATTGAATGTCGAATTGTTGGTTTTGTCCTACTTATTGTGAAATAAAATTTTTTAGATTCATTCGATTACATGACGAAAATTTTTTATCGTTTTCCAATTATATTTTATAATTAAATTTTTAAAATTTCAATGAATAAAATGATATGCAAAAAAATATTTTACTATGCCGAACTCTTAATTTTGAGCAATTGAAAACTAAGAATATATTTCTTTTTTGGGTTTACATACTAAATTTGTAAGTATTACTTACTGCTTTTGGATTGAATATTTTCTTAGCAGTGAAAATTAAATAAAATAATTTTAAATATGATATGGTGATACGATATAAAAATAAACGAATAAAAGACATAAAAATAATATGATTTAAAATTTTAATAAAAATTATAAATAAATTTAATTAATTCAAAAAATTATTTTATATTTTCGTATTAATACACGAATTATAATATATTATTTTCATATAAAATACAATAAAAATATATAAATTATTAATATTTTATATAATATAAATACACGTTACTAAATCTAGTGAAAACTTAAAAGTTAAATATTTGTCCACCTCTTGACAATAAGGGAGACATTCAATATCTATCTTTACTAACAACTAAAAGTCAACAGAAATAAAATTAAATCAGACAATCTCAAATATGATATAAAAATTATATAAATAAAAATTATAAAAATAATACAATTTAAAATTTTAATAAAAATTATAAATAAATTTAATAAAATTTAAAAAATATTTTTATATTTTCATATTAACATCCAAATTATGATACATTATTTTCATATGAAATATTAATATTTTATATAATACAAATTCATAAATTACTAAATCTAATGAAAACTGAAAAATTAAATACTTGTCCACCACTTGGCAATAAAGAAGATATTCAATACCCATCCTAACTAACAGCTAAAAGTCACCGGTAGTAAGGCATAAGACGAGACGTTTGGCCGGCCAAGCATGCATGGATTGTCAAACTTTTACATCAAACTCTACGTATATCCATTGCTTTAAAAAAAAAAAAAGTTGTAATATAAAAATAATAAAAAATATATATATGTTGATCAAATTTAAAATTTAAAATTATTAAATAATATTTTAAAAATAATTATATAAATCAATTAAAATAACTATTGAATTTAATATCTATCACGTTTATGTTATATTAATTAATCATTTGTTTAGCAGAGTGTTTGATAAAGTTGACAAAATATTTGAGTTTCTATGTAAAAAAATGATTATGACATTGAAAGAATCACAAACATTTTCCATTATAACTATTTGATATCCATGAACTCTAAAAGAGAATATCCCATTAAAATAAAAAAAAAAACAAATCAACAAGAGAATAGTCTTTGTCTATTTTAATTGAACCCTAACAAGATGTCTAGGGTAGCACGTCATGGCACAGCTCCATATTGCAATCGGACGAATGAGGATTTGGGGAGGAAAAAATCAATCCCAAACAGTTTAATTTAATCAATTCTCTTGCAACAACCTGTCTGTGTCTTAATTAACAAAAAAATAAGCACTACTACAAACAACGTTAATTAGTTGTCGTAGAGCAATGTACCTCCAAAGCAAAGACAGCTCCACATATTAAAATAAGTGGAAGAATATATATATATATATAATTTTTATGATAATTTTTATCTTAAATTACGATTTCAAAATTTTTTATGTAAAAAATCATTTTATCGTGTTACTTTCATTAGATTCAAAGTTTTAAACATATTTTAAAAGATGAAATTTGCTAATAAATGTTTTTCGGACATTCTCTAAAGTTATTTGAAAAACGATTGGTATGTCGTGGATTCAATGTTATTCTATGGCTATTTTTCAATCTCACATATATCAATGATATATTAGTATTTATTAGTTATTCATGTTTAACGTGAATAACATTTAAATTTGATTTGATTATTATCGAGTTAAGTTTGAGCTCAAATAGTTCAATTAATCGATCGAATTAAATTCGAATATTTTTATATTTGATTTAAATAACTCGTAAGTTTAATCTAATTTTTATATTTTAATTATTTTAATTAATAAAATATTTTAAACTCAAACTCAAGTATAAATAATCAAATTTTTGTTAAATATAAAAATTAAATTTATTTTTACATATTAATCAAATTTAATCGAATAAATTTAAATAATTCAATTTTTATCTTGAATATAATTCGAGTTAAAAATATAAAATTTAATTGAATTTGAACAAAATTTTAAGTTTTGAATTTCAAATTAAATTCAAACTTAATCAATTACAACCCTAATCTCAATACTATTAATCTACTGTTATATCAAAAGGAGGCTTAGAATTTCACTGCAATGGAAGTGCATCAACCCTGCTTTCTGTGATTGTCTCTGGTAAGAGATAGGTTTCACGTGGGCTCGAATCCCATCGATGACCCCCACAGCTGTTTTTGCTTGGCCTCTTGCTTGAGAACCATAATAATCTTTGTCTAAAAATCATCCAACCAATAAAACAAATCCCAAGTTTTCTTTGTTGGCTACTCCCTTCATACGATAACTTTTATATTTTTTTTCAAGAAATGTTAAGTATAAGAGAGATAACATGCTTAAAAAAAAAAGACAAACTAAATTTACAAATCATTTATAAAAAGAATTATTGATAATGAAACTCAAATTTAAATCTTAAAAAAAATCAAATTTTACTAACTCAACCAATTTCATTGTCATCTGTTTGATATTTATTAAACCAAGCTTGAAAATGTTCAACCTATTTGCCTACGACCCAAAGCATTAGCATTTTTTCTTTGATCTATACGATTTAAAGTCATACTCTATAAGAGAAAATTAGACGCAGGATCTTCCTTTAGCTTTGTTTAATTATGTTATTTCAACCTACTCCTTTTTGTCTCGATTTTGCTTGTCTTAAATTGCTTCTTCACATTCATTTAAATGAAAGTCGACATTGCACATGCTTAAAATATGTAATCAATCAAAATATTCATTTTTTTAAAATTTTAACTTATAAACGTTTACAATCTTTTGGATCAATTAGTATATCGTTAAAGTTGATATTTATAAATTACGAGTTTGTGAGAATTTAAATACGTAATATCTTCTTCAACCATGTGTAATAAGATAAAAAGATGTAAAAATAAATTAAAAATTTCAAAAAATAAAAAATTTTACTCATAAACACCTTTTATATTTGATGTTATCACATTTTTATGTAAGGATATATATATATATATATTAATTCCTTTTATTAAGTATCAAAATTTTCATTTTGTTACGATAAAATATTTGACTCAATGATAAACGTGTATATGTTTTAATTTTATTCATAAAAGAATGGATTTGAATTATCTTTCCATTAAAAATTTTCATGCCTCACTTATTGGTGTAATCCTTCTTTTTAAGATACCTTTGTTAAATGACAAGTTATTCAATAGTTTGTCTTTGTAAGAGTTGAAGGTGTATAAGGATGTCAACTTAACAGGTATAGAATAACTAGAGTATTATTTATATTTGATTTTATATTTTTACATTATATTCATTTTTTATCCGTATTCGATAGATATTTTAAGTTCATACTTATCTTTATTCTACGACTAAAACCTTACGAGTAAGGATTTTCCTACACTTGTAGTTCTTTTTAATTAAATCATCACATTTAATGTCTAGCCAAAAGCATTATCATACCAAATGACCTTTCGGATATGACACGGATATTTAAATGCCTCATGTCTAAGTATGACATTTAAATATAGTTGATCCAATATCCAAGTGTCATATAGTAATATTAAAACAAAAGCTATTTTTCATGTCTTAAATCGATTTTTTTAGTTTGAAACTTTCCCAAACTATTAAATAGCTTCTTAATCATTACTTTCTAATTTCATTGATTAATACATCATATTTAATCAATTAAATTTTATTTTTTACTAAATTTTAAAAATATTTCAACATTTACCAATTCCAAAAATATCATAAATAAAGGTTGCAAAACCCCACTCCCTCCTCCAAAAATCATAAATTAATATCCAAAGTTTCATTTATAATTTATATACTATAAGACCTAGAAAAGTTGTTATATTACGCATGACTTGTTATAATGAAATTCATGTAATTGTCTGCGATACTTGATATTTTCTATGAAATCTATGGTATAACAATACATTATTAAATTAAGGTTTAAGAGTCAAAAAAGCCTTCGAGTAAAAAACTATTTATCAATTAAATTTTTGATATTTTATTATAATTAATTAAGTTTTAAAAATTTTATTTTAAATTAATTGAACTTTTAAATATTTATTTTTACTTAATTAAATTTTTATATATCTATTTTTATTTAATTAAACTATCGATTAGATAAAAATAATTAATTATTATTTTTTCTAATAAAAGCTTAATCGATAAAAATAAATATTTAAAAATTTAATTATTATTGAATTTTAATTGAAAAGCTCTTTTTTTTTTTTTTGACCTTTTTGTCATAAATACAAAGAGAGAAGAAATGGTATGCAATCCCGCAAATTAAAAAGACGAAGCATAAATAATTAGGCCGTCCATTAATAATATGACAAAAGGGGATGGAATTGCCCTATTAATTTTGGTTGGTGGGCCATAAAAGACTATTAAAACTTTCCAATTTTATCCTCAAATTTATCGTCGGAAAACGAAATATGACATGGACAAAAATGGACATCCACTCGTATCGTTGTTGCGTAGAGGGAAAGTCAATTCCCAACGGTATCTATCAACCGACCACCGACCTACGCCTTTGCTCTTGTTTGCCTCCTCAGAAATTAATAATTAATTTAATTAAATTAAAAAACTTGAAAAAGAACAAAAGACATTTCGTTTTCTTAACCTTTGAAATCCACTTCACTTGCCCACAAAACGACAATCCCAATCACCGTCTGCCAAATACACAATTATTTATCTAATTAATTTATTTTCTCCTTTAATCAATGATTAAACCATTTGAAGTATAAACCTAACCCCAATGAGACCTGTTTAATCTCATTATTTAAAATATGTTTTATTATTTTTTATAAAAAATCATAATTAAAGAATAAAAAATTATAAATACTAAAATTTAAAATCATTGAATATATTTTTTAAAAATTATTAAATTAATTAATTAAAATATTTTATGAAATTATGAATATAAATTATAATAATAATATATATTTAAATATAAAAAATTACTAAATAATTAAACAAATAAATTACTTAATAAATTATAATATAATTAAACAAATTCAACATAAATTTAAATTAAATACACACAATTAAACTTTTACTTAAGAACTCAGAATTTTAAGACATTGTCCTTGTCACTAAATTAAGATTTCATTATCATAAATTAATTGAATTAAATAATTAATAAAATCATTTAAATAAACATTGATATATTTATATAATTATTTTAAAAAGAATTTTAAATTGAAGTCTCAACTTTTTCATATTCTTATTCCTTTGAAAATATTTAATTTATCCTATATATAATTAAGACAAATTTCAAAATTTTTATGTTATTTTTAGATTTTTTAAAAATAAAAACAAGTTAAATATTTATTCATATAATTACATCTTCTTCTCCAATAAAAAAAAAGCCCATTATGAAAATCATTAAAATTATTTATTTATTTCCAAAACAATGCCAAACAACCCCAAGATGCCAAGATTAAGGCATCTACATCTAAGCCCTGTATTTTTCCCAATTATAACATTTAAATTAAAAAAAAAAAAAAACATATCCCTTACTTCACACAGATTTGTGTCGGTGAATTTGGATTTTTTTTCCTTTTTTTTCTTCTTCGGTTTCTTCTATCTCTCTTTGTTTCTCAGTTCTCTCATATACTTTGGGTGCGTCTCTGAAAAACATTTCAACGTGTAACCTTAAAACACATGACACAAACAAACCACCATGCCATCTCAAAAACTCAACTCTCCCCTTTCCTAGTTCTTCTCATGTCCTAATAAAGACCCAACTCTTCCATAACCAAAGACAGAACACGTCCGAAGCTAAGAAACGTAGAATTTCTCGAAGAAATTCGATTGGAAACCATGGAAAATGGAACAGGAGTTGTTGCTTCAAGGGAGAGTTCGAGGAAGTCTACGGAAAGGCCGTACAAAGGGATAAGGATGAGAAAGTGGGGGAAATGGGTGGCTGAGATAAGGGAACCGAATAAACGGTCGAGGATTTGGTTAGGGTCTTATTCCACCCCCGTTGCGGCGGCCAGAGCTTATGATACGGCGGTTTTTTACCTACGTGGGCCGTCTGCTAGGTTGAATTTTCCTGACCTTTTGGCGGGAGAGAAAGTTGGCGGCGCCTCACTCGGTGGAGAATTGTCGGCGGCTTTTATAAGGAAAAAAGCTATTGAAGTTGGTGCTAGAGTTGATGCTCTTGAGGCAGGTCATCATCACAACAACCACCATAATCATCATGGTCATAGTTATAATCTTAATCAGAATTACAATCGTAGTTATGGCGATGAGTTGAAGTCAAGTGACGGGTTTCTACAGCGGGTCGACTTGAACAAGATGCCCGACCCGGAGGATTCGGATGGTGATTGGGCAAGCAAGTAAAAAGGAAAAAAAAAGTTGATTTAATCATGACCCTCCAATTATTATGATTACAAAGTTGTAAATTTGGTCCGTCTCTTACGGCCGCTGTGCTGAGAAAGAAGGGGGGGAGGGGGCTGGTTGCTAACATGCACCATGGGGTCAGTAGCTAACGTGCGCCACAGTGGCGGAGGTAAGTCTCAGTGATGGCTGAAGAAATGATGAAGCCTTTGTATTAATTATTAGTATAATGAAAAAACTTTTGGTTTCTCTATTTAGGCACTCTTTTTTTTTTTCTTTTGATATTTGGGATTTGATGGTGAAAAATTTTGGCCAGTGTAAAAAATGGGTAACTTTCTATCTTTTAACTACTTGTTTTTTTTTTTTGAACTGATTTAATTTTACGTTAAATTTATTTAATTACATTTTAATTTGTTAGTTTGATATAAACCTAAATATTTAATTATGATCATAATTTGTAATTGTAATTAAAAAATATTTTTCAATTTTTGCAGAAGCCTTTAGTGTTAGGAGAGAGAAGAGGGGGGATTTTGCTTTTAAAGTTCTCAACCAGAAGCATTTATAAGTCTAAAAATTTTCTAAAAATAAAAAAAAATTATATATTTTTTTATGAGTAGATGATTTGCTTTGTCGAGATAATTTTTACTTTTAAACTAAAAAAAAATAAAGATCTCAATCAGAAAAAGAGAAGAGAGTGGGGAAGAGGGAACAGGCAGTGGCCTACACATCTCAGCAGTTGTTGCAAATTGGCCACGCTAACCACTAAAGTTATAACTACTGAAGTCAGTGATAAGATTTTTGAGTTAGGTATTTTCTGGTGCTCCCTTGTGGATGTGGGTCACCAGAAGCAAAGAGAAAGAGATTTATTAAAAAAAAAAAAAAACCCGAGTAGGGATTGCCGTCCTTTAAGTGGGTGATGATGCTGGGTCCAAACTGATTGTGGGGTTTGTAAATTTCGGAAACTTTGTCTGAAAACATGCTGTCAAATCGCCGCTCGCCCAAATATATATTTAACAGCTTAAAATAGCCGATCGGGTGAAAGGTTTTCTTTTTGGACTTGTTTTCTTCTTCGTGTTTAGTTAACAACCTGCATGCCCCTATCTTTCTGGCCTTTCTTTTTTAATGGAGGAAAGGACAATGCTCTTCGTGGGAAAATCCCCACGATCAACGGAAGAATATTGTTTACCTAACAGTAAATTCGGAATATTTAATGTCCCTTGGCCTTTTTGGGTGGATGCTATTGCAATTTTAACCTATTTGCCGTCCATCAAACGCGGAAGTTACATAAACGTTTAAGAGGTTTTCCATGAAAATTTGATTGAAAATAAATTATTAGCAAAGATACATCCAAATTATTAAATCTTTATCAATTCAATAATGCACAACAAAGTATTAAATCCTTACCAACTAAATCTCTTATAAAAAAAATTTTGCATCACTAGTAAATTTTTTTCTTTTCTCATTTTTAAATTCGTGGGAAACCAAAATAAGAAATAACTGTTGTTGGCCGGTTAGTTTCAACCAGCACATGAAACAGAGAACAAAAAGCATCAGCTGTTAATTTTGGTTCAACAATCAACCACTGGGTGTCTGAACAACATTATTTCATGTCCAAATATACAAGCTGCGTTCGAAAAAACAGATACTAGAATAAAAGTTCATGCATTTGTGGCGGATTAAAGGCATTGACATGAAATTCTGCGCTCCCAATGTGTTAATCATGGTAAATAGTTTTATAATTAAAATATTATTAATGTAAATTATATAAACACAGGATGAAAGTGAACATATTATGCACGTAATCTCATTTCTTCCATCTTTCCTTTGATAAATGAAGAAAGGCTACCAAAAAAATTTTCATTCCTGCATTGAAAGCTTCAAATTCCTTGAGAATGATGTTCTCCAGTTATGCTTTTCCTTCGGTTTCACGCTTTATTTGAAGGGCAGCTCTTACGACATTCCCTCTTGTGATAATACCGACCTTTGGAAATGGGATAGAGCTTAGCAAACACCAGAAGAAAACATAAACAAAAGTTGTTTAAATCAGAGGGAAATTTTTCATGTTTTTTCACTTACCAGCTTATCCTCAGCATCAACAACAGGAAGTCGACGATATTTTGTCTCCAGCAATAATCTGAAAAGTTTATAAACCAATTAGAAATCTGATAATGTCCTTCAACTCTTTTACAATGTATCTGATGACCATTTATTCGGCTTGGTTGAAGTGGCAGGATGATATGAGTTTAGATAAAGATTTTAGATTTTAATCTAAATGCTTTCCTCTTATGCCAAAAAATGAAAACAAAAACAGAAGCATATTTTAGGGAAGTAGTTAATCAAAATATGCCAAAGCAAAGGCAAAATAAGTCCACACACCTAGCAGCATCCTCAAGGTTAGTTGTTTCACGTACAACTACCGGAGCTGGTGTCATTAAATCGCCAACTACCTGGCCATTGGTTTTACTGAGTAACTTCTGTAACTCGTTGAAAGTCTGCAAAATTAAGGACCACTCAGTTGGACATGTAAAATTAAACCATGAGTACAAATGAGTTCTTCTGGAGACAGTTGGATTAAACTGAAATAGAAAACCAAGTTGTGCGACCCTCAAAGTTTACAATCTGGTTTGTATCCGCAAATATTGTCAAAATGGAAAAGATCTATTCGAAAATAAATAAATAAATAAAATAAGCAGATTTAGAAATGCCTACGTAGCAAGTGAATGTTAAAAGGAAAATTTGATGATGATCTGAAGGAGAAAGAGAACTTATAGAACCATTGCTACAAAAGGAAAAGAAACATGAACCAGTCAATACAAAGATGCCCAAGGTGGTTTAGCTTTCTGCCATATAAATCAACCAATGCAGGGCAGGAAAATTGTTTGATTAAAATTCAGGAAGCCAGGAAGATGAACCTTGGCCAACATAGCTTGGCTGACAATATAGTTTTGACACATCCTCCAGGAACAGGAATTGCAACAGAGCTCAACTCTCACAGTGATTTAGACAATAAGAATAGATCTTATTATGGCAATATACAGTTCAAACCTTAAAATAGATGTTATCTCCTATTTTTAAATCTAATGGAAGCAATTGCCACAACTTCATTTCTATTTACCAAGATTCAATATGCTAAAACTTACCTCTGTTTATAATGATGCAATGGAAGAAAAACGTTTTGAAAATGAACAATATAAAACTATGTAGAAAGACATTGACTTTTGCTAAAAAAATGCATCTATTTCAGAAGAGTGACAGTTTTCGCTTACTTTCCAAGTGCTATCAACTTCAGGAAACAAGTCGTTCTCAGTCCGCCGCCCTGGTTGTAAGAACAAATAAAATGATGTAATGTAAGAAATGACTATCATTACATGAACATATCCCAGATTCAAGACACATTTCAAAAAAGCACAAAGTTCTACTTAATCATATTAAAGAAATTGGTTTCATAACAATCAATGCTTACTCTAATTTCTATTAGCTAGCAAGAATATAGAAGTGACCACATTCTTGTGCAGAACTGCCATAGAAAAACTTGCATCTCATCTTAATACAAACTGATCCACACTATGCTATAAAAAAATCCTAAAAACCACAGGGGAAGCAATAAAAAGTTCAATGCTCAACATAAACTGTAGTTTTTGCTCAAACTAAGATAAACAATTTGTATGTCTACTTCTAATAGAATTATATTGAGTGTACAAATTGTACATAATAAGGAAATAACAACTAAAAGAAAGATGAATAACACAGTGCATCCGTTAGATAACTTTAATTTACCAGATATAGAGTCCAAGGCTAGCAAGTCATAATCAGAAACAAGTCCAACCTGCAGCAGCAAAGAACGTGTCCCAATTATTCCAAAAGTAATAGTTAACATCTACTAGGTCAAAAAGATAAGGCAGATTTACAAAACAAATAAACAACCAAAATTGACTGCAAATGAAAGCATGATAGCAAACTTTGGAAAAAAACAAGGCATCTAAATGTTGACACTCCAGACATTATCACATGGGAATAAAGAAACAATAATGAGTTGATCTATAAAGCAGATTTGATTATGCCAACAGGCTCAGAAAGTCATCATATGCTCACCTTTAGTTATTAAGGATGAAGAAAGGGAGGAACATATATGTGTATACCTACAGTCTCTATAGGCCACAGTAGATATTTGCTTAAACCTAATGAATAATGACACTATAATTCCAAGTCTTGAAGAGTAGCATTATACCCTTCATTGACAACATCAAAGATCCAACCGAACACTCACTTTTGGGCCGTGGGCCTAGTAGGACAATGCAAATGCTAGAATTCCACTTATCTGGGAATGTCAAGATATCATGATAGTTTAAAGAGTTTAGGCGTTTGGAATTAGAAATTAGCAAAAGAAA